>NC_137821.1:13782330-13972330 GCF_963921795.1 Nannobrachium achirus | reverse complement strand
CCTACTTGAGGCTAATATTTCCAGTGAAAAAAATGACTACTAATAAGAAAATCAACCAACAAACTCATTTTTTACAGAGGAGCACCCCGCTGGTAAGGAAAAAATCACACCCGTGTGAAGTGGAGCTGTGTGTGTGTGTGTGTGTGTGTGTGTGTGTGTGTGTGTGTGTGTGTGTGTGTGTGTGTGTGTGTGTGTGTGTGTGGATCATGTGTACCGATTTTTGTGACATTTGAAGAAAATATGTAGGAAAAGGAGCAAAAAGTGTGTTTTGGAGAAAATTCAAGATGGCGGAAAATCTATCATGGCGCAAATGGGCGTGGCCTATATGGGGAGATGCGTCATGACCCAAGGAATCCAGGGAAAAAATATTTTAATTTTCCGACCTACGGTTCAAGAGTTACAGGCCAAAACGTAAAGTGGGGTGTTATGGCGCCACCATGCGGCCAAATGACACAATTATTTTTTATTTAATCCTTGAAATCATTATGAACCTCCTCTCCAAGTCTTGAAACTCTAGCCCCTATGGTTTGCGAGAGACAAATAATTGAATGTGAGTTTTTGCGATTCCCATTATAAGTCAATGGGGAAAATTAATTCACTAATAAATTAATATCAATTAAACTATTGAACCTTTCTCTTAGCAAGTTACTAGCCCACGATTCCCGAGTAAGCCGGTCGATTTGACATATGGCGCGAGTGTGTGGTGGCAAAACTGTGGGACTAGTAGCGTGCCGAAGTTTAGGAAGTGCAGGCTACATACAGACACACAGACAGACACACAGACAGACACACAGACAGACAGACCCACACGGCCACGTATAGGGAGCCTGTGCTTCACACAGCTCCAAAAATACATTGAAGAACTATAGCAGGAGCACTCATTCAACCCCTCTTTGACTATGGAGTCCACGTATGGTATCATTACGCCTCAAAGGCCCTAAAAAAAGGCTCCAAACAGCCCAAAACAAACTGATTAGGCTTCTGCTTAACCTTCCATCTCAGGCTCACCTTACTGCTAAGTACATCATCTTGTAATGGGCCTGGTGTACAAGATACACCATCACTTAGATACCCATGTACCTGACAAAATACTTCCAAAATGTCAAGGATGTTCTCAAAAAGATCTATTAGACATCTAATGTGTAGACGGTCTATATATAGATGTTTATTAGACATCAAATCAACGTCTACAGTAAGCTTACACGGTCACTTTTAGACCAATTTAGACCAATTTTAGACCAATTTAGTCTGTCTGTACTCGTGGGAACTGTATCACATGGTCCAACAGGATCTCTCTACTGTTTGGCAGAAATCCACTTTTCAGGAAATGAAATTGACTATCTTTGGCATAGATGGAAAAAAGAAAGTGGTCACAGTACAGTTGTAACTGTACTTTGGGTTTAAGTGGTTAAAATACAGTAGGCTACACAGTCTGGTACAGACACACAGTAATCCTATACCGTTTCTTCTAATTTGCTGAGACTTACTTGAATTGCAAAACCAAACCTTTGAACAAACAACAAAGCGACCGCTTTACCTACCCAGTACGGAGATGTGAGAGATTAGGAAAATCTTTTGTACCGGCTGCCCTTAAGCTGTACAACGAGACACATAATGGACGCTTGAAAAGGTCTCCCTTCCTAACTTAGACTCACGGAACCATTGCTGTATTGACTTTGACCTCTAAGGAACAATTGCTGTATTGACTTTGACCTCTAAGGACCTTCCAGGAAGAGTGCTCATGTGCGCCTTGCGGTGACACGCTTCCTAGTTTCTTCTTTTTTCGCACTGATTTTTGACACTGCACTATTAGGTTGTTAGTGTTGGTAGTTTCTGAGTATTTTTGCTTTGTTTAACAATGACAGTGAGATACTTGTTTGCACTAACTAGCATTGACTGCTATGGTCTCTTTTGCAAGACACTTTATGTATATATACTTATATATTATTCGCCCCCTCTAATGATGCACCTTCTCCTTATTGGTACTGTACTGCTCTTGTCTTTGTTTTTTGTTTTTTTCCC
This sequence comes from Nannobrachium achirus, assembly GCF_963921795.1. Lineage (NCBI taxonomy): Eukaryota > Metazoa > Chordata > Actinopteri > Myctophiformes > Myctophidae > Nannobrachium > Nannobrachium achirus. The sequence goes on along the minus strand of NC_137821.1, from coordinate 13,970,308 downwards.
TCTTATCTATCTTTCTTACGTCTCTGTAACTTGTAAATAACTGTATACTGCTGTGCTACTACTGGACAACTAAATTTCCCCCTTGGGATAATAAAGGTATCTATCTATCTATCTATCTATCTACCCCACAACACTGGTAGAAACAACATGAGAATGATGTTGACAAAGTCAATAAAACATATTTTATACATACTTTTATGCCAGGAGTCAACCCATAGAGCCTAGTTCTTCCACGCGCCAGAATAGTACCCCCAATCCCGGCAGAGTAGTTCCGGTGCTGCACATTGAGTGACCCTGTCTTTCCCTAATAGGACTGATCGTGGATAGCTACTGGGACGTAAGTCGGGACTTGATCAACCCCGGCTGGGTCACCTATAGGCGAGGGTGTATGATGTTGCGAGACCCGAAACACCCGTCGACCCCAGGCTACATCACTGATGATACGTCCCAGCTGCATCCTTGTGATGTTTTTTTACACTATTAGTTCTATTTATAGTGGCTCATAGGAATAGACTATGTGACAACCAGGAATAGTTTGGTGACCACCGGAGACTCGGTTGATGGCCGGAATTTAGACGGCACCCGGGAGCAGGTTGGGTTAGCGCCCCAGCCTGTGTCTTCCGTGAGGAAGAAGCCCAACAAATCCACGGTGAGGCCTTTAGGAGGGCCATTCAACTGCAGCAGCTGAATGGAATGTTTGGATTGGGGTCTGGTGCAACGCACAGGTTCTGAACCTGGTGAGAGCAGGAGAGGACCTGGTGAGACGTAGGAGGAGCCCGGCCAGGAGTCAACCCATAGAGCCTAGTTCTTCCACGCGCCAGAATAGTACCCCCAATCCCGGCAGAGTAGTTCCGGTGCTGCACATTGAGTGACCCTGTCTTTCCCTAATAGGACTGATCGTGGATAGCTACTGGGACGTAAGTCGGGACTTGATCAACCCCGGCTGGGTCACCTGGGCGAGGGTGTATGATGTTGCGAGACCCGAAACACCCGTCGACCCCAGGCTACATCACTGATGATACGTCCCAGCTGCATCCTTGTGATGTTTTTTTTTACACTATTTATTGAAGATAGAGTATGTGACAAAATAAATAACTAATAAAGAATGAAAACAAATTGCCATCTTTAGTATAGTAAAAAAAAATAGTGAAAAAAAAAGTGATATAATAGCAGAGAGATTGCAGCCAATGTCTTTGATAGGTTTTGATGAGGAATCCCTTATTTCCCATGCAGGGTTTGTCTGCCATAACATTCAGGTAGGTCAAAGCCATACTGAGTATATTTGCATGCGTCTTATTAGGGATAGGACGAATACGATATGAAAATGCCATATCACGATTATTGTGAAAAAATAAATCGCAATTTACGGTATTATCGCGATATTCAAAATCTAATTTAAAGACATTTGATAGAGAGTGAAAAAAGACTGTATCAAGTACATATAAGGTACTTTTATTATAAGTACCTTTTACCAATTATGGAGGGTTTAAGTGGTACCGGATCTGCAGCTCGGCAAATAAACAGTGAATCGATCCCAGTGCATGATATGCACTTGGCGATATCACAATATCACAATTAATTAAATCTCCATGATACGATTATCGTGACTGTTTTTTATCACGATAATAAACGATAATATCGCTTATCGTCCCATCCTTACGTCTAATATAATCTTTCAGATTACATTTTGAAAAGATTCTAAATCACTCCCAGATTATTGATTTTCCCCCAACATAGAACTCATTTAACAATCTGCAAGTAGCAGGTACAGTCAGTAAGGTGAAAGTATAGCCTAACAAGACACACTTTGATCTTGCTCCCGTTTGTGACAAACGTTGAGCAATGTTCTCATCTTTGTTGTTATCTCTGAGCACAAGCAAACACATTCCAAACCCAACTCTCTGCATTGCAATTGCAAAGAACAATTAATGATTATAACGTTGCAATGAAGGTGTGTGGATACCCTGAAGATTAGTTTGTTTTGTCAAGAAAGCAACACTGTTGCACATGGAGTATAAATTAAGCTTAAGAAACGTAATACTGTGATTGGAATGAAAGGAAACATCTGTGAAATGAACATTTGAAGATCTATCTCTATAAGGATCTTTCATACAAAAAGATATACCAGATCACTGGCCTTGTGGTTTGAGTGTCCGCCATGAGACTGGGAGGTTGGGGTTCGATCCCTAGCCGGGTCATACCAAACACTGAAAAAGACCCAGTGCTTCCCTGCTTGGCACTCAGCATCAAGGGTTGGATTGAGTGGTTAAGTCCCTGCGACATACTAGCGTCAAGTCCAGGGGATTCCTCATGCTACAGAAACAGGAGATAGGCTCCTGCCCTTTGGGCCTCATGGCTTGGCAAGGCTTACTACGAAAAGATATAAGCCTCGTCACTGCCCATACGGGGGGCTTATGTACGTGACTTCTTTTGCGCCACTGTGTCAACTTCATTTTCAGTGGAAACACTGAACACAGTTTGCCCAGGTGTCCCGATAAGGACGAAGCAGCGCTTGCCCGGTAATTGTTGCTTGCAGCTTTAATTTTAATGAAATACATTTTCTTTTGCATGGGGTGAAATAAGTTACCACTTTCATCCAGCAGATGGCAGCGTGTAGGCTATTTGTAGTTAGTCAGGTCATTTTATGTCATCTGTATGAACCAAGTGAACAATCACATAGAAAATGGCAGTAGGCCACTGAGGGCATGACCCCACCTTCTTTATATGGAAACACTTTGGGTTTCACACATTACAAGGAAAACATGAGCAAGATATGAGTAAAGCGTGTGTGTGTTTGTGTGTGTGTGTGTGTGTGTGTGTGTGTGTGTGTGTGTGTGTGTGTGTGTGTGTGTGTGTGTGTGTGTGTGTGTGCGTGCGTGCGTGCGTGCGTGCGTGCGTGCGTGCGTGCGTGCGTGTGTGTGTGTGTAGCAGATCTACAAGGTACAAGCTTGGCTATTTCTGTTGGTGTAGACGGGGAAAAAACACGGTCCAGTTCCAGTTTAGAGGGTCAAACCCCAAACTGAAAAGTTCTGCTACGATTTGATCAGGGCTGCAACTTCTTTTGTGTGATTATTCTATCAATTACATTGTGATGCTTTGTGAGCTTCTAGATCTGTTCACTGTTTTTATTTTTTGGTACCCATAATAGGGAAAGATTATTAGTTGATTATTTTATAAAATGATCTATTATTGGTTCTTTTTTAAATTATTGCTCCCTTTAATTTGATACTGTAGGCCTATATGGATTGTCTAAACCACTATATTGTAACATTTAGCAGTAGAACCACTGGTCTAAACGTATCTGCTCGTCTTTGTGTTTGTTTGATTTCTCTGCGTAGTTCTGAGCGTGGATGAGGAGAGAGACGTGATTGGACATCTGAAGGTGTCTCTGGAGGCGGCTAAAGCTCTGACAGGGATCTACTGGGAGTTCCACCAGCAGAAAGACACCAAACAGGCTAAGGAGACACTTGAAGAGCTCTTAATGGTTAATAATGGTTTCTATTTGTGCTGCGGGTGAATAAGGTAGCAGAGCCTGAACGCCAATCCACACTTGTACATTATAAATTATTATATTTGTTGTGTATTATAAAATATTGCTTCAATCTATTCGTAAGTTATCTGACTAAACTCAGGATAATCACAACAAATACCTGATTCTTATGAGAACTGTTACATATAGACAATACAAGGCTTAACATGGACAGAAGGAGCAGGAATCAGCAGCAGCAGGAATCTTCCACTGGTCACATTGCTGGAGCAGTAAACAAATCCTGGCAGGTTGCTTTTGATGTGTTCTTTTTTTTATCCATTTCTGGTACCGGGACACTCTGGTATAAACCCCAGGAGTAGTAGGGTGTTCACAACGACCAGCAAAGCTCACAATTCCAGCCTGGATCCAGCGACCATCCCATTTGACCACCATTGGGGACCCTGAATCTCCCTGTACAAGAAAGACAAAATGGATGTTTACTATCGCTGATGTTTGCTATCTATTCCACTATGATAAATACATGTTATAGTCACTATTTAGACTGCATGTTAGTTAACTTGATAGCTCAATCACCTTGATTTAATTGAAACAGAGATTGTAGAGAGACGGGAAGTTAAGGATAGAGTTGAGCGAACAACAACCACTCTCAAATTAGTCTCTCAGGCCACACAACTTCACATTTTTCCAAATGCTACACCTCCCGCCAAAAACAACGCAGCAAGGGGGGGCATCCACAGTTTTTTTACTTAGTATTTCCAGCACTTCCATTGCTCAGACTGTTAGGCGCAAGCATTTCTGAAAATTTGGAGCCAACAGTCTGTCCCAAAAGACTAAAATGTACACTGGTCAAATACATGTTTACTGGATCAATCAATGCATGAATTGTGTCTAAGGATGAACAAATTACACTTAGCTGACATACAGGGCAGGCATCCTTTCCTCCTCTTAGAACACCAGCACAAATCATGTGTTGTCAGTGATTTTGGCAGAACGGAATTCCTGGCATTCCAGGTTCGACACAATAGGCACTTGCATCTGCTGCAGCGGTGATGAAGGAGGAAGAGGAACTGGAAGAGAAGACGTTGTTTTCTGTATAAAGTGAAAGGTCACCCGACAAATCCACATAGTTTCAAAGCAAGCATATATTTCCAGAATTGCCCCTGTCGTCCAGTTTTCCCAGCAGCCCTCATAGCATAGAGTCCGTAGGATTGAGACATAAATCGTTCACTTTTTCATAAAAGCGTGAAATGTGGTACATTTCCCCTGAAAATACATGTTTTAATTAGTTTAATCCTCTGAAGGAAGAGAGAGCAGACTGCTCTAGGCTGACTTGCGTTGAACAGGAAATTGCGGAACTATAGGCTCGCCCTCAACATAACATGTAGACCATGTGGGAACCACGTGGGCCAGCCCACATCCATCCCATGCCAGTTATACCACATGTAGACCGACGTAGGAACCACGTGGGCCAGCGCACTGCCATCCAATGCCAAGCACTTCCATTCCATGCCCAAGTTAGCCCACATACAGCCCACTTCAATCCCAAGGCCACAGTAAGCCCACTTGTAATGATAGTTACCTACTCCTCCCACGGGGGAAATTCGGGTATCGCAGCCCAACCCAGCTGCTTTTTTTCAGTTTAACCCAGCTGAACCCAGTGCAGCCCACAAGGAGCGCGAGGGGGGGAGCAGTGATAGCTGGAGCCGGGAATCGAACCTGCGACCTCTGGGGTCTCCGGAGTCCAAGGTACGGACACTAACCACTCAGCCATCACTGCTCTAAAGATGTAGACCATGTGGGAACCATGTGGCAACCATGATGTGGGCCAGCCCACATGTAGCCCATGTGGGAACCATGCATGTGGGCCAGCCCACTTCCATCCCATGCCCATTAGTCCACATTTAGCCCATGTGGGACCCTTGTGGGTGTGCTGGCTGGGTAGGATCACATCCTCTGAGTCTTTTTCTTTCTTCTTTTTGAGCGGTGGTCACAACGCTCCTATACGTGGCCGTGTGTGTGGGTCTGTCTGTCTGTCTGTCTGTCTGTCTGCGTGTCTGTCTGTCTGTCTGTAGCCTGCAGTAACCTTTTCTGACCACACATGTTAAGGGAGGGGCGCTGTTGTTCAGGCCAGGCCAGACCAGGCACACACACACACACACGCACACACACACAGGGGGGAGGGGGGGGGGGGGGGGGGAACCACCGCTCAGTTCACACGGGTGTGATTTTTTGAAGGAGCTCTACGGTTGCACCATCCTCAGGTCAAGTGGGTGAAGTCAGTAGGCTAACGTCCTTAGTTTCAAAGCGGTACGAGGTAAAATGAATTATGAAAACGATTAAACATTGTGTCGATATTAAAAATAAATTCTACTTTACTTACTGTTGTTTTGAGCGGAGCTAACCACTCCAATGCGTGACTTTGAGTGTATATCCATGACTTTTTCCAATTGTTTTCCATCAAATACTGATATCCTGTGACGTCATGTGGGTCTATCATCATCATCGCGATTTTTCGGAAACCCAGCGCGAAAGGTTCGGATTCTCCGTATGCGGAGCTGTTGTCTGACATCAGGGTCTTCCGGAACCGGCACTGGGTCAGCAGAGATCTCCATGTATGGGCATAAAATGATCGCAGACAGACAGATATAAATATCTCCATATATGGGCATAAATGGACTCAGGCAAACAGATGTCCCTTTAATATCTACCAACTTGATGGGAACACTTGATCTTAGCCAAGACCGACACAAACCTGAAAGGGCGATTGACAAAAACGACAGTAAAATCCCAGGCATCAGCCAACAGTCTAGACCTGTATAATAAACTGATTGGTAACAATGGGGCATTGTGTAGACACACACGCACGCACGCACACACGCACGCACGCACGCACACACACACACACACACACACACACACACACACACACACACACACACACACACACACACACACACACACACACACACACACAGAGAGAGAGAGAGAGAGAGAGAGAGAGACACACACACACACACACACACACATACACACACACACACACACACACACACACACACAAACACGCACGCACTGTCAATCATGTCCAGTGTCCCAACTGTGTGTAGCAACAGGAGCGTTCATTTATTCTGTTTTAGCTAAATCTGTATTCAAGGCGGAGCTACAGTATATAGTAGGACTTGACAGGATCTCCCTAATCGGGAGATAAGCGACCGTAGGTGGCTTATCTATCTATAAATGCGAGAAGTCTCTGCGTGTGTGTCTGTCTGTCTGTAATCCGCGTATCTCGAGAACCGTTCGTCCCACCGGCTTCAGATTCGGCACGCGCGTTCCCCGCCGCGGCACGGAGTGCAGTGCCGGGTCTCGACCCGACCCGACGCGCGGTTTTCCCGAACCGGCGCGAAACGTTCGGAATCTCCTTATGCGGGGTTGATTGTTGACATCAGGCTGTTCCGGAGGAAATCGGCGAAAGCTCTGACTCATTGTGACATCACTTCATAAAAGGCTCTGACATCACGTACGCCACATGAGTCAACAAAAAATCTCTGTGAGTGTGTATGTATGTATGTAATCCGCGTATCTCGAGAACCGTTCGTCCCACGGGCACGCGCATTCTCCATATATGGGCATAAAATGAATGCCCCCATATATGGGCATAAAATGGATTGCAGACAGACAGATACAGATATCTCCATATATGGACATAAATGGACAGAGGCAAACAGATGGTCAAAGATCTCCATATATGGGCATAAATGGACGCAGACAGACAGATACAGATATCTCCATATATGGGCATAAATGGACACAGGCAAACAGATGTTCAAAACGGGTCCTATGACAACAGGTATAATGAGGTTTGCATTAAAGGGGGAACCGGCACTGTGTCTGCAACACAGTTGGAGGCACAGACAGATACTCCATATATGGGCATAAAATGGACGCAGATAGACAGATATCTCCATATATGGGCATAAAATGGACCCAGAACTATAACTGCAGTGATCTCCATATATGGACATAAAATGGACGCCGACAGACAGACAGACAGATACAGATATCTCCATATATGGGCATAAATGGACACAGGCAGACAGATGGTCAAAACGGGTCCTATGAAAACAGGTATAATGGGGTTTGCATTAAAGGGCGGGGCATTCATTCCCTATTTACATTGTTCCGTGTTGGCCAGGTCGCCGACTAGACGCTGGCTTCTAGTCTCCACAAATAGGGCAAAAATGTGTTTTTCCAAAATCTTCCTGATCCATGTTGATGACATGAGTGTAGACATGCTGTGTAGTGATATTCGTGATTTTAGGGCAAAAACTGTAGGAGCAGTGTCCAAAAATGTGTTTTAAAAATCGGCCTGAAGGTGGCGCTAGAATAGGGCCATGTGAGAAATGAGGGGTGGGGTCTCCGCGTTGCCTTGGCGGACGAATAGGTACCGGCTCCGGCTCTCCCGGACGCTCCTAGCCCGAGTTACGGCATTTTATTTGCGCTGCAGTGGCAGGGGGTCCTCCACTGGGGGCGCCACCACTTTTACATCCGTTCTGGAGCACGAGGAGTCGTTGGTCCCCGGGAATTCCCCGTGAGCAGCCCCGTTGGGGTGGTCATTTGGTCATTTTTGCACATTTGGTCATTTTTTACATCTGGGGGTCCCCCAGGGACCTGGGGGTCCCTGGGGCTCCGGGGGTCCTTGGAGGTTGTAGTTTGGCAGGCAAGGAGTGTGTGTGTAAAATCTGGCATGGATCGGGTCAACGGGTGCGGAGATATAAGCAGGGAAAAAGTGTGACGTGTGACGTGTGAGCACATTTGGTCATTTTTTACATCTGGGGGTCCCCCAGGGACCTGGGGGTCCCTGGGGCTCCGGGGGTCCTTGGGGGTTGTAGTTTGGCAGTCAAGGAGTGTGTGTGCAAAATTTGGCATGGATGGGGGCAACGGTTGTGGAGATATGAGCAGGGCAAAAGTGTGACGGACTCGATGACTCACAGACAGCCGGTGGAGGTTTTGGTAGTAAATGCGACCTACGGTCGCAATGAGGCAGTTTGATGTACAAGTACACTCCCTGGACATGACGCTAGTATGTCGCATGGACTTATACCCCCAATCCAACCCTTGATGCTGAGTGCCAAGCAGAGAGGCACTGGGTCCGATTTTTCAGAGTCTTTGGTATATGACCCGAGTCACCTGACTGGGCTTTGAACCCCGACCTCCCAGACTCAGGGCTGACACTCAGACCACAAGGCCACTGAGCTGAGAAATTAAAAAGGTCAATTTTGGGGAGATTATTATCACTTAAATGTTCTATGTATTCTGAGTAGTATAACTTACCCTTGGGGTAAGTTGTACTCCTGTGTGCACGCGGAAGCTTTGTCAGCGTGAAGCTCTGTCACATCGTGACATTTTAATGATATTTTAACAGCTTTTAAAGCAACTTTTTTAACAGCAAAACCATCGGACATCAGTCTACTGATCTGCAACTTTCGCACCTCCATGAGTTTCTAGCGATCGGCATTTTAGATCACTCGTTGGACTGATTATACTAGCTGGCTGTGGCTTGCCTGTAGCCTAGACGCCAGCTTTACCTGTCCTGAATGCTACCTTTGCGGTAGCCTGCGGTTGCCAGAGACTTAACAGAGACTGTGTACTCACCCTCCTCCAGTCGTGGGTATCCATTAAGTGACTGGTGTTCCCCGGTGAGTTTACACACAATGTCCCACAGCGGACGAAACTGTCTCGATCAAGGCTGAGCTCCGCTCCATCAACAGCCTAATCCATGATCTCCGCCAGCGACAAACGCTCCTCCACGGCCTGCTGGAGGCCATGAAAGCCGGTGACGATGCTCCGGGCGCCGGGGCTCCACCGCTGGGGCATGCAGATGACATCGCCGGGCCAAGCGGTCACATCTCGGGGGCCGTCGGCAAACTCCGACCGTCACATGGAGACCCCCCCTGGACGGCCGTGGTGAGAGGATCACATCGGCGAATGTCGATTCCCTTCTTCGATCCATTCTACCCTGGAGGTGATCAGTCCGATGCTCTTCCATGTTCTAATCCATTCACACCCCTTCAAGAGCGATTGGATATGGCCAAGACAGTGTCCAAGAGCCGGCGCAATCCCAGCTCTCGGCCCAGGCCGACAAAACCCTCCGGTCCGGACCCATCCATTGGATCTGTCACCGCGACCCACAACGGACAGCGAGTGGACACGATTGGGTCCATACCCAAGAGCCAGCGTCACCCCAGCTCGCGATCCCGCCCGACGAAACGCTCCGGTCCCGACTCGTCTACTGGATCCGCGACGCAGCTGGCCCTCACCTCGACCCCCAGAAAGGTGGATGACAACCGGGGTAAGCGCCGCCGCCTCTCGCCAAATGCACCCAGGCCGCCGTTATCCCAAGCAAACGCTGCCCCGAATCTAAGTCCAGTGCAGAGGGAAGTGACTGTACCCGACCCCGTGTCGCATCCCCCACTGCACTCTATGATCTCGGCTGCATACCTAACAAGGTCAGAAGCGTCCATCTCCCAAATCAATCTCCACATTCCTCCGCCCCAATATCTTTTAATAGGAGATTCCGGGGTTAGATTTCTTTCAATTCCAAATTGTGTTACATATTCATATTCTGGTGCGAAAATCCTGGACCTTCTACATCACATTCCAAACACACTACAGCAACACCCCTCTGTCCACACTGTGATCATCAATGCAGGGATTAATGACATCAGGTGCAAGCAATCAGCAAAAATGAGGACAGATTATGAGGCCCTTGCAGTTTCAATAGAAGATCTCGGAAAAAACTGCATTTTTTCAGGTCTGTTTCCCACCCTTTATCGTAGCTCTGAGTCCTTCAGCCGTTTATATAGTATAGATACATGGCTATGCAATTTCTGCCAAGCCTGTGGATATGGCTACATTGACCTATTTGACTCTTTTTGGAATAAACCAGACCTGTATCGGGACAAATTACACCCAAATGATGAGGGATTAAAAACAATGGCCAGTAAAATCTCCAGCCACCTCATCAACATTGACATTTGACGCCAACTAAACATCAGCCCTCTATTACCCCCAAATCAATCACACATCACTCGCACTAGTCCTATTCACAGCTTTTCTCCCACTCCAGTCCTCACCACCCATAGGCTATCATTACCACAGTCACCTCCTCCTCCTCCCCCCAGTGTCACTCCAGAGGGGGCAAAGGACAATGATTTTTACTCCACAACAGATATGGACTCAATTTTTTCATCAAGAGGTCTTCACATCATACACTTAAATATCAACAGTCTAAATTGCAAATCTAAGATGTCAGAGCTAATTTCCATGTTTGGAAATGGTAAGGTGGGAATATTATCATTTTCTGAAACCAAACTGGACGATTCTTGTACAGATGCTGAGATCGAAATCAAAGGCTACACTGTAATCCGTAAGGACAGAGATCGTTGGGGGGGCGGGGTATGTATTTATGTTAGATCAGACATTCCATTCACTGTACTACCTGAGTTAGGAATTGACACAGAATCTGTGTGGGTGAAGTTAATTTTTCCAAGAGCCAAACCATTGATAATTGGGGCAATATACAGACCACCAGACCAAAACACATTTTATGAGCTAATGGAGACACATGTGTTAGGCTTGGGTAGCTCAGAAATAATTCTGACAGGAGATTACAACACCAATGTCCTTAGGAAAGACACACCCATATATAAAACATTTAGTAATTTCTGTAACCTGCTAAATTTCACCCAAATGATAACACAATTTACAAGAATTAGCCTCACTTCCCGAACCATAATTGACCTCATACTGACAACAGACAAATCCAGAATACAAAGGAGTGGGGTAATTGAATGCAATGTGAGCGATCACAACATGGTATTTTGCACTCGTAAAATCCCTCGCAAAGCTGCTGTTCAGTGTCATACAACAGTCAACTGCAGAACCATGAAAAATTACTCCCCCGAAGCTCTAAATATAGCACTTGAAAATATGGATTGGTCAGACGTTTTAAATGGTTCTTCCGCTGAAGAGACCTGGTCATGTTTTAAAATTGCTTTTTTGGCGGTACTTGACAACTTAGCACCTTCAAAGGTGGTCAGGGTCAGAGCTCATACTGAGCCTTGGATGAAAGAGGAAATATTAAATGCCATCAAAATCAGAAATAAAATCTACTCCAAGTACAGGAGAACAAACAATGTGGAACTTCTCGAAAAAAGCAAAAAACAACGCAATATAGTAAATAACATGATTAAAAAGGCCAAAAAGATTTTTTTAAATGAAAATATTGAGGCAAATAAAAGCCACCCTCAAAAACTCTGGGAGGCTTTAAAACAATTAGGTTGCAGAAATAAAATTCAAACAAAGGCCACAAACATCTGCATTATTTCAAGGGGCACACTCGAGACAGACAAGCTAGTTGTAGCAAACTGCTTTAATAGTTTCTTCACTACCATTGCCACACAACTTGTCAGTAAACTTCCCCCTCATTCTGATGTCTATGGATCGGACTTCATACAAGCTCACTATCATAATCTTGGGGCAAAAATAGACTCTTTTTCATTTAAACCCATAGAATCTGAAGACGTGCTGAAACAACTTATAGCCCTTCAACCAAACAAGGCCACTGGCCTTGATAACATTCCCACCAGATTCCTTAGAGACGCTGCTTTATCCATTGCTCCTGTAATAGCCCACATCACAAATGTATCCATTAGTCAATGTCAAGTCCCAAAAGAACTTAAGATGGCGCGAGTAATCCCTGTATACAAAAAAGGGAGCAAATTAGAACCTGGCAACTACCGCCCTGTCTCTATCCTCTGCTCAATCTCAAAGATTATAGAGAGATTAATCCAAAAGCAGATAAATAGCTATCTTGCGGAACACAAGCTGCTGTTCGAATTCCAATCTGGATTCAGAACTTCCCACTCCACTGACACATGTCTACTCTATCTGACCGACTACATTAGGCGAGAAGTTGACCAGGGCAAATACTGCGGCATGGTCATGTTGGACCTTCAGAAGGCCTTCGACACAGTAAACCATTTGATACTATTAAATAAACTAAGGGCGATTGGATTTGATAGCCCATCGATAGACTGGATGAAATCCTACCTTGAAGGAAGAGAACAAGTGGTTGACATAAATGGAACCATGTCCTCGTCCCTAACAGTGAGCTGTGGCGTTCCTCAAGGAAGTATTCTAGGGCCGTTACTATTCCTTCTTTATATTAACGACATGAACGCGGCCTGTAACTGCAAATTATTCCTGTTCGCCGACGACTCGGCACTCCTGATTTCAGGAAAGGACAAATTGCAGGTTGAGGAAGCACTTAGCTCAGAAGTCACCAAAATCCGTACGTGGCTTACCGATAACAAACTGTCACTACACCTTGGCAAAACAGAATCTATTCTTTTTGGGACCAGACATTCACTAAGAGAGATAAATGTAAACGATTTCAAGATCAAAGTTGATGACACAGTGATCTGTAGCAAGGAAGAGATTACCTATTTAGGCTGTATTTTGGATAAATACCTGTCTGGGGATAGCATGGCAACAATGGTGATAAAAAAGGTAAATCAAAGAACGAGATTCCTGGGTAGAATGTCTGCTTTTATCAACAAGAGTTCCCTCAGGACTCTCGCGATGGCCCTCATTCAGTCCCTCTATGACTACGCCTGTACCTCCTGGTACTCCAATACCAAAATGACATTAAAGACTAAGCTCCAAACCTCTCAAAACAAACTGATTCGACTACTCCTTAACTTGGGGCCCATGACCCACGTTTCCCCGACCCACTTTGCTAGGCTAGGGTGGCTCAATGTAGACGACAGGGTAAAGCAACTAAAAATGGGACTGTCTTTCAAAATAGTAAATGCAAATCTGCCCTCAACCCCCACAGTACCTGCATATCTGACCAATCACCTTCAGAAAGTTAGCGACACCCACAGCTATAACACCAGAGGAAGCGTACACAACGACCTGATAATACAGCCATTTGGCACAAATATGGGTAAATTCTCCTTCTACAATACTGCTACTCAGGTGTGGAACTCCTTGACAGTTTCCCTTAAGACATGTAGCTCGCTGGGCCCCTTCAAGGCTGCCCTGAAAATCCACTTATCAGGTGACCAGAGGAGAAGGTAGTCACATAGCCGGTGTGAACTTGTGAATTTTACTTGTATTTTATCGTTATTGCACAGTGAATGTAGTCTTTACTCCGTACATGGGATGTATTTTTTAGTACATTGAGTGTTGTACTAGCACCATTTTACGATGAATTGGTATGAAGGGCTTCCAACGTAAACAAGGCTGTAACAGGTCTTATTGGGATGTTCCTTTTTGGACTGGATGTTTTAACCTGCCTGTGCTGCACTAATGTGTTGTATGTACTTTCTATGTTATTTCATGTTTTTGTCCAAATAAATAATTCAATCAAAAAAAAAAACCCTTATTCAAGACATTTATATGTAGTAGTATATTTCTAACATTAACATATTTTCACTCATTACTGCACAATGGATTTGGAAAATAGCATCTTTACGACTACGGGCCATCCATCCTTTCTCCATGGTAACAGGTTGGTGTGGTTCCCTGATTGGACCTCACCTTTCTGAGTGCTTCCATATGTCTGTTGCTTATTTGACCCAGATACCTGATGAAGGTCACTTGGACTGAAATGTTTTATTTGCAATTTAAATATTTAAAATGTATTCTGTATGTCTGAATCGGTTGACGCTTTCAAGATCTTTCAAAAATGACGCGCTGTGAGCTTGTACATCTGCTATTTTTGAATAGCATATGAAATCTAAAATGGCACAGCTGCTTTCCCGATTTCAATGGGTTAAAGAGCTGGAGAAACAGGGAGACCCCTGTTACTGGACCCCTGTTACTGGACACTCTATAGCAATGATTACTATCAGCATAGTGCTTCAACCTTTTAACAAAAAACGTGTTGTTTTAACCAAAACACATTTTAATACCGAGCCTTTATGTGCTTTTCAAAGCAAGCAACCTACTCCATTAGTTTACAGAGCAACTTCACTTCACTTGTATTGTAGACTATGATAGCTAGGATATTTTTGTTTAAACATGTATGTATTTTGTTTTTATATTAAGTTTGCTACACACGGTATGATCTGAACTGTAAAACTATGTTTTGGACATTAAAGGACATACACCATGAAATTTCCCTTTTTCTATTTTAAAACCTTTTTTTGGGGTCCCACTGGCACCTTCTATCCTCACAAAGTCCTATTTCTGACCATTGTGTCTTTCTCTGTTTTTGGGAAGGCAGAGTTGAAAAGCTTTCCACGGGTTCTCAGAACAGTGCTGTTCTGAGAGTTGACGCATGTGACGTCACACGCGTCCCCCCCCCCCCCCCCCCCCGCCCTTCAGGTAAAAACCAGAGCTACTGTTGTAAACCCAGCCCCTCATTTGTTTCTAATTTGCTTAGCCTCCACCTCCATCTGCAGCTGGCTTTATACTGTTCTGGGGCTGCTCACTCAGTGCTCTCACTCTGCCTCCCTGTATAGTCATTTCCTTCTTTTATTCTATCAACATTTTTGCTATCAACTTGTCCCAGGAGAAGTCTTAACGTTCCTGGATTGCACTATATATGTGACGTTATAGACTGCGAGGACCCAAGCTTCGTCCCTTCTATCAAGGAAACAAAATACTATTTTTAATGGCGATGGTCCTGTCTGTGGCTGTGAAGAAAAGCCCAGATCAATCTTGGCTTTGCCTTTGCCACAAACCACAAACCAGCCCCGGCCCGCGCCGTTCCCCCGTTGCCCAGGTCTCTCTCCCCGGGCAGGGAGCAGACGGTGTCCCCGCCGCGTGATTATGGATCCAACTGGGAAAGATGGATGGAAACGGCATAGAGCGCTCGTTTTCACAGTTATTGTCCACGACACTGCAAGCGGCGCGAAGGCCAGCGGACCTTGGGCCCGCTCTTCGCGGCCACTCGCGCCGGCCGCGCGAGTTACGAAGCTGTGGTGAATGCAATCGTTATATTTATGCCCAGGCCGTAAGGCCTGGGCATGCGCACGATAAACGCCATGATAATTGGGTACCGTGCACCTCGCGCGGTCCAAGTGACTACAACGGAGCGCTCCCTACGTCCGGTTCAGCCAATCACAAGCTTCAAAAATGAGTACGGGGCGTGGTTATCCATCTTTCCCAGTTGGATCTATAATCACGCGTCCCCGCCGCCCATGGAGCTTCCCTCCTCCCCGGCCGCTCCGAGTCGCAGCGCCGCTAAGCGGCCGCCGCTGCCCTCCTCCTCCTCCTGCTGCTCCCCTGCCCGCAGGGGGTCCATGCCGGTCGGACCCCCTTCCCTCCTCCTCCGTGTCCGTGATAGACCGCCTCTCCTATCGCTGTCCCACCCCTGGTTTTCCCCTCCCTGTCGCCGGCTTGAGAGAGCTTCACAGCCCGCCTCTTCTGTCACTGTTCGCGGCTAGAGTGAGTAAAACACCCCGGTCCTTATCCCCGGCTATATAACAGCCTATAAACCAGGCTATATTCTTTTCTTCACTGCATACTACGTATCTCTCACGGTAGAACAATGTTTTTTGGCGATAATGAACCATCTGCGCTGCAGATGAAAACGCTCCAACCAGGAGGAAGAGGAGCGAGTCGAGCGACCAGACCGAGCGTAGGTGCCCGACGTTGGTGCACCGTCTCGGGCTGCGCTCGCGGGCCGCTCGCGGGCCGCTCGCGGGGCGCCCCGCGATCCCCGGAGCTCGCGTGGCGAGCGAGCCGGGCTCGCGTGGCGAGCGAGCGGCCGGCGAGCGCAGCCCGAGACGGTGCACCTAAGTCGGGCAACTACGCTCGGTCTGGTTGCTCGACCGGCTCCTCTTCCTCCTGGTTGGAGTGTTTTCATCTGCACCGCAGATGGTACATTATCGCCATAATAAATAAATAAATGGGCTGTTAAATTTCATACATTTTTATACATTATACATAAATACAATGCGGGTGGGGTTGATTGTCTAATGTAGATTAACGTTCTCTAATGTCTGGTCTAGCAACGGTCGCCCTGTGTCATTTGACAGTAGGCTTATATCATACAACATAGGCCTACAGTAGGCTATAATCAGAGCTGCAACATTATCCTATTTTTAATTGGCCCAATATATTTGTTGTCAACGTTGGAGAGGAGAGGAAAAAACCCCACTAGATGCGCCACTGAGCAAACAAAGGCCGTTTTGGTATTGCAGCTTGACAGCCTAATAATAGCACAGCTAGTAGAAACAAAAGGAATGGTCAGAGTGTGTGTTTGAGGGTTAAAACCTGTCTAAGACTCAATTTTGAGCATATATTTATACAAAAAATATAGTTTTAAAAGCATGGTGTAGGCCCTTTAAGCAGTCTGCTATGGTACAGCAGACTGCAGCAGCTGTGGCCAGCTGTTCCATGGGAGGTGTCATATCTAGCCTGGCGTTGCTCATACTAATTCCTACCAACAGGGGGTGGTGTTGTGCAGTCTGGTTTATTAACCAGGCTATGTCATATCCTCTGATTCACAATGAATGTTGATTGTCCTTTTGTTTACTGTCAGCGTTTTGAAGAACAATCTCCTTGATCAATAGGTGTCAAGTATCCCACTTTGTCTCCCTGTGTGAACAAGCTGTCTGTCTGTATAGGCAATGACTTTATGTATTCCTACTGGATTTAAGGTGACTAAGTTGACTTTAGGGCTCAGTTTTAGCCTTGCTGTCACTTAGGTGAGGTCAGTGCTGGAGAACTCTCTCCTGTATGCTGTGTCTTTATACTTGATTCTATGCGTGCTTATGAGGACCAGGAGTATGTTGACTAATGGTATAAAGTATAAATTATACCAATTCATATATACTTACTACATTTATTAATGATATTATTATAATTATATATTATATAATATATAATAATAAGACGCCCTAAGGGCGAAGCGACCTCACCGTTTTGTGCACATGGATGCGTGCACATGGGTGCGTGCACATGGGCGCTTTGGCATGTATACCTTTGTGCTGAGATGGTCGAGTCATCACTGTGATGTCAGAACAGGTCAGCTATATGGAGTCTGTGAGGTCAGATACTGTATAGATGTATACAGTCGTCTCCATGTACAGTATGGATATCCAGGGTTTGATGAGGTCAGTGGTCATATATGGAGATCCAGGTTCCACAGTGACACGTGCATATATAATATAGTATATATATATATATACCGGTATATATACACACACACAGCCCTCATACTATATGGCAGTCCATATCAAAGTAAAGAGAGCAACAAAGTAAAAAGAGCATTCTACATAGATTTACATTTTCCCCTATTGTAGCGTAGTGTTCAAATTACTATATCTCTCATTTCAGATATTGACACTTTTCTAGAATGTAGAGGATGAGCTGGCTTCAAGTATGCCAAGTTCAAACCTCTAATATGTATTTTTAGACATGTGTAGTGCCTGGCTAATAGCTGCTATGGAGGCTAGTCCCAGTTGGGCGGTGTCCCAGTTGGGCGAACAGACTGTAAAGCAAGCGATCTTCATCCCATTCATGCGTTTATCGTGCGCTTGCCCAGGCCTTACGGCCTGGGCATAAATATAACGATTGCATTCACCACGGCTTCGTAACTCTGGCCTTCGCGCCGCTTAATTACAGTCTGTTCGCCCCAACTGGGACACCGCCCAACTGGGATTTTCCCGCTATGGAAAGGTGGCTTTTAAGCCCATTACCAAGATGCACCACAATCTTGGCAGATGTGACTAGTGTTACTGTAAATAGTAATAAAGACATTGCCTGCTTATTGTGTATAAAAATACATATTTAGCTACTTGTACGCATGCCCCCACCCACTGAAATCAAAATCATTTAAATTAATAAAACAATAGAAACCAGTAAATGAAAACATTTTAACACTCATCTTTTCTTTTCTCTAAAATATGAACCCTTAATGTTCAATGTCCTTTAATAAGGTATTCTTACTGTATGTATGAAACATTGACAAAGACTAAATCTAAAGAGATTTTAGATTTTAGTTAGTTGTAGTTAATTTAGTAAATAGACAATACCATTTCAGTTAGGCTTGTTATTGTTTTTATTTCAGTTCAACAAAATGTTTGTTCAATTATAACTTTTGGTATTTTGTTTATGTTATTATAATAACCTTGATCCGTCCATGCAGACTCAGGATAAAACAAATACACAATATTAGAAAATAACAAATACAAGGGGTAAAAAGGATAGAAGGAGCAGGGGAAATAGATTGCATCTTCCATTGGTCACATTGCTGGAGCTGTAAACAAATCCTGGGTTAATGTGTTCTGTAATCCAACTCTTGTATTGGGACACTCTGGTATAAACCCCAGGCTTAACCTCTTGAACCCCATTGCCCCCGCCGGCGGGGGCAAAAGGTGTTGACCTCTGAACAGCTGTCAATAATTGTCAATAAATCAATAGAGACGAAATCAAACTATACAATGTCTTTGTTGATTATTGTTACAGTGGTCCTACAGCATCCAGCTGCCATTGTACTTTTCATCCATACATTACTCATATTACTCATTATTACTACTTATTGTTACTCGTTTTTATCATGTTTCACCCTATACTTTAACATTACTAATATTAAAGCACTACTCTCACTAAAACATCTGTAGAGTTTACATAGTTTGGAATATATTCATACAATTTTGCCTATCAATTGATGACACCTTGGTGAACAATTTCTCTATTCACTATATATGTTTTCAATGAGGTCTTGAGGCTGATTCACTATTCAGAAGGCAAAATTTCCATAGGCGGAGGTCTTTTTCAATCATCTTTTCCTAGCTAAATGATCACAGCAGGACAATTTGGTAAGAGAAATGTGATGTTTTACGCTGCATTTGTGAATTTTCAGGGGTTACCCGACATTTGGTGGGTCAAGAGTAGCCACAATCATTGTAGTTTTGTGTCCACAACTGTTCCAATTTGGGCATACATTTTAGGCGGATTTTTCCCCTGGACCCCCCTGGGGCTTAAGAGGACAGGTTCAGTACAAAGACCATCACTAAAGCTCACACGTCCAGCCAGAAACCATACAGTTTGACCACCATTGCGGATCCGAAATCTCCCTGTGCAAGAAAGACAAAATGGATGTTTACTGATATTGTCTATCTCTATATATCCAATATGGCTATCCAATATTTAGACTGAGTCTCATGGACAACTTAAACAACTTCTTGAAACAAGTGTGTTGAGAGGCAAGAAGTTAAGTATAGAGTTGAGCAAACGGCAACAACTGACTCAAGCAGGCACATGCTGGGCCCCCGATTCAGCCCGGGAAAAAGAGTTGGAGAGGCCCTCATTGCGCGCTATAGAGAGAGATCTCTCTCTCTATAGCGCTGCTGCTACTCAAAGATTTGTGACAAAGAGACAAGCCAGTGGGCCAATTACATGAGTTATATTTCGTTGTTGTCGGGTGGAAACCGTTTGTTTTGTACCGGTATCATTTAAAAAAATATTTTTTAAACTAGTGAAAACAGCTGATCTACAAGCACAGTGCGAGGCGTTGTGTGCTTGTAGATCTGCTGTTTTCACTACTTTTGTGCGACGGCCTTGTATGATGAAGCAGGGCTTTGCTTTGCAAAAAAAATTAAATTTTTGAAAATTGGAAATATGAGGTTTGTTGGCCGCCCAACCACCAAAATGGAACAAAGGCCGACATCTTTTTTCCCTAATGGCCGGCCTGGACCCGCCGGGAATGAACCGGACGTTCGGGAGTTGTCCCGCTTTTCCCAATGGCCAGCACGTCCCTGGACTCAAGGTAGTCTCTCATTAATCTCTCAAGAACAGACTCTCTCAGGTCTCTCAAGCCAAATAACGCTTCCACATTTGTTTCATGCTGCAGAGTCTGCAACCTCCTGAAAGCCATGAATCTGCCATTTCTGTACACAAAAGATATATTTTAAAATAGCTTCACTTATTTTAGTTTTTCCATTTCTGCTAATATGCATCAATTATTTGATTTACAGTAGGACTTATTTATGTGACAACAATACTTCGTATTTTCTGCACTTCCGACTGTTAGGCAGAATCATTTGAAAATTGTAAGCCAGCAGTCTGACTCGAAAGACTAGGCTACCCAGTGCGTGAATAGATGACACTGGTCTTGGAAGACCAGCACAGATCATGTTGTCAGTCCATAGTCACATTCCGAGTTCGACACAATAGGCACTTGCATCTCCTGCAGCGGAGGAACTGGAACTTGTCATAAAACATGTGTTTAATATATTCATAAAATTAACACAGTTATAATATTCTGTATTTGTTGTCCAGGATGTCTTAAGTGTGATTCAAATGCTTGAATATTCTCAATATTGACAACGTTTCCTCAGACAAAAGTATGATAACTGGACATGCTGAACAACAGGACTCACCTCGACCATCGATATTGCCCCAACCAGCAACTCAGACTATGTTACCATTTTGTGTGCCACCAGACAGACCGGTACGAGGAGAGTTGCGCCAATGCAATGTCATTGTCAAAACCTTTGTAGAACATAAGCCTTTTGAACACCAAGAAGAAACTTGAGGCTGACCTGATCCAGGTCCAAGGTGAAGTGGATGACAGGGTTTCAGAAGCAAGGAATGCTGAGGAGAAGGCCAAGAAGGCCATCAATGATTTAAGTTAGGATGATCTCCACGGCGTGTATGATGCAGCGGCATAATTTTTGTTCCTTGCGGGACAAAGTATATTTGATCTTATACAAAAACTACTTTCCAGGCTGCTATGATGGCTGAGGAGCTTAAGAAGGAACAGGACACCAGTTCTCTCCTGGAGAGGATGAAGAAGAACCTAGAGGTCACAGTCAACTACCTGCAGCACCGTCTGGACGAGGCTGAGAACCTGAAGGGAGGCAAGAAGCAGCTCCAGAAACTGGAGTCTTGGGTAAGGTGTATGGTTTACTTCAACACAGGTTGAAGTAAACCATACACCTTACATGATATACAGTACCTGGTATGTCAGCTCCTTCACCCTCCTCTCGTACTTGCAGACACCTTTGATGTCCTCTCCTCCACCTCTCTGTGCATTTTCAACCTCTGCCTCCAGTTCACGCACCACAATTGAATAACACATTATTATCAAACGATTTTCATCTTATGACATTGACTATAACACAGGTTATAGTCAATGAAATAAGATGAAAATAGATTGAATAGATTGCATGAACAGCCGATGAATTAATTAGCTCTGACTTCAGACTCAAGAGGACAAGAAGAACACGGCCAAGCTTCAGGATCTGGTGGACAAGCTGCAGATGAAAGTGAAGGGCTACAAGAGGCAGGCGGAGAAAGCGGTAAGACAAATATACATCTTTAGTTGTGGTCGCCATGGGAATAGTGTTGTAGGCCAAGTCATAGTTTAACTAATGGAATAACTAAAGTAGTAATAGGAATTATTAGGAATCTGTTATGTATGTGTTGTAACCTAGAGTGATCCATTCGAGCAGAGGATGGTCTTGTTGTCAGCCAATATCATAACACTAAAGCAACACTTGCTACGAGGCTCTTGATGGAAGAAGTTGGAGTCCAGGCAGGGGTTTTAATAATTTTAATGATGCAGCCCCCTGCTGCAGTCTCCTCAGAGATTATTAGATCAATAGATTGTTGGTTTAAACCTAAGCCTTAAGAACTAACTATGGAGTTCTATATAGTATATGGTTCTAATAATTATGTCAGCATGTTCATTTACCAAGTAGGATTTATGCTGAAAAGAATAAACCTTAAAGAAAACATTTGAGTAATTGTATGTCTGGCTTGATCGCAAGTGTTTCGTATGAAACACCTGTTTGTTAAGAATCGGAAGGAAGCACTCCACTCCTATGGGATGACGCAGTCAGCTCAATTAGATATCAGAACACTCACATAAACTCCCGAAGGACGATTCCCATTGGCCGCAGGGTATGTCCGTCAAATGACGTAACCGCCCAGAGGCGGACCCCTATAAATTCCCCATCCACCGGATGTTCCCCCTCTTGAGAGCTCTGCGCAAACTCACGAACAGGGTCTCACCGGAGTGGAGTGCTTCCTTCCGATTCTTAACAAACAGGTGTTTCATACGAAACACTTGTGTTTGTTTACGAATCTCCAGTCAGCACTCCACTCCTATGGGAAACATAAACTCCCAGACGTGGAAACGAACCAACAGGAATTAAGGAACCCTTACAGACTAGGCCCACCAGAACCCACCTCAATCCTAGTCTGCCCCAAGTTAAAACCGAAGGGAAAAACTCAGGAAAAGGGCCCCCCTCCACCAGAGCCACTACCCTCTGGTCTTGGTGGAGGAAGAAAAGTGTAAAAACACTTATAAAACTCCCTGAGAGAGAAACCCTACCAAGGGACTCAGCTCAGGAGGAAGGGGAGGAAGCGGCCACCCCAAGGACAGAATGCGCCAAGGAATGAGGCGTTAAGTCCAGGTGATAGTAAGCCGCAAAAGTGGAAGGCGACCTCCAATTAGCCGCCATACAGACCTCTTGGATGGAGGTCCCTTTAGCGAGACCCCAGGAAGAGGAAACTCCCCTAGTCGAATGGGCTTTAAGACCGAAGGGTCTAGCCACCTTCGCACTGTCGTACGCCAAATTAATGGCGTCCACAATCCACCCCGAGAGAGTCGACTTAGCGATCTCAGTCTTACCAGTGGACTTTCCGTGAGAGACAAACAGACTACTAGACCGTCTGCGGTCCTTAGTCCTCTCACAGTAAACTCTCAGTGCCCTAACCGGGCAAAGACAGTTTAGCCTTCTATCCTCCTCCGAAGCGAAAGGAGGAGGGTGAAAGGCCAGAAGTTCCACCGGAACTTCCTGAATCCTCCCGTTCTTGGGTAAGAACTTGAGGTGAGGTTTGAGTAAGACCTTATGGTCATCACCCGAAAACCTCATACAGCCCTCATCTACAGAAAGAGCATGAAGGTCACTGACCCTCTTGGCTGTAGTCAGAGCCAGGAGAAGAGCCGTCTTAAAGCTAAGAAGCTTCAAGGAGATAGACTCCAAAGGCTCAAAAGGAGCCTGACTCAGACCCCTTAGGACCACCTCAAGATCCCATGAGGGGACCAACGGTCTAGCTGCAGCAGCGTCTCGTTTGACCCCAGCCAGAAACTGAGACACCCAAGGGTTCTTAGAAGGTTTAGAACCCTCAAGGCCATTGTGGCAGACATCAATGGCAGCCACATAGCCCCTAAGAGTAGAGGCTGCTAGCTTCTGGACTACACAGGACTGCAGAAAGTCCAAAAGGTCTATCAAGGACGCAGAAGCCGGAACCACCGAAGGGCGGTTCGACCTGCACCAGGAGACGAAGGCCTCCCATTTACCCCTGTACACTTCCAGAGTACCAGGAGCTCTGGCCCTCTGCATCGTGTCTATGACCGCAGGGGCCAGGCCGGCAGCCCTCAGCCTCTCCCTTTCAGGTGCCAGACCCACAGGTCTAGGCGCTGGGGGTCCGGATGGAAAATCTCCTGGTTCGCCTGGCTCACCAGATCCCTGAGTAGGGGCAGGCGCCAAGGCCGACCGACCAGGAGAGGCGCTATCAGGGAACTCCAAGTCCCTTGACTCGGCGCCACCAAGAGCAACTCCAGGGAGTAACGTCTGACCCTCTCGAGGGTCGGACGAATCAGCTCTAGCGGTGGAAAGGCATACAGAAGGCCCCGCGGCCAGCTGCGAGACAGAGCGTCCAGGCCCAGTGGGGGAGTCCCCGTCAGGCCAAAGAATAGAGAACACTTCGCGTTCTCTGACGACGCGAACAAGTCTGCCACCGGGTGGCCAAACCTGAGCCAGATCTCCTCCGCCACTGAAGGGCGGAGAGACCAGTTCTCGTAACGTGGTTCCCCCCTGGACAGCAGATCTGCTCCGCTGTTCAGGAGGCCTGGAACATGAGAGGCCCTGATCGACTGTAGTCGACCATGGCACCACAGTGTCAGGTCCCGAGCTAACTTGTCTAGCTCCCGGGACCTCAGCCCCCCCTGTTTGTTGACATAACACATCGTCGTGGTGTTGTCCGTCCTGACGAGGACGTGCCAACCCAGGATCAGGGGTTCGAAGTGACGAAGGGCCAGCATCACCGCCATCAACTCCAGGTAGTTGATATGGTGGTGTCGCATCTCCGGGCCCCAAAGGCCCCGTGCTGTGCGACCTTCTAAGGTCGCGCCCCAGCCTGAAAGGCTGGCGTCCGAGGTGATCACCTTGCGGTGAATCACCTCTCCCATCCTGACTCCGGCCGACAGGAAGTCGGCTCGCCACCAGGGTAGCAGCGCCTCCACAGCCCTGTGAGGGACCTGCACCAGAGCGCGACCCTCGGTGGACGGGATCCGAAGGGAAAACATCCACCTTTGAAACGGTCTCATGTGGAAACGTCCTAGTTGCACAAGGTGCAGGACTGAGGCCATGAAACCCGTGAGGCGCATGACCCTCTCGTAACGGACTGAGTTCCCCGTTTGGAAGAGGGCTGCACAGGAGAGAAACTTCTCTATCCTCTCCTGCGAGGGACGGGCGATCATTGACTGCGAGTCCAGAATGGTCCCCAGAAAGGTGGTTCTCTGTGAGGGTGTGAGAGCACTTTTCTCTAGATTGATGCAAAACCCCAGAGACTGTAGGTGGTCCAAAACCAACCTGGTGTGACGCGCCGCCTCCTGCTCGGAGCTCGCGCAAATCAACCAGTCGTCCAGGTAGTTTGCAATCCTGATGCCCTGGCGCCGTAGAGGTTCGAGCGCCGTCTTGGTCACTAGAACGAAGACACGGGGGCTCAGCGACAAGCCGAAGGGGAGAACTGTGTACTCGTACACTTTCCCCTGGAAGGCGAACCTGAGGAATTTTCGGTGAGGAGGATAGATGGAGACGTGTGTGTACGCGTCTCTTAGATCCAGAGAGGTGAACCAGTCGTTCACCCTCACCGAACGCAGCAGGCTGGCAGCAGTCAGCATCTTGAATTTGAAGGTTTTCAGATACTGATTCAAAACACTTAGGTTTAGAATGGGCCGTAGCCCTCCCGTCTTCTTGGGCACGAGGAAGTAGGTGGAGTAGAACCCCAGCCGAGTCTCGTTTCGAGAGACCTCCCTTACTGCGCCTTTGAGAAGAAGGGCTTGTATTTCCTTTCGTAACGCGGCCGCCTTGCGGCCCTTCTCCCTGGTGAAGAGTACTTTGGAAGTTAGAGGGGGGGATTTGTAGAATTTAATCCTGTAGCCCCTTGTTATGGTGCGAGAGATCCAAGGGTTTGGATTGCACCGCTTCCATTGCGAAAAGCAGTCTGCCAGGGGAGTGTAGAGAGGAAGATCGGTCGGCACCGCCCTCGCGGCGCCTCTTGAGGGGCCGAGCGCCTCTTGAGGGGCCTTGCTTCCGTCGACACGTCCTGACGTGATGACGTCGGGAGGGCGTGAGACGTTCTCCTCGGCGGCGCCGGAGGGGAAAACGAGCGCTCCTCTGACCCCAGCGGAGCCGGGGGAGGAAGCGAACGTACCCTGGGAACCAGCGGAGCCGGGGGAGAAAACGAGCGCGCCTCGGGAATCGGCGGAGCCGGAGAGGAAAACAAGCGCTCCCGCTGCCGAGGGGCCGCCCGGGCGGGACGGCCGGAACGACGGACCGAGTGCACCTGAGGAGGAACGGTCACGTGGTTCGATGCTAGCGGTGCTGGAACAGAGGGTAAAGGAACTTTTCTGACCTTTGCCCGAGGAGGGCCTAAAGGAAACGTCTCCAAAACCCGCGGAGACGGACGTTTTAACTTTAGCTCGTTTGGCCTGACTGAAAACGTCCCGAGAGGGCTCATAGATACCTTTAGCAGAGAGTCTTGCTCTGGAGAAAGGAGTGACCCTGGAACAGTTAGAGGGTGTGGAGGGGAAGCTATGCTGCTCTCTAGTGGAGAACCGTGAGAAAGAGGATTTACACTGGGAAAAAGCATCTGAATAGGCTGTGGCCCTGTACCTTTTAGAGCAGCTGTGTGTGGACTGTGTGTCTGTGAAGTTAGCAGATTGTGAGGAAGAGCCCGAAGGGGCCTTCCCTAGGCGGTGCACCTTAGCCTTCTCTGCCTGTGGAGCGAAGGCAACAGGCAGGTCCAGGTATCTGGTGGCTCTCTCTAGTACACTCCAGGCCTCCGGAAGAGGAGGGGGGCCCTGGGAGGAGGAGCTCGCGTTGTTGGGTCTTGGAATGGCGCCTGAGGAGGCAGGAGCGGGACCCAAGGAGCTCAGAGAGGAGGTCTGAGAGGCAGAGAGGGCCGCATCAGACCCAATAGCTCCCCCTGAAGGAGAGGGAGGGGGAGCCTGTCCCTCCGTGGACACCTGGGAGGCCGGCAGCTGACCAGAGGCAACAGGGGAGGAAGCGGAGCCTTCCTGCATAGCCTGCTCTGGAGCCCCCGCCGATGGGGGGGGGGCGGCTGTTGGACCGGGGGCGGCAGCCCCAGCCGTGTTGGCAACCGAAGGGAAGACGGACAGGGGGGAATCAGTCTCGGGGATAGAGATGGTGATCTCCGGTTCCACCGACTGTGTGTCCATCTGTTCCACTTGAGGAGCGTAGTCCTCCTCACCCTCGACGACCTCCGCCCCAACCTCCTCGTCGTCGTCGAATTCTTCATCCGACCAGCGTCTGAAGAGGCTCTGGGTGAAGTCCGGGCCTGAGTCACCGCTGCCCCCGCTGGTATAGGAGAGAGCGGGGGAGGGAGAACGGCGGCGCCGGGTGGGAGGGGTGGAGGATGAGGCCTGCATCCCCCGTCGTCCTGAAGAGGTACCGGGGGGAGAGGCAGGTGGTTCCACGGTCCCTGGAGAGGGGCCTGGCTGGAACGCCGCCATGATGTTGAAGAGACTAGCCGCTTGCGCGGCGTGTCGTTGCCTAATCAGCACCGGAGTGCGGAGGCATTCGCTGCAGTTCGGTTCGGGCAACAGGCTGTCGGCGGCGTGGGCCCAGTGCCTGCAGCGTACACAAAGTTGGTGCAAGTCCACCGACTCCAGGAGAAAGGGGCAACTCGGAGTGGTGCATGCACGGCCGGCGGGCGTGGAGCTAGCCGTAGCCATCACTGCTAACACAAGCTAACAAGCTAACAAGAAACGCTAACAAGGCTGCGAGCGTAAACAAGCTAACGAGGCTAGCGAGCTAACAGAGAACAATAACAGTAGAACGAAGAGAAGAATGGATTGAGTCTCGAAACCGGGTGGCTCGACCTTACTTGCCAAAGTCGGTTCAGACGAGACGAATCTTTGAGGAACGTAGATAAATACTTTAGGAACTTCTTAATGCTGAAAACTTCGTTGGAGCGAGTGAGTGAACAAACAATCCAAGTTGAAGCAGAAGCAGAAAAGAGGGGGAACATCCGGTGGATGGGGAATTTATAGGGGTCCGCCTCTGGGCGGTTACGTCATTTGACGGACATACCCTGCGGCCAATGGGAATCGTCCTTCGGGAGTTTATGTGAGTGTTCTGATATCTAATTGAGCTGACTGCGTCATCCCATAGGAGTGGAGTGCTGACTGGAGATTCGTAAACAAACAGCCTGTTGTCCATCACTGTTGTCATTTGACATGTGAGCTGATCACCAGGTGGTCTCTGTCTTCACCAAATAGAGGAATGCAGGACAGTCTATAATTAACTCAAACACTGGGCATGTGTGGGCAGCCTTCACTGCCTTAGTGCCCTTACGCAAACATGAAGCATGTCCACTAAGTAATAAACTCAGCAGGTTATCAGCTTCGGGCTGTCTTGGTTGATCTAAGAACAGAGACAATAGCCAGATGGACAGTCTAAAAGTGCCACCAGGCTTACAGGCCCCAAAAGACTTCTACCGGTAGGTGGAATGTTTCGTGTTCAGCTTTTAAGCCTGCTTTGTGTCTATATTTCTCCAAATATGGTGTTAAACTGTTGCCAAGATTCCACATATGTAAGTCAATATGACCAACAGAAGTGCATTTTTCAATGTCCACCGTGCTGCTTTCCACGAGCGGCACATGGAATCTCTAGCTTGCCATGCTTGCTTCTGCAGTATGACATGCTCGCAGCTGCAGATGCAGGCAGTGCATTTCAAGGAATCATGGTACATTAACTACATTTCCAAAATTGACTGCCGAAACCAATACATTTTGTTTCCTATAAGCTGCAATTTTGGGCTCAGGCTGCCGAACAATAACAAGAAACACAGCCACGATTGTGCGGTTCCAATGAGAACTTTCATGTGGTCGAAAGGCACTCATGAACACGCTGCATGGGCTACCGCATTAGCCACAACCACACTTTACTATTTCCTGAAATTGTCTTGTTTAGACCATAATTGCTCTTTAGGCATGAGAAAACATACTTTTACATTGCCAAAGCAAGTGTCTTATTAATAATATAATAAATACAGATGAAAAAGGTAATACAGTTGGAGGGGGTAAAGCATTGTGTAAACAGAGCTACAGTACAGAGCTACCGTATGTCACATTTTGTCGTTATAGGGTATAATGTTTTTTGAAACAAATGGTAACAATCTTGCAGTCGCTTTGGAATAAATGGCAGCATTTTCTTTTTAAATGATTTTAAATAGTATACAAAGGAAGCACCATTCCCACCGGGCACGATAACTATAAAGATAACTATAACTATATCCATTGTATACCGGTATATATTTTTTAGTCACAGCCATCCACTTGAGTTCACAAATCTTGCTGCTCTCTATCATATTGTAAGTGGAGGCAGCCAACGCTCACATGTCCAAGTGCAGAAAGGTTCAGCATGAACTAGAGGAGGCTGAGGAGCGTGCTGACATTGCTGAATCCCAGGTCAACAAGATGAGAGCTAAGAGTCGTGACTCCAAGGTAAATAACTGTTCAATATGAATGATGGTGAGATGATTATCTTTAACTAACATTTAACAAAAGACTAATGAAGAATATCTAATTGTGTATTCCTAGATGCTGCTGAATAGGTTCTGCAATTCAAGTCACCGTAAAGAGTCATAAAACATGACCTGTTGTATTCAAAAAGTGATAAAATATGACCTGTTGTATTCAAAAAGTGATAAAATATGACCCATTGTATTCAATAAAGGTTCAACAAAAGAATGATGTTTCTTGTATTCATTACTTCGTCAATCATTTGTTATTGTCAGGTTTGTCAGAGTATTCTAGTTCCAACCTATTTTCTTTATTTATTCTAGAACCGGCCTGCTTGCTTGGGAGATGCATTGAATATTCGTGTTGAAATGCGTCTCAGATCCTATATTTAGGTGACACATGACCTTTGACACAATCTAAATGTCTCAATAGAAGAGCAGGGAGACAAATAAGTTATGTCTACTGTACCATACAGATTGGACAAAATTACATTTATTCATTTAAAAAAGGCACATAGTCAGGCTTTAATCTTAGAAGTTTTCAAATCAAATCACAGGATGGTTGTCCAGTGCCAGGACCTCGTCAGCATGCTTATAAAAAGACGTGTGTTTTCATGATTTTTTACCATTCAAATTTGGCTTGAATGGCTTGAACACATTATTCTGTTGTGAGACAAACTCATTTCACATACATATTATATTATTATTATTGCTTTACAGTAACTTTAAATACAGTAACTAGATGCTCACCATGAATTATTTGTCAGTAGCATTTATTGAATCGAAGCGTGCATGAGAGACAGACAGGCTGCCATTGTCTGTCTCAGACAAAGACAAATTACATTTTTAATGTAGTATTATTATTAGTATTATTATTCTGTCTGAGTGTGAAACATGTAATGCAGTAGAGAAGACCAACCAGCAGGGGCCTGCGTTGTACTGTCGAATGAGTGAGTGAGTGAGTGAGTGAGTGAGTGAGTGAGCGAGCGAGCGAGCGAGCGAGCGAGTTCACCACTTCAGCCCTATTTCGTCCAATTGAAAATTGCTGGTCTCCAAGCTCACCTAGATCTGCTATTTTCTAAGGGGGTTTTAAATTTGAAAACTTGAAAGGGGACATTATGCATTATGACTACTTTTACTTGAAACAGGTTATTTCTCTATTGCAGTGTTATACTTTTACTTAAGTAAAAATTGTAATACTTTCCTCACCAATGTGTATAAAAAAATATTTGTATTTTGTATTGAAA
The DNA here is from genome assembly GCF_963921795.1 of Nannobrachium achirus. NCBI lineage: Eukaryota > Metazoa > Chordata > Actinopteri > Myctophiformes > Myctophidae > Nannobrachium > Nannobrachium achirus. The sequence continues at coordinate 13,939,768 of NC_137821.1, read as the reverse complement.
GGGAGAAGTTCGAGAACCACCCATTTTCAACATTGAACTATGTCATTAACTCATTGGGTGCCAGAGGGCAAAATGGCTCCAAGGTTCAGGTGCCGGAATTTTATTATTTTTTTGAAAAACATATTTGAATGTTACGCTTTGTCTATTAAAACAATAGAAATCTGCTATTTCACATCACATTGCAATTGCTATTATTCTCCGGTTCTCGGCCAATCTGTAGGCGCTGCGGCTGCAGGGAATGGAGACATGTCGGATCCTCAAGTCTCGGACTTTCTTTTATTAACAGCCTTCTTGATCTCCTCCAGCAGCCTTGCCTTGTTGTTTCTTACATTCGCTGCAGCTTTTTCCATCACTTCAGAGATGTCATCAGGACTGTATGCTTGATAAAAACCTTTCCGCCATCGGAAGGTTGGGTATTTGGCCCTGATCTCCTCAAGCTTACCTGATATGCAGAGATGAGGAGAGAGAGAAAAAGTAATAATTAGGAGAAAGTTGCTAATGTGTGTGCGTGCGTGCAATGTGCGTGCGTGCGTGAGTGCGTGCGTATATAATATATATGCGTGCATGCGTATTATATATATATATATATATATATATATATATATATATATATATATATATATATATCAGTTTTTTTGAGTTTCAGTGAAATTGAGAACAGGAGCGCTCGTTGTGGGCGGAACAAGTGGTCGCTTTGATCTACAACAACGACAACGTAGCGTCGGCAGGAATGATAGTGCCTCACCCCATGGAGGTTAGGGTTAGGGTTAGGGTTAGGGTTAGGCATAGTAAGCTAATGGCTAAACACAGCCGAGCTAGGCTAGAAGATAAACAACGAAAGAGGTGTCGCAAACGACATCAGCGTCTACACAAGTGAATGGCTGTTGTCGCCATCTCATGGTGAATACGCAGAATTACACAGGTGCGCTGATAAGAGACTATCAAAGTGAATTGATCCAGGTGGTGTTAGGGGTGTGTGGTGAACGACAAAACGAGCGCTCTCCGAGTTACCCAAATCTCTCTGAGTTACCCAAACTGACTGTAACATACACATACATATGTATACACACACACACACACACACACACACACACACACACACACACACACACACACACACACACACACACACACACACACACACACACACACACATATATTAGAGCTGGGATACCCGACCGAAATCCGACGGGACCCGACAAGCCCGACGGGCTCGGGCCCGGATTGGACGCATTTTCACAATTAATTGTCGGACGTCGATTTGGGTCGGACATAATTTTGATTTATAGAAAATAAAGTGTAAAACGATACAACTATCGTCTCTGTGTGTGCTATTTCCTTGTCTTTCTGGTGCACGTGACTACGCTCAGTGCGTTGTCTTGACAACCATGCACATGTGAGCGAACGCAACTTTAGTACAGCTGGAAGAGTCGTCGAAGAGAGAAGAACAGCGCTGAACTCGTCCACGGTGGATTCTATCCTTTTACTCCATAACAACATGTAAACCATAATGGTTGGATTAATGTAAATAGTTCGATTTGTAAGCTGCTACATACAACTAGTCAATTTCATCCATGCCGCTGCGTTCGTTCGTGGACATTATGGACAATTGGACATAATTAAAAAGGCCGATGTTGAATGTAGCCTAAGCCTAAAACGGTAAACCCATAAACCATAATGGCTGGATTAATAATAGTTTTTGATTAAGAAAGACGGCCAAGGCCGCTGTTGTGGACTGGAGTTTGTGGACGCTGGATATTAAAAGCAGATGTCAGATTCGTCTATGCTGGTAAGACTGAATAAATGTTGATATTGATTGAACTGTGGAAAAGGTTTGTGTGTGAATACTTTATTACAGTTTGTAAAAGAGGATTTTAAGTGTGTGACTGCAGCGAGTCACTGACTGAAGTCAGACCAGAGTCACCAGACGCGCAGTGCACGTTATATTATTTAATAATCAACGTAGCCTACTTATGTAGGTCTAATTATCTAAAACACTTTCACAAGCCACACTGTGGCTTAATATTATTAAGGGTAACAAGCAGGCACGCTGCATGCACTCACTGCACATTATAACACGTTTGCTAGTGAGTGTAAATCAGTGGCTTCCTCAAAGAAAAAGAAATGAGGCGAAAAAGCGTTGAAAACATAAGGTTCGGGCCTCGGCTCGGGTCGGACGCTTTTTCATGATTAATGCTCGGACGTCGACTCGGGTCGGACAGAAAACTGTCGGACACAGGTTCGGAACGGACAGAAAAAATTCGAACCTCCCCACCCAGCTTCGAACCAAGGTGGGGAGGTTCGGATCACTTCCGTTACATTGGTGCCGTGACCCGGATCTGGGCTTCCCCGTAGGAGGAGGTCAAAGGGGGGTGAGTGTGCGGAGAGAGTCGCAGCCCCAGCCTGAAGCCTCAAAAGTCTAGTATCTGCCCTCGTTCCATAGAGATAGCCCTTTGGAGTAATGGTTAAGATATTGGATTTATATGCGGGAGACCCGGGTTCGAAGCTGGATGGGGAGATTCGGATCACCTCCGTTACATATTATATATATATATTAGCAGCTTCCTCCTGGTGGATCCCGAGGCATTCCAAGGCGTGGAGATATAATCCCTCATCTGGTCCTTGGTCTGCCAGGAGATCTTCTTCGAATGGGAAGTGCAGTGAGGACCTCGGAAGACACTCAGGAGGCATCCGATGCCCGAACCAACTAAACTCACTCCTTTCCAAATCAAGGAGCAGCGGTTCTTCTCCGAGTCTCTCGCGGATGACAGAACTTCTCACCCTATATCTAAGGGAGAGGCCGGCCACCTTTCAAAACAAATTTCAGCCGTATGCAGTGGAGCTTCAGGGGGAGCTGGAGCACACAGACCTTTACTTGGTTGCACTTTGCGAGCCCAGGCCAGCATGTGGAGCAGCAGCCAGCAGTGGGCTCATTTAAAACATTATCACCATACCCCTCAACTATAAACAGTAGGTGGAGGGCCTATGCACATTTACAAATAATAGCCTACATTCTCTCCAAATATATTTTGCGTAAAATTTTCATCAACACAACAGCTGCCCAAAGAAAGCCATTCCGACTACATCATCATCAATCATTTTGCCAGTTGTGTGAATGGGTTCCGCTGGCTACACAGTGCAGCATTGTCAACATTGTATTTGTAGGTCTCATCAGTCTAATCAAAAACGGAATTGCTCTATACAAAGTTGAGATAAAAATAAGCAATGTCTGATCTTTTTTATTTTCTCGCTCTCATCCTCCCCCTGTGTAGTGTAACTCCATGAGCCCCAATGTTACAGGCAGCAAAATTCATCCACACTACTAATGTTACCTTCATGTGTACCAGGGAGCCAGATTAACAGCTAGGCTACAGTATTAGGGGGCTCGGGCCGTGTTCATTTGGTTGACTAAAGGTCTTAGAGCAAGAAACTATTTGGGTGAAATATTCCTTTAACCCTAACCCTAACACTTATATATAATAATACAATATGGTAAGATATTAAATTATCAAAATCCTGCCCTTTCAGCAACAATATGAAGTCACTGAATGGCGCCCGCAGTGCTAAAGTGCCTGCTCACCAAATCCTTGGCTTCAAATCCAGTGTGGTGCAGCCAGCTTTGTCTGGCGTCTACAAACACAATTGGAGGAGGAAAGCTGCGTGGGGAGGGTGAGCCGAGTGGGAAGGTTGATATTTGTGATATTTGTCACTGCATGTACTCCTACTGGCCTGGGTTGGAGCCTGTCAGCAGGGAGTGTTGGTCAGGAGGAGTAGGACCAGTAGGACGAAGGCTCTACTTCTAATACGTCCTCCTGGTGAGGGCTCCTCACTGGCAGGTGAGTCAGTAAGATAAAACAGCAGTGACAGCAGGAACCAATTAGCAAAAGAAGAACATGTTTTTTGATGTACAATACAAATACAACAGTTACCTCCGCAGTTAACGATGTTGAACAGAGGCATGTGGATCACTGTTGGGGTTCTGCTGTCTCCTGGAAACACGTAGAAGTCCTTTGGTTTTGATCGGTCATTGTCTGGAAAACGAACTTCTGGGAAAGCTATACCCATTTCCCTGGACAGTTTATGAGCATCTTCAATTGTCTGTAGAAGTAATCAATAAAATATAATCCACAATGTCTTGATTCTTAAAATTGAATTTGAAATAATTCATTACAGCTATTCATGGTGTATTCAAAACAGGAATGTGCTAAAGAAATCAAAGCACCAAATGATACAATGGGAGGAAGTATAATTCCCGTTACCGATAGTGTGTCCTTTATGCAGGGTTAGGGTTAGTATGGCTTGGACAATAAAGGCAGTACCGTCTCTATGTGATGCATTTACTCACTATAGGCTTGAGCTTGCTAATTTAATCATCTGTTTGTTTGTTTGTTTATTGGTTGGTTTGTTGGTTTATTGCCACAGGCAACATAGTACACATACATGTTTGCCGAAACACATCCGTGTACCAGTACTGCCAGTGCCATTTAAAAAAAACAGAAGGATTTGAAGTGAGTGCTGGTCAACTTGTGATTCTTATTAAACTTTGTATGAACCATGCACCCAGTCTATACTCATTACTCAACTATCACAGTTGATGCTTGTTTAATGCCACCTTTAGACTGTTGTATGATGAGTTCTCTCATTTACTTTGCCGTGATATTAAAGATCCCCCCCCCCAAAAAAAACATGATCATACGGCATTATAATTATACTATAAGAGGAAGATTTTTTTCTTTATTTTTTTGTTTCTTTCTCTTCAGTTGTTTACAAAATGTTCTAGAATAGTGGTAATGTGTGTGTGTGTGTGTGTGTGTGTGTGTGTGTGTGTGTGTGTGTGTGTGTGTGTGTGTGTGTGTGTGTGTGTGTGTGTGTGTGTGTGTGTGTGTGTGTGTGTGTGTGTGTGTGTGTCAAACAGGGGTCTGGGGACCCCCAGGGGCCCTTGAGGGGGTTCCAGATGGTCTACAGCTAAATTAGGCATCAAAATCAGTTTATCCAGTTGAAACTATATTTACCTGTATATTGGCTATTTGAAAATAGCAGATCTACAAACTTGCATTGCGACTCGTTGGCCTTTTTAACAGCAGAATGGTGCATCTATTCTCACTGATACGGTTGTGTTTTCTGTTGCTGTAATTGTTCATGATTCATGAGTCACTGTTTGATTTTAAGTTTTTAACCATGTTGTAACATTGTATAAAAAGGTACAACATAAGTAATGTTTATTATTATTACTATATCTATAGCATACGTTTGCATATGATTTGTGTTACCATCATAGGGTCGCCATCGCTGAAGTCGAGGGAAATGATGAGGTCAATGTCTCTCTCTGGTCTGGTGACGGAGAAATACGGAGAGTTCAACAGCAGGCCAGCATCCTCATAGTTCCTTGTTGGTGATGCCAGGACACCATTGTCTACTTCGTTAACTGTACACAAAACATTGCAATACACATTACAATTTCAGATAAAAAATAAACAGGACTGTTTTTGAGGCCAGAGATCTTGTTCAAAACATCAGTCGATGTATAATTTTTTAACAAGTGACTTAATGTAGAAATCAACTAATTTAGAAGCTGGTTCAGTGCCATTACACAAAATATGTAGGTTTGACAGTGCAGGATGGTTTATTCTGTTCCACGAATGCAAAACCAGGCTGAAAAGGCAAGACAGTCTGAATATGCACGCATAGACTGAATGTGTAAGTACCCCTAAAATATAGGCTACATTTACTAACCACTGCTCTTAAATTAAACTTTGTAATGAAATCGTTATATAAATAAATATAATTAATGTAACAGAATTCTTCATACTCATTGTATGCATAATATGTAACAATCAGTAACAGTAACATTTAGAAAAATATACATTTGCTGTGAGATCGGATTGTGGATCGGCTAGATCGGCTGTACTGTAGGTGTAAAGTGGAAAAAGTTGTTCTAAGGTGCGTACGACCACTAAGGGCGAGAAGCGAGGTTGCGCACATGGGCGCATGCACGCATCCGCCTGGGTGACAGCAGTCTGCTGGGCGACCACTCTCACTTTGGCATGGGATCAACTTTCCCGCTGCGTCTTAAAATAAATATTGGCACTTTGGCTACAGTCTGTGTGGCCGATTCTTTGTCTCTTAAAGACTATTAATGGGATCAACTTTGACCAAAAGAATTAACAAAATGTGCTCAATATGTGGTCATATTTTCCCAAAAATGGATGAGACGGGATGAGGTGTCACGCACTGTGATGCACATGGGCTTAATATTGATGACATCAGGGATCTCAATATATGGGCATAAAAGGGACAAGGACGGAATTCATTTGCAACGTCATTGTGATGTCAGAACAGGTCAGCTTTATCCTGCTGAGCTGGAATGAGGTGATGTCAGAGCTCTGCTCTCACCTCTCATGTTGTGCAGGAAGTTGTATGTGGTTCCCCATGTCCAGGTAACAACATTTAATGTGGTGGACGTGTATATCTTAGTCCAGGTCCACCAGTCTGAAATTAGAAATATAAGGTAAAACCCTATTCTACTGGGGAAAGTGTTGCTTACACTGCCTTTTCTGCAGTAAAATTAAGAAAGAAAATAAAAGAAGAAAATAGAAAGGAGTGAAATGTGATTGACATAAACGAGTTTCAGTATAACTCTTTGAAAAGCACTCTCTGAGCAAGCTGCATAGAGAGAGGCATCCTCTGCCCCCCACCCACCCCCATTTGTTCTCTATGCTTGGTGTTGTGGCTGATATGTAACGTATGCATTGTGCCTTGTTGATGAATTGAGTACAATGGACCACAATGGAAGCAAGTCTCCTGGGGCTTTTTGTGTTATCCTGTTAGCATATATATTTTTTGGCTGTAACTGCCATACTAGCCTGGCAGATTCTGGTTTCCAGGCTAATGCCGTACTGTCATAAAGTATTCAATCAAAACACAAAATAATGACATGTAGATGTGATTTTAATCTCAATTTATTGACTCTTGACTCTGCTGTGTGACTGTCCCGCTAATAGCCGCTATATGATTTCTAATGTGTCCAACTTTTGAATTGCGGTACTTTCTTACTACTATATTGCAACAATTATAGGTAGATTAATTAATTAATTCATGTTATTATGAAACAAAATAGAGAGAGAGAGAGAGAGAGAGAGAGAGAGAAAGAGAGAGAGAGAGAGAGAGAGAGAGAGAGAGAGAGAGAGAGAGAGAAAGAGAGAGAGAGAGAGAGAGTGAGAGAGAGTGAGAGAGAGAGAGAGAGAGAGCGAGAGAGAGAGAGAGAGAGAGGGGGGGGGAGAACAGCACAACTCACCGGCAATAGAGGTGGTACATTTCTTGTCCTTGTACCAGTGAGAGAAGGATTCACATACTACCAATGTGTACCTCCGGAGCTCATTCTTTGCAGCTTCCTGTCCCATTTTCATTTGGTTGATGGGTAGATAAACCTGCTTGCCGGTCCCATCCAGTTTGCCTACAGGGATGGAAACAGAGATATTTTTTAGCTTGAACTCTAGATGAAATAATAATAATAATAAAGCCGGATAAGAACTACTGTGACTCAGCGTGACTGAGGGGAAGTCATTTCGGAAGGCAGGGTTTTTCACTACTGCTAATATGACTTTTTTTTTTTTTTTTTTCTAAAATGAAAAAAGCCACAAATGCATCTCAAAATATCTAGGCTACATTTCACTTAAACGCCAGAGCTTAACTCTGCATGTAAATAAGACTTTTTTAAATTAATGTGAGAGATCGTCAGGTCATTTGCAGGTTAGACATTTATTTATTACTTGAATATCTCAAAAGTAGTATTTCAGCATGGCATCATTCTATAAGCCATCTTCAAAACTGTTGGGTCAATCTCCACAACCAATATATCATTTTGTAGCTATGATCCCCAGCTTTCAAATGAAATGAAAAAATGAAAATGAGAAAAAATGCAATGACTAGCCGTCAGCCGCGCTGGGACACCTTAGTCTGGTTGCCCTGTAGGCAATCACACTAATAAGTTACACATTACATTAATTCCGTTTCCATAAACGTATTTGAAAATAGGAAGTGAATTATCACAAATTCGCAAAAAGACAAAGCGATTTTAGCCTGTTTCCATCTGCGGGTGTCATTCAAATTAGTGTAGTTAGTTTGTCTAGAAAAGCAGTAGGTGGTGCGCCTTTTCAGTCCTATGGCATTATATAAATGCAGAAGATGAACGGGCAATGTGATGATGAGAAGTAGAAGAGCGACACAAACAACACATAAACAGAGACTGAACGTGATACAGTTTGTGTTATAAGTTTGCATTGAACACATCTTCGTTTTAAGTTCTGTCAGAGGTTATCTTTGCACAACAGTCTGTAAAGAACTACAGCTAGCACGTTGTGAAAACGGGAGGAATTTAATTTACACACAGAGTTCATAATGCAACATAGTGAGTGACGGTTTGTTTTGTGGGCTAACGCAAATACAATGGATGTTAAGCGGCATGGGAAAGTGTTAACTTGGAGGACAAGAACGTCATCATTTATTCGCATGTATTGGCTGACCCGTTTCCATTCACTAATGCGCATTTCTTTTTTTTTTCTTTTTTCGATAAAGCCACAAAATCCACCTCCTCCAAGCGGTGCCATGGCATTGGTCCGACAGCTCATTGTTCCTACAGCCCATTAGTCCGAATCTGGTGAATATAATATGGTGAAAAATACTATACCTAAACTTAAACCTAACTCTAACCTCAGTAAAACTATGCCTAAACCTAACCCAAACACTAACCCTAACCTCAGTAAAAACTAAACCTAACCCTAACCAAAGTAGGACTAATGAGATGTAGGACTTATGGGCAGTCCCCCTCCAGGTGCATAAATGTTTTTGCGAATAATGAAAGTTTATTCAAATTTTGAAGTGTTTCCATAAAAAGATTTATGCGCAAAAGCCTTAATGTGCATTAAAAGGCTTTATGGAAACACAACTACTGTTATAAAGGCCTTTTAGATATCTTGGAGTGGCATATAAGAAACATTTACATTTTCTTTCCTGCAAACTGCACACTTTTGGGGAACTTTTGAGAAATTACAATGTGTAAAGTTCACTGTGAAATGTGTTAACGCAAAAGATATCAAGGAATAAGTAAACATTGTAAATATAATTTTATAGTTAGTAAAGAAAACAGGTATAAGTTTGGGCACTGCTGGACCAATCAGCGTGAAACTCCCAGTAGGCCAAGGAAGAACCTACAGTACACCCCATTTATTTCCCACTCACGATTGTGCTACGATAGGAGGCTTGACTCCCCTACTCCCCCCTCATATGAAAGCAGTTGCCATGTTTATGAGATCACATGTAGAACTTTCCTTATGGAACCCAAGAGATCACCATGAGAGTGAACTGAGTAATCAGGTAAATGTGTTCTCCTTTCCAAGTTTTTATTAGAAGAAAACCAGGGCTGTACACGGATCTATAGTGGCAGAATCAACTTTGTTTGCATTCATTTATGGGCTAAAAGAGCTCCTCCTGAGCCTCTTCGCTGTACAATGGGAGTTAAGGAGGAGCCTGTATACATATTATCAAATTCTAATCAATGGACCAATTATTCTTTGTCCATCTTTGGAATGACATCATGGCAAGGTAACTACACCCGACCCAACCCTCTACCAAAGTAATGTAGCCCGCCCACCCCCCCTCCCCATTTTTTTCTTCTTTTTTTCTTTTTACTTTTCTCACAAAATGCAGTAGGGCTAATAGGTAGGGATAGAGGTCTTCAATTGTCCGGTAAGGAAAGACTGTAAAACAACGAGGCATCGTTATGATTGACTTCATGAACATCTGTGCCCTTAAAACATTGCAGTGAGTGGGCTAATAATAATAAGTATTTATTATATCATATAAATCACCACATCGGCTGGCTGATATTAGTAGTTTACAGAGCACACAGATTTTCAAAGATGACATTGCTAAATTCAAAGTGTACCTTTGAGCAAGGTGTTAATCTTTTGGGCAAGATCTGAATAATCCTTTCCTTCTGAGGCCCGGACATTCATCTCCAGCAGGGTCTGAAGGACTTCACACGCCTGGCAAATGCACTTCTTATCTAGAAGAAATTAGGTGTTAAGTGTTTGCGTACGTGTGTGTGCGTGTGTGCGTGCGTGTGTGCATGTGTGCGTGCGTGTGTGTGTGTGTGTGGGTGATTCCATACTGCCAAACAAATTGTTCCACCACTCTTTTATCGCTTTCCATATTTCTTGGCCGTCAGCTAAGGCGCTGCCACACATGCCTGCCAATAGATAAAGAGAGAGCTCACAATTAATACCTCAGAAGAAGAAAACCAACAGAACAACTGGACAGACCATAGATGATTCTCACCTTGCACGTAGAGCATGTCCATCTCTGGCTGCTTCTCTCTGAATGACCCATAGGCAAACTGACTTCCAAAGTATTTCTGGTCCACAAAGGCCCCCGTGAGAGAACAACCCGCCTCATCAGGGGTCATCTCAACCCATACGTCTGCCAAGAAAAGACTATCAGTGGCCAGGTCAATGACATTTGTCTCTAACAAAGCACAAGAGACAAGACATCGCGGCTACACTTCTCTATAATCATATATAGCCACACTACACTATAACTGTACATGTTATCAAATCAATTTTTCGAACATTGTTTTGTCAATCAATGACAAAACAATGACTGGTAATTTAATTAATCTTTAATTCATTTGATACTTCACCTTTTACACGTCTGGTTCGTTGTTTGACCTCCTTGTCAATCACAGTGAAGATGGGATAGGGATCCATAGAATGCTTTTCTTTCTGAACTGAAAGAACATTTTCATCTATCTGAAGAGACAAAAAGAGATGTTTGAATACTTCATGTCATGACTTATATGTATTTTTTAGTATAAGCTTCTGAAGGAGCTGGAGAACACACGCCTCTGGTAGAGGATAGACTAGAGGATACCAATACATTGTGCAGTTAGTGTTTGTTGGCATAGATATTTTTTACTCCGTGGAGAACAATCATGGATTCCACGTTTACAGTAAACATTTACATTGTGTCATGCGCGCAGCAGATAGGAGGGGACGGGGGGGATTAACACCCCCACTTTTTTTGGGTGGGGGGGATATCCCCCCCAGTGTTCAGGTCCAAGAAAAAGCTGCAAATATGATCGATTATACTGTACAAACTGAGTAGTTCTCATTTCAAGGCGTATTACTGCTCTCTAGAGGCACAGTCCCACCAGTGCAGTGCAGTCGGCAGCTAGCTCAGCTGTTCTGAATGAGTTTAATTAATGCGACGCGATAGTGACAAGCAGGCAGGCAGTGGCAGAAGGAGACCGTCATTGCAGGTGCTGGACCTGCTGCTGGTGTGTGTAGGCTAGTCTCACATAATTCTCAGTCAAAATGAAACGGTCAAAAAAACAAAAAACGATAACGTTGTTCTTTAAATCAAGCAACAATGTAAGTACCTTTGAACAGATGCATAATGGAAATGCAATTTCGTTTGTCAACACATTTTAAGTTACGTTTCCTCTTGTTACTGTGGTTCCCAACTTTTTCATGTCGGACCCAAAAATGGACACCAATGAGGCAATCACTCATGGCCCCACTGTTGGCCTGTTACTCCTTCAATAAAAAGATCTAATATAGACTTAATGAATTCATGTGTATTTCATTTTAAAAATGCCTTGAAATCTGCGTAAAACAACTGTGTAATTCAGCTCAAGTGGAGGGGATATGTCCCCCCCTCCTCGGGGCAAAAGTGGGGGGGATATCACCAAAAGTGGGGGGGATACCCCAAAAATTTTCGTGCGCGCTATGCGCGTGCACATACCTCCCAGATATGTCCCCTTCACTTTTAAAATGCCTCCTGCGCCCCTGCGATTGTGTGATATTCTGTGGAAATAATAATCTAAATTGAGTCCTATATTAAAATAGCATAATGGGCGGATGTCCACTCGTCCAGTCTTGCTCCAATCCGCAGGAGAGCTGCTATTCTCACAAGCTAAGCTCCATGAAGTAGCCACAAACACGTCTGTAATCTCTCTCTGGGTGACCATGCATAAACCTGTCACAAGAAATGTCAAAACTTCTGTAATTCTGTGACAAACTTCCCACAATGCGTGGGGTGTACTAACTGACTGTTAGAAGAGGATGTACTGTGTATTTGATTGTCTGACCTCTTTCACAAAGACAGGGACCACCGTTGCAGACCAAAAATGAGTCATACTGTAGTTGTCAGTTTCTTCGTAGTATTTTTTCAATTTGGCGTTGCACTCGGGCCAGGAGACTGCATCACCACCCAGCCTCCTAACGATGACATCTGTCACATTCTTCAGATTGGAGGAATAGTTGGAATGTTTGTATAAGGAGGCCATGCACCTGTAGAGGAGAACGGGAGAGTATTTTTTGCAGGTCGTTCAGTCCGAGTGTATCAAAGGGTGCGTTCGGAAATGCGTAGCGGGTGTGTTAGATAATCACCTGACCCGCGTCACGGTTACTGAGGTTAGGGTTAGGGCTAGGGTTAGGGTTAGGGTTAGGGTTAGGCATAGTTTTACTGAGGTTAGGGTTAAGGTTAGGATTAGGGTTAGGTTTAGGCATAGTTTTACTGAGGTTACTGCACTCACTACACTGATCACACACCCGGTGCACATTTCCAAACGCACCCTGTTGATACACTCGGACTGAACGACCTGCAAAAAACACTCTCCCAGAGGAGAACAGACAATATAACTGATTTAGTGTATTTCTTACGTGAGCTAGCCATGTTTTTTCAATCATTATTTGTTCGTTTTTTCCCTTTTAATATTAAAAATAAATGAAAAAACATGGCCAGCTCATGTATTAGGATGGTAGTATGATTCACCAGAAAAAATATGTTTTTGATGAATTTATCATGGTTAAAATGGAGTTTGAAGTTACAATGGGTTTGTGTATGAAGGGGCCCTGTAAGGGGGTGTCTTATAAAATGAATATCAAATAATATTGAATCAAGCAAATTCAAAACTGTCCAGGGTACAAAAGCCTGTGTAGATGATAAAATGACCAAAACTTTTTTTTGAAAGTGGAATATCCCTTTAAAGTAAACACCCTCAAAGGTGTAATGAAGTACAGTACTTGAGTAAATGTACGCTGTGTGTGTGTGTGTGTCTGCCTGTCTCTGTGCATGTGTGCGTGCATTTGTGCGTGTGTGTGCGTGTGCATGCGTGTGTGTGCGTGTGAGTGCGCGCGTGTGTGTGTGTGCGCGCGCGCGCGCGCGTGTGTGTGTGTGTGTGTGTGTGTGTACCAGGTAGATCCAGACACTCCACTCATGTACATCATACAGTCCAGTAGATCTTCTTTCCCCAGTTGAAGCACAGATGCCAGCATTCCCACCATGGCTCTCTCTCCTCCTCCAGAACCAATCACAGCAATGTTGGGAACCTTGTCCTTTTAAGAGAAGTGTGCGTGTGAGAGTAAATGCTTGCATGAGCAAATTAACCAAACAATAAATGAACAAATTGAATGATTTCATACATTGTTGTTAATTTGTTTGTGCGTCATATGCAAATTAGCCTGACACATGTAATCTGTAATTGGGTCCAGTATTTACTTCTGAATAGAAAAACACAGCAGCAGTCGGACAAACATTGTCCTTTCATCAATCACAGAATGGACATTCAAAGTTAGAATGAAATATATACTACTCACTAGTAGGCTACTCAGACTAAATATACAGTAACAGGTGAAATGCTTCTACCTGAGTGCAGGGGATGTTGTTTCTCCTTAGGCATTGTTGAACTATGGCTCTTCTTCTGGCGACATGCTGTTTTTCTGCATCATTCAGAGTATGACCGATACGGACCTTGATATAAAAGAAAATAATAAAAAATCATAAACAACGATGGTTACATGTTTATGTACTTTTTCGGGTATGTGACAGTAAAAAATAATAATTCTTGGGTGAGTGTCGAGTGAACATAATTGTGTAAATAACTATATTTGTATAAATAAAAGGACTACTGCACATCCAAAAAGTGCAGTATAGTCAGCAGGCATATGAATACAGTACTGGTGTGTGTGTGTGTGTGTGTGTGTGTGTGTGTGTGTGTGTGTGTGTGTGTGCGTGTGCGTGTGCGTGTGTGTGTGTGTGTGTGTGTGTGTGTGTGCGTGTGTATAGTAAATAGGGGTATAATATCAGTCATAGTAGAACACCATTATACACCATTGTAATGAGGCAACTTACCATTTGTGCCATGGTCTACCGGTATGTAAGCTGTCAGTCAAATGGAACAGGTATGAGCTTTGATGTGATCTTGAGCACAAGAGGGTTGTGACACCTTATATACTGTGCTGCCAAGAAAAGATAGTCTGACAGCAAATCAATCCAAGGAGGTGGAGCCAAATGGCGTTACAGGGCAAGTGACCAGAGTGTGCTGACTACTGTATGAAACTGGCTGTAAACATAGATGCAAATATTGTTCTGTTTGTGAAAAGCCAGCAATCTCTATAATAGTCTAATTTCTTTTTTGGTGGTTAAGTGGCTCAATAGTTAATGCAGACATACTTTTGTTTTAAAATGTGCAGCACATTGGAATATACCCTATGACACATTTGGAGTGCATTAGTATACATTTAGAGCTAGGCCAATGTGTTTTGCGTAAAATGATTACTTTTGCATGTCTGTGGTAAAAATTAAATATGAATGAAAATGTCCATTATGAGCTGCCATGGTGATGACCCCTGAGTGTGAACCTACAGGACCGAGTGACTGATGCAATATGTGCCTTGAATGAGAGCTGGCTGGCTGTCCAGGACCACACCAAAGTTCTTAGCAGTTGGAACCGAAGTCACCAAGGTGTTGTCTTTGGAAATAATGAGATCTTGCATGGGACAGGACTTGCCTGGGAAGAAGACAAGCTCCATCTTTGATAAAAAAGGTTTTATTTGAATCATTATGTATGTTGCTTAATATACTGTGACCCAGTACTGAGTCATGTTGATGTCAATAGAATAATCCCATTGAGTTCAACAGTGTCACTGATAATGCTATTGTTTTAAGCATCATAGATAAGATGTTTATTTGTCACTGTATGAGACATACAACGAAAAAGTTTAGTACACAACAGTATCAGCAACAAAGAAAATAAATAAAACACTGCTCGAGCAATATAACGCCATAAAAACTATTTGTCTGTTCATAGTCAGTCAGTTCAGTCCATAGTCTCCTATCAATAAAAGAACATCCATAGTGCATGTTTGTAATAAGTAAAATTAAAATATAAAAACGTATGGGTTACTTTTACTATGGGAAAATGCATCAGCTGATCACTACCATCTGGTCACTGGAAGTCATCCCACAGGACTGGAAGGATGCAAACATCATCACCATCTATAAGCACAAGGGTGACAAAGCAGAATGTGGCAACAGCAGAGGTCTCCCTTCTATCTGCAGCTGGGAAAGTGCTTGCGAGGATCATGTTACATCGCCTAGCAACCCATTTAACGGAGAACATCCTGCCTGAATCCCTATGTGACTTTAGGCGTGATTGCAGCACTGCGGCCATGATATATTTGCTGCTAGACAGGTGCAGGAAAAATGCAGAGAACACCGCAAAGACCTATACCTGGTGTTCATCGATCTGTCGATTTTGGGGGTCCTTGAATGAATGAAACGAAAGGCTTTTGCACACCTACAGCGACAGGTGCTGTTGAGGAGAGACCAAACAATGGTCGGTGAACTGAAAAGGCAAAAACTCCACGCACACTGTCTTCCAATGCAAAAAGGGGAATTTAATAAAGTAATGCAACGTTTCGGTATTTAAACCTTCATCAGGCAAACTGTTTGCCTTTTTATAACTTTTAACTTTTTAACTTTTTAACTTTTAACTGTTTAACTTTTTATAAACCTGAAGGTTTATAAAAAGTTACATAGTATAACTTTAAAGCAACAGGTGAGTTTAATTCTATCGATTACTAACCCCATGGAGACTTGAGTTCAACAAAATAAGATATTGGACTTTCACGCGGGAGACCCGGGTTCGAATCCCAGCTGTTACAATGGTGTGTTGGCCGGGAACGGGTTTATCCCTATGGACCGAGGGAGATACTAGACTTTTGAGGCCTTCAGGCTGAGGCTGTGAATCACTTAACTACACCTGCATTCCTGAGACAATAATTTGACTATAATAAATGTACCCCGGGTGGAGACACAAATGCATTTGTGACCCCCCCACCCCCCCCCCCCTTGTGATGTGCTATTTTCACATCAGAAGAATAGGGATCAAGCGGTTAAACCGAAACCTCCAAACAACAAAGTACAAAGTACAAAGTACGCACAAGGGCATGGTGAACTCTCTCTGACTGTTGCTCGAACTTTCTCGAACTTATCGCATTCCAACGCGTGTTAAGTCAACAGCACGATACATCAAGAGACTCTATGTTCTGTGTGACCTTGTCAAACTGATAAACCCGACACAACATCTGTCTCTGATTTCCTCTGTCCCCTTTCCCTCCTGCAAGGCTTGA
This sequence comes from Nannobrachium achirus, assembly GCF_963921795.1. Taxonomy (NCBI): domain Eukaryota; kingdom Metazoa; phylum Chordata; class Actinopteri; order Myctophiformes; family Myctophidae; genus Nannobrachium; species Nannobrachium achirus. The sequence continues at coordinate 13,923,296 of NC_137821.1, read as the reverse complement.
ACATGTTTTGTCTAAGGAGTGTTTTTGCAAATGGTTATCCTGTTATGACTTATAATCAGAGCTCATGACCGTGATGAATATTTGATTTTTTTGACTCACCCTCATGTCCTTACCCCTCCCCTCCCCCCCCTCCTCTCCTGCTCTTTCTCTTTTTTTCCAGCCTTTTCTCTCTTCCCCTTCTGTGTTTGTTCGTCAACCTGTTTGTTTTGTTTTTGTCTTCATGTGGGGACTACGGATGAAATTTAGCATTCTTGCTAATTCCGGTGTATTTACATTGCATTCATGTAGTGTTCATTAATATGCATTGTCCCGTCTAAATAAATAAATACAATACAATACAAAAAAAAGTATCCAACCTCATCGGGACAAGACGAGGGTTTTTCCTGAGCAAAGAGAAACCTGCAAGATACACTGTTCTCACGCTGGAAGAGGAAGTAGGGGTCAATATCACAAAAGTGTGTGTGTGTTCTCACGCTGGAAGAGGAAGTAGGGGTCAATATCACAAAAGTGTGTGTGTGTGTGTTCTCACGCTGGAAGAGGAAGTAGGGGTCAATATCACAAAAGTGTGTGTGTGTGTGTGTGTGTGTGTGTGTGTGTGTGTGTGTGTGTGTGTGTGTGTGTGTGTGTGTGTGTGTGAACTTTGTCTTGGTCAACCAGTGGATGAAGTGGATTCATCAGTGAGCTATACCGGTATATGCTCCAGATCATGCAGCGGTTTGGGTGGACCTGGGCAGGCCAGAATATTCCAGACTTGGGTTGTCTGGCATACATGGAGGTTCTGCCCTGGGTCAGTGACCCGGCTGAACTGCGGAGGATTGTCTCTGTGATGAAGACATCCACAGCGTGTGTGGTTAAACCGAAACCTCCAAACGAAGCATTCGACCTCAGTATCAGGACAAGACAAGAGGGTTTTTGTGCAAAGAAGAAACCTGCATGACACACTGTTCTCACGCTGGAAGAGGAAGTAGGGGTCAATATCACAGAAATGTTTCTGCTGTGTGTGTGTGTGTGTGTGTGTGTGTGTGTGTGTGTGTGTGTGTGTGTGTGTGTGTCTACAGCTACTGTACCTCACTCTTTTAATTAGAAAATAAATGTTTAAGAAGTGGTAAAACTAGCCAATCTACAAACCCACAACGAGCTTGTAGATCGGCTATTTTCACTGGTATGGGTCTCATTTTTCTTTTGGGTCTTGAACCAAAAAGAAGAAGAATAGGGACACTAGGGTTCAAGTGTTTAAACTGAAACTTCCAAACGAAGCATTCGACCTCAGAATCAGGACAAGACAAGAGGGTTTTTGAGCAAAGAGTAAACCTGCAAGACACACTGTTCTCACGCTGGAAGAGGAAGTAGGGGTCAATATCACAGAAATGTTTCTGATCATGTTTGTCAAGTTCTCACAGGAGCTGGCTAGCTGGGTGCAGCATAGGCCTATTATGTGAATGCTGAACGCCAGAGGCTGACCGTGGACTAAACACACACACAAAAAACAATGGCATTTACACAAATCTTTTACAGCACAGAGAGTTTAAATTGTGTCTGATTTTACTGGCAAATATGAAAATACAAAAAAATATGAGTAAAATCCAAGGGGGGTCATCATGCCACACACACACACACACACACACACACACACACACACACACACACACACACACACACACACACACACACACACACACACACACACACACACACACACACACACACACGTTACTATGCGAGCCACAAAGTTGTCCTTTTACATTTGTGTGCATGCGTGAGTGCATGTTTTTCCACAACACAGCCACTGATTTCATGGCTTCAGTATATTTATGTCCATGTCTGAGTATGTACACAAATAGTACCATTCATAATACAGTTGAATGCAGGGTTTAAAAGATTTCTTGCACAAAAGGATATTGCTGACAGTGGTTTCACAACAACTCAACTCAAAAGGCCTTCAGAAAAAAAAAAAAAGTTTTTAGGCCTTAACTTTCAATCCATTCAAATAATGTATTTATTTGTCAAAATACAACATTTCAGAATGCAAGCACACAATGCGATATGTGATGCATTGCTTGTAGATTGACGCTTTTCATCATTCATTGTTCGTTAAAGTTTATAGGGCTTGGTTAACATGCATCTGTGTGTGCGTGTGTGTGTATGTGTATGTGTGCCTGTGTGCGTGTGCACGCGTGTTGTGTGTGTCCACAGGTTAAAGTTCACAGTACCTCCTGAGATGGGCAGGTTCACTCGATACCAGGCAGATGTAGTTGCGTTCTCTTCTCTTATGGCGAGGCGTCGTATATTGCTTCATTGGAAAAGCCCTACCCCCCCGTCCACGACCTCCTGGCTAAAAGACCTGTCATCTTTCATATACCTAGAAAAAATTAAATACACAACTAGAGACTGTTTAAACAACTTTTTTAGAACTTGGGATCCTTTCTTATTACATATCAATTCGCTAACTGAAATTGTATAATTTCCCCTCTTTTTTATTATTATTTTTTTTTTTTTTCATTATTATAATCTACTTTCCTTGCCTAGAGGCTCAATATCAACATAAGTGTTAGAACAATGTGTCTATGCGCGTGTGTATGCATGTGCGCGTGTATGTATATATGCATGAACATATGTGTATACGCATGTGTGCGTGCGTGTGTGTGTGTGTGTGCGTATGCGTGCAATCCGTACATGCGGATGCGGAAATAGATACAGATGCTTATTTTCCCCTTTTTTTTCCCTTTCCTTTTTATTTTAATATCATATACACTATATATTCAATCTCTCCCCCAGGGTCAGTGGGTGGGTGGGTATTTGTTAGGATTTGTTCTGTTTTGTTTTATGTATTGAATTGTTTAGTTTTACCTCGTTTTGTCTCTCTGTTTTTTGTTTTTTGTGTTTTGTTATCCCTGTATGTCCTGTATTTTAAAATGGGAAAAAATCAATAAAAATATAAAATAATAAAAAATAAAAAAAAGTTCACAGTGGTCAGTGAGCCCATGGATGAGGAGGAGGAGTGTGTGGACGTGGGACACTCCTTCCTGGACCTGCAGGAGTTGTTGCTCACAGGAAATGATGTCAGCGAACGCCAGATAGACAGTAGGTTTCTTAAACACTTGAACCCAGATAGACAGTAGGTTTCTTAAACACTTGAACCCAGATAGACAGTAGGTGTCTTAAACACCTGAACCCAGATAGACAGTAGGTTTCTTAAACACTTGAACCCAGATAGACAGTAGGTTTCTTAAACACTTGAACCCAGATAGACAGTAGGTTTCTTACTTGAACCCAGATAGACAGTAGGTTTCTTAAACACTTGAACCCAGATAGACAGTAGGTTTCTTACTTGAACCCAGATAGACAGTAGGTTTCTTAAACACTTGAACCCAGATAGACAGTAGGTTTCTTAAACACTTGAACCCAGATAGACAGTAGGTGTCTTAAACACTTGAACCCAGATAGACAGTAGGTGTCTTAAACACCTGAACCCAGATAGACAGTAGGTTTCTTAAACACCTGAACCCAGATAGACAGTAGGTGTCTTAAACACCTGAACCCTGATAGACAGTAGGTTTCTTAAACACTTGAACCCAGATAGACAGTAGGTTTCTTAAACACCTGAACCCAGATAGACAGTAGGTTTCTTAAACACTTGAACCCTGATAGACAGTAGGTTTCTTAAACACTTGAGCCCTGATAGACAGTAGGTTTCTTAAACACTTGAACCCTGATAGAGTAGGTTTCTTAAACACTTGAACCCTGATAGACAGTAGGTGTCTTAAACACTTGAACCCAGATAGACAGTAGGTTTCTTAAACACTTGAACCCTGATAGACAGTAGGTTTCTTAAACACTTGAACCCAGATAGACAGTAGGTTTCTTAAACACTTGAACCCAGATAGACAGTAGGTGTCTTAAACACTTGAACCCAGACAGACAGTAGGTGTCTTAAACACTTGAACCCAGATAGACAGTAGGTGTCTTAAACACTTGAACCCAGATAGACAGTAGGTTTCTATAACACTTGAACCCAGATAGACAGTAGGTTACTTAAACTTAAATGGAGCTCAGTTAGTCTGTTCTTGAGAGACTACTATGTCAGTGGTTCTCAAACCTTTCCATGTGAAGGACCCCCAAAATGATATGTATTTGGCCACGGACCCCCATCTCAAAATATTTAGTTCCAGGGACCCCCCAGAAGCTAAATTTGAGTTACAAACGTTCGCTTTGAAAATACATTATATTCAAAGATTTGCACACATTTTCACGACTTTTTCAAAAATAGCAGATCTACAAGCTCGCAGCGCGGCACTCGGTGCTGCGCTGTGAGCTTGTATATCCGCTATTTTCAATAGCTAAAGCATCCAATAATTCTAGGCCTAAATGGGTTATACGCTTGAACCCCAGCATACCGTATACTGCAGGCAACACTAGACAAAAATAGCAGATCTACAAGCTTGTCTATTTTTGTGTAGACTGGGGAAAAAACACGGACGAAGTTTATAGCCAACTAAGGTCTAGGTTTAGAGGGTCAAACCCCAAAACTGACGCAAAAAAGAAAATCTGCTACGATTTAATCTGGGCTTTTTTGTGTTTATTCTATCAATTACATTTTGAGTAACTGATAGTAGTAGTAACTGATAATAGTCAAAAAATGTTAAATATAAATTTCCAAAATGTTTTATATATAGACCAATTAAGTCCCATTTAATACTACGTCACACAACAGTGTCAGTCATGCAAATAGTGAATATAATAGCTGCCCTACAAGCTCACAAAACATTGCATTGAGCTTCTAGATCTGTTCACGAATTTCAAATACATTTTTTGCATTATATATATATATATATATATATATATTATATATATATATATATATATATATATATATATATATATATATATATATATATTTTTTTTTTTTTTTTTTTTTTTGTACCCAAAATAGGTAGAGATTATGAGGTGATTATTTTATACAATTATCTATTATTGATTCTTTTTTATATAATTGACTAAATTGATTAGTTCGATTGTTGACCCCTTAAATTTGATATTTGAATCGTCTAAACCACTGGTTCGCAAAGTGAAGTCCAGGGTCTCTCTGGTTTCCTTGAGGGGCTTCCTAAAGAATCCTTGAAGGTCTATAACTCTGATTAAACAGTGTTCGATTTCTGCACTCTCAAGAGTTATGGCGGTCCTTGGAATAATCTTTGCGTTTGTTTGATTTCTCTGCGTAGTTCTGAGAGTGGATGAGGAGAGAGACGTGATTGGACAGCTGAAGGTGTCTCTGGAGGCAGCTAAAGCTCTGACTGGGATCTACTGGGAGTTCCACCAGCAGAAAGACACCAAACAGGCAGAGGAGACACTTGAAGAGGAAGAAGAGGAGGAAGAAAAGAAGGAGGAAGAGAAGGAAGATCACCTGGAAACCATAGATGATGACAATGAGGAGGAGGACGGTGACTTTTACTAAACGAGGGTGGTTTGTTTGATTTGTTTGCGTTGTTCATAGCTATTTGTTGGGCTTGCAGCCAACTAACTGAATTTATATTTTGGCACAAAATATGGATTCCGTTTTTATTTATTGATTTAAGTTATGGAGATTTTGTATGCCTTTGATTGGATTTTCCAATCATAGGGACATGTCACTGTATTTTAGACATCCTGTTCTTTGAGATACCAAGCTGTGAAATACATAATTATTCTCATATACTCATTCCATAATGTTTCGTCCATTAATTTTTTCATTCATTCTTTCTTTTTCTATTCCCATGCATTTTGACAAAATGAAGGTAAACTCAAAGTGAGCTATGATGACATAAATGCTTTATAGAACGATGATTACAGGTAAAAGAGTCTATATGCCAACTTTAAATAATTATTTAAAATAATCTTTTAATGTTATTAAAACAAAACACAGTTGGGCCTTGCCTTCTGCTCAGTGCACCAATAGGGCCAGAATGCAAAGACACAGATACTTCATAGAATGTTTTACATTCAAAATAGCAGTTAAATAAAAGTGTACTTGCTGGATCCACTGACCATTGATTTGTAATATAAATGTTCCCCGACTGTTATTTAAATGAATTTCTCAGGCCCGCAACTCTGACTCAGCAATGGAAGAAAGGATGTAGAATCAAATGAATAATATCAGTCAACGCTTAAAAACACAAATAACCTTAAGACACCAGATACTTCCATTCAGATCCAGAAACCTACATCCCAGAAACACACTGCGCCTGTCGCTTTGACAACTAACCAGTTTTAAAATGTTATTGTGGTGTTATCAGAGTGTGTTTCTGGAATACATTTTATTTTCCTCCAGAGTTCATAGTCCACCTCGCCCCTTTACGTCAACTTACTGACACCTGCTACCCAGCATTTACATTACATTCAATTTCATATTTTATTATGTCATCATTTTGTAAAAGATGTTTGTGAAGCAACTGACACAAATCACACAAGATATGTTTGGTAAACATATATTTGGTTTCCAAATGATTTCTTCATATACAATTTTCTTTTCACTTACACAATTTCATCAGAATTCAGAGAACATTTTCATTAAGATGTACAGTAAAAGCAACAAGAAAAGTGTGTGCTCGCAAGTACATAATGCCTTAATAGAGGGCATTGTTCCCACTTTAGATCAAAAGTTTTTAGATGGTGTTCTCGGCTATTCTACAGTAGACAATCCTTGGCCATACTGGATAACTCAAAAGTATTTTTACTCAGGGGAGCGTCGCCCAATGATGTCATGACGCAACCGGAAGATCACATCACAGCATGTTGCAGTCAGACAGGACGCACACCTAAGGTTTTTGAGCGGTGGTCACAACGCTCCTATACGTGGCCGTGTGTGTGGGTATGCGTGTCTGTAGCCTGCAGTAACCTTTTCTGACCACACATGTTAAGGGAGGGGCGCTGTTGTTCAGACTCACATTCACACACACACACACACGCATGCACGCACGCACGCACGCACACACACACACACACACACACACACACACACACACACACACACACACACACACACACACACACACGCACACACACACACACACACACACAGCCTCCACCGCTCAGTTCACACGAGTGTGATTTTTTTTCCTGCATTACTAAAAGAATTGTGCACATGCACAGGTCACACCTGTGCACGTGCGCATGTGTGTCTGTGTCATTGACACCCAGCTGACTAATTGTTTTTCATTGATTGTAGGTGTTTGTGGGTGTGGTGCCAGTTTCCTTTAAAAGCTGTGTGTTTTGGAACAAAGACAGAGTGGGACCCAGTGTGGACAGCAGGAGTGGTTTTATGGCTTGGGGTTAATTTATAAATGACATGCAATGCTTTTATAATTCGAAATGTAGATGTTAAAGTGAGGCAGCTTTCTGTAATGATGTGCTGCACTCTGCTCGCCCGAAGTGTTTTTATTACATTCACGATTGCACGTAATGTTTTGATTGTCAATGATTTTATTTATTTTCATCCCAATGATTATATTGCTGGTCTTCCCTCCGTTTAATGCCTATTTCAGTAAAGCTCTCTTTGTAGGCCTGCATGCTATTTACTTTTGTGCATGAATTTATTGGGTCAAACCTTTAATAGATATAGATAGATAGATAGATACCTTTATTATCCCAAGGGGGAAATTCAGTTGTCCAGAAGTAGCACAGCAGTATACAGTTATTTACAAAGTTACAGAGACGTAAGAAAAGATAGATAAGAGGGGAAAAAAAACAAAAACAAAGACAAGAGCAGTACAGTACCAATAAAGAGAAGGTGCATCAATAGAGGGGGCGAATAATATATAAGTATATATACATAAAGTGTCTTGCAAAAGAGACCATAGCAGTCAATGCTAGTTAGTGCAAACAAGTATCTCACTGTCATTGTTAAACAAAGCAAAAATACTCAGAAACTACCAACACTAACAACCTAATAGTGCAGTGTCAAAAATCAGTGCGAAAAAAGAAGAAACTAGGAAGCGTGTCACCGCAAGGCGCACATGAGCACTCTTCCTGGAAGGTCCTTAGAGGTCAAAGTCAATACAGCAATAGTTCCTTAGAGGTCAAAGTCAATACAGCAATGGTTCCGTAGGTCTAAGTTAGGAAGGGAGACCTTTTCAAGCGTCCGTTATGTGTCTCGTTGTACAGCTTAAGGGCAGCCGGTACAAAAGATTTTCCTAATCTCTCACATCTCCGTACTGGGTAGGTAAAGCGGTCGTTTCCTCTCTTACTCCAGTAACTGGTGATCTCTAGATGGAGGGGGTGGGAGGAGTTCTCCAAGATGGAATCTAGCTTCTTCGCGGTGCGCACCCTGGTTACTTCCTCCACCCCCTGCAGAGAGGACCCAACGACGGAGCCTGCTTTCTTCACCAGTCTGTTTAGGTTAAACGTGTCACCTGCTCTGTTGTTGCCACCCCAGCATGTTATACCAAAAAAGAGGACACTTGCCATGACAGACTGATAGAACATCTGTAGCATCCTATTGCACACCCCAAACGATCTCAGTCTTCTCAGGAGGAACAGCCTGCTTTTCCCCTTGCTGTGAATCGCCTGCGCGTTGTCCGACCAGTCCAGTGAACTATTCAGGTGTACTCCGAGGAATTTGTAGTTATCCACGAGCTCAACCACCTCACCGTTAATGGTGCTTGGCACCGGGGGGACTCTCTTGGAGGTGCGGAAGTCCACCACCATCTCCTTAGTCTTGCTTGCGTTGAGCTTGAGATGGTTGTCCTCGCTCCACTGCACAAAGTCCCTAACCACACCATCGTGCTCAGCCGTGTTGTCACCCGAGATCTTGCTGATCACCACGGTATCATCTGAGAACTTCTGCAGATGACAGGTCTTGGAGTTGAAGCGGAAGTCCGATGTATAGAGAGTGAACAGGAAGGGTGAGAGCACAGTTCCTTGAGGGGCCCCCGTGTTGCTCACCAGCACATCGGACCGACAGCCCTGCAGTCTCACAGACTGTGGTCTTTCTGAAAGGTAGTCTGTGATCCATGCCACAAAGCCCTTGTCCACCCCCATCAGCGTAAGCTTCTCCGCAAGCAGAGACGGTTGGATAGTGTTGAAAGCACTGGAGAAGTCAAAAAACATAATTCTGACTGTGCTGCCCAGATCTTCCAGATAGGTGAGAGACTTATGGAGCATGTAGGTGATGGCGTCATCAACCCCAATATCAGCCTGGTAGGCAAACTGAAGGGGGTCCAGGTGATCACTGACCGCCGGTCTCAGTAGGTTCAGAACCAGCCGTTCAAAGACCTTCCTGACCTGAGATGTCAGGGCGACTTTAATGGCAACTTTAGTCCATGGGCCATACGAGATGTCGGTATCGGAAAGGTGGCAAAGGTTATCATGCATTTTTGAAAAGCTCTATATCTGTAGATTATAATTTGGTATGATAACCCTTTCTGAGACACAGCTAAATTGGTGTTATCAGCCGCTAGAGTTGGTGTCCCATTAACTTTACATTACAGGGGGAAAAAAAGGAAAAAAATTATCTGCTTCAAGTAACATATGAGGGGTCAAACTAGGTGTTTTTCATGATTCTAAATCCATTGCAAACATCACTAAACCATATGTCTTGTGGGGCCGTTTTTTAGTCCAAGGAAAGTTTTTTGTGCAATGGATTCAGAATCATGAAAAAACCCTAGTTTGACCCCTTATATGTTTAAAGCAGATTCTTTTTTAGCTGTGTCTCAGAAAAGGTTATCATACCAAATTATAATCTACAGATATAGAGCTTTTCAAAAATGCATGATAACCTTTGCCACGTTTCCGATACCGACATCTCGTATGGCCCATGGATTACTTGTAGAGGAGGACTATACTGTAATTGTATTGTGGCTTAAAGGAAATAATTTTTCTATTTTTTATGTTTATTTTTTTTGTATGTTTCCTGGCCTCAATTACATAAAAACAACTTTCAACATGCAGTTGTTTCTTTGTGGTCCTGCGTTTTGTGCACAATGAGGCTCTGATGCGTGAGTCCCTATAGTGTGGGGCCTTAGGGGGAGCAAATGCTAATTTCGTGCAATTTTGTCTTAAAGCGCCACATTTTGCACAGATGTAGCCCAGGGCTTGCTCTAATGATTTAGCAAGGGCGCCCGAGTCTGCGACCTTCGGGGTCGCCACAGCGGCCAAATCAAGTTGGGCTCCCATTGACTTTCTATACAGGAGGAAAATACCCAGAAAATGATTTTTTTTCTGGGTATTTAACCCTTTAAGTGCCTATCCCGAACATGTTCGGGATATTCGGGATCAAAAAAAGTTTTTATTTGCTATTTTACTTACCCCGAGCTGCTTGGAGCAACGTGGGTGGTCCCGGCTCGCCCAGCGCTCACCAACGAGAGACGCTAGATGCTCCGACGATTTATTCCATTGAAAATGGTTTAAAATAAAGTTTAGAGCCCCCCAAAAAAAACCTCGGTACCGGTACCGGTACCGGGACGTATTCCAGGGTGCCTATCCCGAACATGTCCGGGATATTTAATAAAATGAATTATTTAATCGGAGGCCTCAACGAAGCCCCGGTCTAGACGTCCATCCATGCCCGGGACTTAGACTCGGCCATCCACGGGCCGTATTCGCGCTAACGGCCGCATTGCGCCGCCCACTCCAATAATAAATCACATCTTTAGACAGGATTTTCTCCGGATTGTGTTCCCAGACCCAAAGAGAAAGTTTTTTGCGGCTGAAATAGCTTTAGATCGGGCTTCTAAATGGGTTAGCATTTTGGCTACATGTCAGCTAGCTTCCTCCTCTCGTCACCCATAGCATTGACTGGAGTGAAAACACAAGCCAGTTAGTTGGGTCGACGAAAGCTATAAAGAAGGTCTATGGAGAAATTTCTGGCACTCTAGCGCCCCTTGTGGCCGGATGGCACTGTATGAGTTAAGGAGGATCTGTGGGGTCTAACTAGGGGTTTGTCATGATGCTGAATCCATTGCAGGCATTTGTTTTGCACAAAAAACATTCCTTGGGCTAGAAATGGCCTCAGAAAATGATGCATGTATGGGTGAGCATTCATGTTAGTCGGAGGCCTTAGGGTTTTTTTTCTCTTGCTAATCAGTCTAAAAGTGCAACATTTTGCACAGATGTAGCTCAGGGCATGCTCTAATGATTTAGCTAGGGCGCCCGAGTCTGCGACATTCGGGGTCGCCACAGCGGCCAAATCATGTTGGGCTCCCATCGACTTTAGTGATGAAAAGTGATGAGTCATCAATTTTCAGAGTTTTGTGGGTGCTGTGGCGACCCCGAAGGTCGCCGACTTCAGCATCATCATTACAATTATATGAACTATAACAACCTTGATCCAGACTCAGTGTAAATATTTCCACTACTCGAAATAAACCAATCACAGCAAACAACAACAACACAGAAAATACAAGGGGTAAAATGATAAGAAGGAGCAGGGAAAAGAAACTGGATATTCCACTGGTCAAATTGATGGAGCTGTTGATGTGTTCATTGATCCAACTCTGGTACCGGGACACTCTGGTATACACCACAGGAGGTATGGTACAGTTCATAGCACCAAAGCTCACAACTCCAGCCTGGATCCAGCGACCATCCCGTTTCACCACCATTGGGGATCCTGAATCTCCCTGTGCAAGGACAACAAAATGGACAACACGAATGAAAGCTGTTAGCAATTCTGTACATGGAAATATATTTTTGTATTTCCATGTAGCAGCAAGCTTTTAAATGCTTCCAGCAACTGCAAAGACTAAAAGGAATTGTTTGCATTTGTAGCTCATCTGATTCAAAATGTACAGCCAAAAGTAGTTTTTAGGTGGTGGTCATATTAGATAGATCGCCGGCTCGGGCGCCCTGGCTAAATCATTAGAGCATACCCTGGGCTACATCTGGGTAAAATGTGGCGCTTTTAGACTGATTAGCGCAAAATTACCATTTTATCTACCAGCGCTTCCATTGCTCGGACAGGCGGAAGCATTTGAAGTCTACATGTTTAGCCTACTGGATAAATCAATGCATGAACAGTGAACACGTATTGTGTCTAAAGGGTGAACGAATGACACTGGACTTACCTGACAGGCATTCTTTCCTGCTTCTGGACTTCCAGCACAAATCATGTTATCAGTGATTGCTGGACGGTATGCTAGACATACCGAGTTCGACACAATAGGCACTTGCACCTGCTGCAGCGGCCATGAAGGGGGAAGAGGAACTGGAAGAGAAGATGTTTTTTTCTGTATAAAGTGAAAGGTCACCCGACAATTCATATAGTTTCAAAGCATGTGTTATATAACTTGTGACTCGTAAAGCATGTGTATAATATTCATAAGATAAATACATGAACCTGGTTATTGTTATCCAGGATCTCTTAAAGGACAACTCCAGACTAAATAACATGCAAGCACATTTTCCTATACTGATCCCAAATGACTTGTCATGGGGTCTGTTTTGCAGAATTTCCCATATCGTCAAGTTTCCCCAGCAGACCCCAGCAGCCCTCATAGCATAGAGCGGAGCCCATAACCACATATATTTTATGCTATTTGTTGTCAGTGTTTTTAGTTTTAGTTTGTCATTACACACACACACATCCATGCCTTGGTTGTCCCACACAAGCCACCAAATAAAAGTCTGCTAAACAGATGTTATGCTGTTATGTCAAGACAGGTCCCAGAAAAGATGCACAGTGATTGTCCAGTACGGTCACTTTGATTGGCAGTTGTTCAGAACGCTCACCCCAAAACATGATTCACTTTTGATGTCTACTCAGAAGTATGATCACTGGACATGCTGAAGATGTCTTACCTAAAGCCTTGATACCGCCCCAACCAGTAACCCAGGTCATGTCACCAGCACTAAAGTCGCTTCCGTGTTCCGCCAGACAGAGAGGTTGGGTGTAATTGGTAAATGTGACCGGGGAGGAGAGTTTTACCAATGCAATGTCATTGTCATGAGAAGGACGCTTATATTCAGGGTGTTGGATGAATTCAGACACTGTTCTGTTCACCTCGTTTGGATTGGGACCCTTCTGGCTGTGTCGTCCAAGGTACACTGTGATGTTGGTGCCCCTGGTACCGTGGAGAGAGAGAAATATTATTGAACTCAAGTCTCCATGGCGTGAGTAATCAAATAGGAAAAAGAAAAAATCATTTTGGGGGTGAACTATTCCTTTAAATGGGCAATTCTGTTTTAGAATAGAATATCAATACAATAATAATAATACAATACTCTACTGTATAGAGCAGTTGTCAGTCAATCTATGTTCCTGACCTGATAGATTAAATATAATCATATAATTGCGGTGTGCTGGTGGCTCAACCAATTTCTTTTTAAGTATTAGATCTATATTGCCTTTATCCCAGTTCCTTGCCTGCAGCTCTTAATACAATATTGATGCAGAAATTCATTTTTAAATTAATTATACACTTATAATATAATCAGGCTAAGGAATAAAGGATAGGTATGATCCAGAGTCAAATCTTACGGAAAGCAATGAGCAGCAGTTAGGATCCAGAGGTTGTTAATGAGGGATCCTCCACAATGATGTCTCCCACGAACATGCAGACTGGCCATCCAGGGCCACGATCCTGCTGTGGCATTAGAACCTCCAAAGATCTTTGGGTTGAGTGGAGCCTTTCCACACACTGAAATGCATCGAGACATACAGATTGAGTAAAACATGTAAAACTATATGCAAGGATACATATTTGATCACTCTTATTTTTATTATTCTATATAATCATTTCTTCCACATCATCCATTCCTGTTGTCTTGCTTGCACTTTTCAGGTGTTTCCCCTTAATCATTTCTGTGCACCATTTTGGACCTGTCTTTCTGTACACACTGTAAACCAGACTGCACTCAACACCACCCCCTGGCGGTACCGCGGTAGTGGTGTTGTAAGTGTGTGATAGAGGCTGGCACCGCCAGGCAACTGTCAAACCACAGCCTACGTACAGACCACACTCTGCACTCATATTTGATTTCAGCTGAGTCGTTAATTGTGGGGTTCTTTGTGGGTGTTCAACATGAATGTGCTAATATTACAACTATCCACACATTGGATTTATACTACGTAAACCGGTGGAGTAGAAACATCTGCACCAGCTTGTTGCTCCTGCTACTGTAAGGATGAAGGTCACATGATTTATTTATTTAATTAATGTCACATTGTGTAACCTTTTCGTGTAACCTTTTCAATTAAATGTTTCACTAGTATATTTTTTCACAATAACCATTCCACTTTTTTTGTGTGTCTGCCCCGACACTCGTGCCAAAATGACGTACAGTTGGAATGTACCACAAATGTATTTATTTATGTATTTTAATGTTAACAAATACCGTTTCTGAATTTTACTTTCGCATTCAAAAGTATCTGCTAGGTGTTAGAACTTAGGACCCTTCTGCAATCCTTTTTGTGTGGTACTTCTGTAGACATGTTGTAATGATAACAGAACTTGAAGAGGTGTCATCAAAAAGACCACTAAAAGGAATGTTACACAGTATGACTTTCAATAAATAAATAGATTTAATAATAAGGGTAATAATAATAATATTTTCAGAAATTCTCAATTGTACGATTCTCTATAGTTCAGTTGCACGTCACATTCTAGGGGCACTGAACGTAGAGTGCATACAAGCCAGAACCTGCCCTGCATAGACACCTGCTGTAGGCCTATGTAGTGTTTGATTCACTGATGTAAACTATGTGGGATTGGTTTCATGTACAGTAGCCTACACTGTCACAATTGTTTTAACAAAAGGAAAGGAATGAATGAATGAATGAATGAATGAATGAATACAGAACTCACCATCCTCCTGTGCATTGCCACCTATAGAGGTTGCAAGAATTAATTAGTTAGTATGCATGACACAGAAGCCTCCCCTGAGTTTTTTTTTAACAACTTTATAGGGCCTAGTTGACATGCATGCACAGTATGAGACTGCTATTTTCATCAACACAGGTTAACAGGTAATAACAGTTTATTTGTACAACACTTGAGAGAAGTACAAGTTAATGTTACCGATATTACTAATACTTGTCTTGTCTCATTCTAGAATCAATTGACAGATACACAGATAACCTGTTCTGTAAAACAGATATGTCATACCTGGCTGTAATTTATTTGCATTAGGCCTACTTATCATTAAATTGAACTTTAACTTTATTTTTAGAATAGTGTTTGGGATATTGTGGTACTTACCATGAACCGCTAAGTCCAAAATCACTACAACACAGAAGGTCAGTCTTGACTCCATCATGTCCTCTGTCCCAACTGTGAGTAGCAACAGGAGCATTCATTTATAAAGGAGTTAACTGAGGTCAGGTGGAGGTGGTACAACAGGGGGGGAGCCACACAAAGACTTGAGGCTTACAGAGCACAAAAGGGGTAGTGTTTAAAGTACAGTACAATAATGGCACCCGAAAACAATATTCTTTATGACTATAACAGGGCTGTAAAGTGAGAAAGTGAAAGCATTTAGTGTCAATATAATCTGTATGTTTGTCTATCTATCTTTATATCTATACGCACGCACGCACGCACGCACGCGCGCGCGCACGCACGCACGCACACACACACACACACACACACACACACACACACACACACACACACACACACACACACACACGCACACACACACACACACACACACACACACACACACACACACACACACACACACACATTTCTTGAGGGGGTTCCAGGTGGTCCCAGCTAAATGATGGAGAGTTGGTGACCAAATGGACCTTCATAGATCTACAGGTCCATTTGGTTTCAGTTCACACTCTCAAGAGTTAAATTATTGTCTATAAGTCTACACAGTTAGATAATCTAGAAGAATTGTTATTTTGATAAACATTTTGTCTGTTATCACTCCTATCCTATCCTGGTACCAATAGAGCATGGAATTGTTACAGGATCAAAGCCATATTTTCTCTCTCTCTCTCTCTCTCTCTCTCTCTCTCTCTCTCTCTCTCTCTCTCTCTCTCTCTCTCTTTCTCTTTCTCCTTCTCTCACATAACCCTCTGTAGGCTAGGAAATATGTTTTTCCCCACTGGCTAAGCCAAAATTAACAGAAAAAAATGAAAATAAATAAATAAATAAAATAGACTATGTGAGAACCAAGGCTTGATGCTTAGCAAGTTGAAAAATCTAGGAGCACACAAATCATTTTAGGATATGATGAAAAGTTATCGAATAATGTTTTTTCTTTAACACTTGGGTTGCCATTATTTTGGTAATTCTTTGGCTGTAGAGTGCCGCCATTCACTTACGCTTTATTTTGAAGAGCCCTGGAGGCCACGATCGTGTCCATGTTGTGGAAATTGACGATTTTAAAATATAGTCCATGTGGGAACCACTTGGGCCAGCCCACTTCCATCACATGCCCAGTTAGCCTACATGTAGCGACCGCGGTTTTCCCGGTCACCCTGAGCGCAACAGTGGGGGCTGATGGGCAAGGAGGGTCGCAAGCTCCCTTTCATCACATCCGATAAAGGGAATCATTAAATGGAAAACATTAAATTAACTTCAGAAAAGGCTTCTAGGCCTACACTAGCCTACTAGTAAAATAGTGGAACCGTGATCTTGCCTCACGTGAATAATTGTGGTTGTAAACAATAACACAGACAATATAAATCCTTATTAGTCTAGTAGTGGGAAGAAGGGGTTTTCATCATGGCCCCAAATAACTTTTAAATATCTTGCAATTGGCGACGAGTCTCTTACGAAATCGGCAAGAGTGCCTCTCATCATTTTATATCAGGTGCGGGTTCCTCATCTAGGCATTTTTGCAAAATGGAATAGATACCTAGATAGATACCTTTATTATCCCAAGTGGGAAAAATCTAAGTCCCTTTAATATCTACATACTTCATGGGAACACTTGATCTGATGCTGCACATAAGACCGACAGATAAGGGCCAGTAACATTTTAAAGACAAATACAACAGTAAAAGCCTGAAGCCTCAAAAGTCTAGTATCTGCTCTCATTCCATAGGGATGTCCCTTTGGAGTGATGGTTAAGATATTGGACTTTCACGAGGGAGACCCGAGTTCGAAACTGGGGAGGTTCGGATCACCTCCGTTACACACGGTCAGTCTTGACTCCATCATGTCTAGTACAAGGGAGTTTACTGTGGTGGTACACTGTTTTAGCAAAATCTGTATTCAAGGCAGAGCTGTAGTACTGCAGACAGGATCAGGGGAGTTATGAGAAATGTGTTGATATTTAAAAAGGTCAGGCTTGTATATTTTGTTCCGAGCGGCGGCAATACATTTTGAGGGAGATTACGGCTACTTCATCTATCACTTAAATGTTGTGTCTTCTGCTGTGCCTTAGTATAACTATTCAATACATGTATATATAGTTGTATATTTCTAACATATTTAAATCCATTTGTATCCTTTTCTCCATGGTAACAGATTGGTGTGGTTTCCTGATTGGACCTCGCCTTTCTGAGTGCTTCCATAAGTCTGTTGCTTATTTAAGCCAGATACCTGATGAAGGTCACTTGGAATGAAACCTTTAAGCTCTCTCAAGCACATGTCATGCACACTTCTCTCATGTAAGAGTCAAGTTAGCAAAGAGCTATACGGGGCACGTGTGTCACCGTGGAATGGGTGGCGCAGGTCTCACTTAACGTATATTTTTAATTTTAATTACGACAATAATATCATTAATAACATTATTAATATATATATATATATATATATATGGGACCACAGTCTGAAAGATTACCATTAGTAAGATACCGTATTGAGGGGAGGATGGATGGGGTCATGTATTCTTACTGCGCTCTCTTCAGGTCATTGTCCAGGTCCTCCCGAGTAGTTCTGGTCTGATCCCTCATCTTTCTCATGATCATTGATACCCCACAAGGTGGGATCTTGCATGGAGCCCCAGACAGAGGGAGCTTGATAGACATCTTGAGCTTCTTCCATGCTCCAATAATTGTGCCTACAGTTGTTGCCTTCTCACTAAGCTGCTTGCCTATTGTCCTGTAGCCCATCGCAGCCTTTGTGCAGGTCTACCATTTTTTTAGACAGCTCTTTGGTCTTGCCGTAGTGGAAATGTTGGAGTCTGATTGATTGAGTGTGTGAACAGGGGTCTTTTATAAAGGAAACAACATAAAGCGTGGGTTAATACAGGTAATGAGTGTAGAATAGGAGGACTTCTTAAAAGATATTTGACAGTTCTGTGAGAGCCAGAATTCTTGGTAGGCGTATCCAATTTCTTGCAATGAAATGCAAATTAATTATTTAAAAAAATCATACATGTGATTTCCTGGAATTTATTTTTAGATTCTGTCTTTCATATAGTTGAAGTATACATACGATGAAAATCGCAGACCTCTCCATTTTTTGGAAGTGGGAAAACCTGCTAAATCGGCAGTGTATCCAATACTTATTTCCCCCATTGTATAAAGGAGTTAACTGAGGTCAGGTGGAGGAAGGGGGGGAGCCACAGTAAGACTAGATAACAAGGGCTGTAAAGTGAGAAAGTGAAAGCATTTAGTAGTTTGTCAATATAATCTTTAACAGATTGTTCACTTGGGTCACCTGAACCTTGCCAATAGTTATATCTCAGCCAGCAAAATGTCTTCAACTAGAAGTTTCCCGGGCACTCACAACTATGTTGATGATTCACCTCATTTATTGAGATCTGTATCTGTAAATCCTTGCACACTGTTGGAGAAACATATTAGAGGCACTCTGTTTCAAAGGAGAGCAGCCTATATGTGAATTTCTGTGTTGAACTGTCTCTGGAAATAATTTATATACAATGTCTGTCTGTCTGTCTGTCTGTCTGTCTGTCTGTCTGTCTGTCTGCCTGCCTGCCTGCCTGCCTGCCTGCCTGCCTGCCTGCCTGCCTGCCTGCCTGCCTGCCTCTATCTATCTATCTATCTATCTAT
This sequence comes from Nannobrachium achirus, assembly GCF_963921795.1. Taxonomy (NCBI): domain Eukaryota; kingdom Metazoa; phylum Chordata; class Actinopteri; order Myctophiformes; family Myctophidae; genus Nannobrachium; species Nannobrachium achirus. The sequence continues at coordinate 13,904,413 of NC_137821.1, read as the reverse complement.
CTATCTATCTATCTATCTATCTATCTATCTATCTATCTATCTATCTATCTACACAAGTGATCCTTGAGGGGGTTCCAGGTGGTCCCCAGCTAAATGATGGAGAGTTGGTGACAAAATGGACCCATCGAGGCGAATCCTCTTAGACTAATGCACAGTTAACCCATATGTAGCCCATGTGGGAACCACGTGGGCCAGGCCACTTCCAACCCATGCCCAGTTAGCCCACTTGTAGATCATGAGGGAACCACATGGGCCAGCCCACTTCCATCCCATGCCATTATCCCACATGTGGGAACCACATGGGCCAGCCCACTTCCATCACATTCCCGGTTAGCCTACATGTAACCCATGTGAGAACCACATGGGCCAGCCCACTTCCAACCCATGCCCACAGTTAGCCCACTTGTAGACCCTGTGGGAACCATGTGGTCCAGCCCATATGTAGCCCTTGTGGGAACCATGTGGGCCAGCCCACTTCCATCACATGCCCAGTTAGTCCACATATAGCCCAAGTGGGACCCTTGTAATTTACCCAGTTCAATCCCATGCCCACTTGATACCCAAGTAGCCCACCTTGTAACCATATGGGACCCATGTGGGTGTGCTGGCTGGGTAGGATCACATCCTCTGAGTTTTGTCTCCGGTTGCACCATCCTTAGGTCAGGTAGGTGAAGTCAGTAGGCTACAGTCCTCAGTTTCAGAGCGGTACGAGGAAAGAATTAATTATGAAAACGATGTCGGTATTAAAAATGAATTCTACTTTACTTTGTTGTTTTGGGCGGAGCTAACCACTCCAAAGCGTGATTTTGTGTGTATGACTGTATGTCCATTCGTTTTTCCAAGTGTTTTCCATCAAATACTGATCCTGCGACGTCATCAACAGCAGCAGCAGGCAGCAGCAGCACTTCATACTGGTGTTTTCCAAAGCAAGTACTCCTTGTAGAGGAATTGTGTAATATGTGTCCTGGTGTTGATTAATGGGCATGTGTATTGATATTCTTATCAGTCTTGAGAAATGTTCATTTCACTGTAATAATAACAAAGGCCCCATGCCTTGGGGATTTGTTTGTCACATGCATGTGCACATAGGTGAAATGTATTCTCTGCATTTTACCCATCCTATAACAACTAGAAGCAGGGAGCAGCCATGCAGTGCTCAGGGAGCAATTAGGGGTTAAGGGTCTTGCTCAGGGACCCATCAACACATAGCTGCCTGACCTGCGACAACCAGGAGCTCTGGCTCCCCAGGCAGTCTCCCTTATCCACTCAGCTACGGCCACCTCCTATGTTTTGCTCTTTCACTTTGTATTTCTTTATTATTAGAATAAAACCAAACCGGCTCCTACAGTATAAATCAAAGTCCCTTTAATGTCTACCAAGTTGATGGGAACACTTGATCTGAGCCAAGACCGACACAAACTTGAAAGGGCCAGTAAAATTATGTCTGATTTTATTGACAACAACAGTAACATCCCAGGCATCAGCCAACAGACTAGACCTGTATAATAAACTGATTGGTGACGCAGATGCTTTCCCGGTTTCAATGGGTTAAATAGCTGGAGAGACAGGAAACCCCTGTTAATGGAAAAACACTCTAACAATGATAACTATCAGAATATAGAGGTTTTCAACTAAAAAATATAGAGGTTTTCAACAGACTCCTCTAACCAATCAGCGTAGCAAAACACGTCTTTTCGGCCGATGAACTCCGCTAGCAAATACTCCTCTTCCTTTTTAATTGTTGTAATTGATTCCAACTCTGAAATAACTTCACTTATTGCTTGTTTTATTGTTTCAGCGTTAACTGTTACACTTGTTGCATCGAGGGCAGCCATGTTGTTTTGAAAATGCTGCAGCAAGCACATCACCATCTACACATGGACCAATCAGGGGAAGCTTTTCACTTGTTGTGCGGACAGCAGTTGAAACGCAGTCACTTATTGGCCCCGATCAGAAAATGATCTGGGCCAACTTCTCATACTCTGTGCCTATCTGCTGAAGTCCAGGCCTCATACTGTGGGAAGGAGGAATGAGTGAACGCAGTATGAGGGATGGCCCGCCAGGCTATACTCAAATTGCACTAATGCACATTGTATATTATGTATTTTGTTGTCCAAAAGCGCTGGAAATAAATAAACTGAACTGAAATGAAATGAATGGGTTTGTGTACTGATTTTCTAATCGGTCCTTGGGGACAGCCAAAACCTTTCCTTTTTTTCTTTACTGACAAACAAATACAGCAGTAAAATTAAAATCCCAGACAGCATCAACATCAACATGAGAACTGTATAATAAACTGATAGGAAACAATAGTTGTTGTGCAGTGACGCTGTAAACTGTAGCGGATACTAGTCAATGGTCATTAAAGGCAATATGTGCAACAAATATTTATTCCTGTTATGCATTTTCACAGTGCCATATCAAACAATCATGGTGGTCATGTGGAGGATGGAGGTACATTTACTGTATGTAGTGTTTGAATGCTCGCTGAATCATGTGGGATTGTTTCATGTACAGAAAACTGTCACGATTGTTTTAACAAAAGAAAATGAAAAAATGATAAAAATAATGAATGTATGAATGCAGAACTCACCAATCAACTGTGCTTTACCACCTAAGAGGTTGCAAAAGATACTGTTAGTATGATGACACAGAATAGTTATTACTATTTACCAACTTAACTATAGTTGACCTGCATGCACACACACAGTATGAGACTGGTATGTGTTTCGTCAACACAGGTTTAACACAGGTCAAACACATTGACTTTCATCACTATCTGACATTGCTGGAAGAGTTAATAGTTAAACAAGTTAATAATACCAATATGACCAATATATATGATTCTACTTGTATCATTCTACCATCAATGGACAGATACACAGATAAACCTGTTCTTTACAAACCTAAGATGTCATACAAGGTTGATACATGTTGTTAAATCAGTTACTTTATTTGCATTACTAACAGTATATCATTAAAACGATTTTTAGAATAGTGTTTGGGATATTTTGACTCTGAATTCCTTTAGCCAGAAGCACTTGGCACCTGACCACAGAGCCAAGTAACTGTACTAACCATGGTATTTCTGGGCCACCCTTGTGGCCTGACCTGAACCCCACAGAGAATCTGTGTTGTGTTGTCAAGAGGAAGATGAGAGACACCAGAATCATGTGATAAAGAGAGACACCAGACTCAACCACACAAAGCAAACCTGGGCTTCCATAACACCACAGCAGTACAACATCAGGATGACCACCTTCATGCCATGCCCCATTAATGAAGACATTTGTTCAAAAGTATTCCAGACCAAGTACTGAGTGCATACATTAACATAACCTTTTAAGAAGTTTGTATTATACATCCTTATTTTGAGTGGTGTGTAATATTCTAATATATTTTGCTGTATGCCATAAAAATCAAAATTAAAACAAAAAGAAAAAGGTTTTGAATATTTCACTGCATGCACAATCAATCTAGAATATATGAAAGTTAAAAGAAGAAGAAAATTTACTTTTACATAATATTATTTTTTAGATATCTGTATATCTATTTATATCTATTTTTTTCTTCAGAAAATAAAAATAAATATTATTAAATACAAAGCAGTACTTCCTCATCAAAATTGATATTGTGACTGTCAGATACTTGCATGTGTCATTATCACCACTTAAAGGTCTGCATGATTACAGTCGATTTGAACATGTTCTGGTTGGTTTGAACAAACTGTAGGATCACATCCCTGATGAGTATTTTTTTAAAGGGAGCTCTCAGGTTGCACCATCCTCAGATGGGTGCCTTCATGGGACTGGAACCTTTTTGTTCTTCTGTTTTTCCATTCGATTGCATTTAATACAGTCCTAGATAGTTCCAAAGAGGTACAAGGTATATGCATTGTGAAAACAATTAAACATATATGTTTGATATTAAAAAGACTTGATTAATGGGGCTGTGTAGGCCTACTGATATTCTTATCAGTCCTTGGGGAGTGCCGATTCACAGTGTTTTGCTCTTTCACTTTTAATTACTTTTTACTTTACTATTCTAGAATGAAACGAAACCAGTGTATTTTATGGCACCTACAGTATAAATCAAATGCCCCTTATCAAACTAGGCACAGACACATCTTGGATGTGCCACTTAAAAAGATAGGAACACATCTGATACTGCACTTAAGACTGAAAGTGAAAGAGCCAATAGAATCTTTTAGTGGAAAACATGGCAGTAAAATGCCGGGCATCAGGTCATTGGCAGATCGGTATAATAAACTGATAGATAACAATGGGGTGTTGTATGGCCTACATAGAGGATTTGGCTGCCACAATTATGTTTTGTAATCCTTTTATTGTACAATTGGGTCCATTTGGTTCCATTTGTACACTCTGAGTTAAATTAAAGGGCCATTTCACCTCTGGGACAACCCGATCTTATTTTATTGTTGTTTGGGACACGATCAACACAATCCTGAGGTTTTTTTGTGTTCAATCTATGTTTTGAGATATTTTAGTTTTTCAGCATGTACTAGTGATGCAAAACGCATCATATGATGCAAAACGCATCCCTAGTACATGCTGAAATACTAAAATATCTAAAAACACAGATTGAACACAAAAAAGAAAAAAGTATTGTGTTGATCGTGTCCCAAACAACAATAAAATAAGATCAGGTTGTCCCAGAGGTGAAATGGCCCTTTAACATTGATTTTACATTTTAACTTGGGGTCTCAGAGGTAGAAATACAATTAAATGGTGGTCCGTAGCCTAATGCATGTTAAACTGGGGGTCCTTGAAATTAAAATGGTTGGCAATCACTGCTGTAAATATCTTCTTTTATGCTCTTAGGTCCCTGGCATATATTTTCAAATGGGGGTCTGCAGGCTAATAAGTGTCAATTTGGGGGTCCTTTCCTTGACATGAAAAAGTTTGAGAACCACTGGTTTAGTTTATAGCATGGCTCAGAAGGAGGATGTGGAGTTTCCACAGCCTCTGGGAGAAGATAACCCCAGCAGCAGCAGGGTTCAGCCAGGGGAGAATGTGTCTGCAGAGTGGGCAACTACCATGCCAAGTTTAGCTGCACTTGATCAACCATTCTAGCCAAAGAAACTGTAGAAACCAGAGAGAGAAAAAAAAACTGTACTGCACCATACAACACACACTACACTGGTTCCGCCCACAGTCTATCCTACAGAACGTTTACCAGAGAAAGAAAGGCAGGGGTAGGCTTAATTTGGCTTCATAATGAGGAGCTGAGGAGGTAGTTGTTTTCCCTTTTTTCTTATTTTTTTTACAATTTTTATAGCCTACTACGATTTAGCATTTTTCACCCAGTACCAATTGTCTAATGTAATCCGAGGCACTATACACTCCCTCTGCCAACCTGGGCAGACAACGGATCCGACCTCATGCTTCCATCTATGCATGAGGAGTCCAAGTCGCTTCTTTTCACCTGACAGGGGGGGGTTTTCCGGTTGGGCGTAGCGCGTGGAAGGAACACGTTATTCCAACCCTTTTCCTTTCCCCTCAGGCGCCCGACTGGCCAGAGGCTAAGGTAATGAATTTCCACAACGTTTACACAATGGCAATTACACAAATGAGCCTCTTTTACGGTACCTACAGTTTATATCAAAGTCCCCTTATCAACCTAAGCAATAGATTGACAATCTAATGCTAACTAAAACTGAAAGCTCAGCCACAAGGTTAAATGGGCAGATGACCAAGCTCGATGACTCAACAACGGACTCTCAGATCGAAATGATAGAAACAGATATCATATCTCTGCTGTCGGGCAGAAACCACCTAACTCCAATTTTCGGGAAAATTAGCTCAAGTGGAGTTTTCACTACTTTTCATTGGTTCAATATTATTTTAATCAACACACAGACGTAATTAAAGGGTGTTCAATAGCACATATTTATGAGAAAAAGAGCAGGCCAATTGGTTGGAGAAAGTGTGGAGTTAGGAGGTTTTGTCCCAAGCACTTTTTAATACTTTCCATTGGCTCAATATTATTTTAACCTACACTCAGATGTAAAGGGTGTTCAATAGCCCTGATTTATGCCAAAAAATCTAAAACCTAAAAAATGGAGTTAAGTATATGATTCAAACACAATCTGGTACAGACACACAGTAATCCTATATGCTTTCTTCTAATTTGCTGAAACTTACTTGAATTGCAAAACCAAACCTTTGAACAATCAACAAAGCAACACGTTACTTTACCCCACAACACTGGTAGAAACAACACGAGAATGATGTTGACAAAGTCAATAAAACACATTTTATAATACTTTTATTGAAGATAGTGTAACATAACAGGTGATTATTCAATGAACGCATGGCATAGAGTATGTGACAAAATAAATAACTAATAAAGAATTAAAACAAATTGCCATCTTTAGTATAGTAAAAAAAAATAGAAGTGATATAATAGCAGAGAGACTGCAGCCAATGTCTTTGCTGGATTTTGATAAGGAATCCTTTATTTCCCATGCAAGGTTTGTCTTCCCCAACATTCTAGGCAGGTCAACGCCATACTGAGTACATTTGCAAGCGTCTAATTCGAGATGGGACGATATGAAAATGTCATATCACGATTATTGTGACAAATCGCGATTTCTGCAGCAGAACATTTGCCAAGAAATAGCCGATCTACAAGCTCACAATGCTTCGCAAGACATTTGATAGAGAGTGAAAAAAGACTGTATCAAGTACATACCGGTATATTATAAGTACCTTTTACCAATTATAGAGGGTTTAAGTGGTACCGGATCTCATCTGCAGCTCGGCAAATAAAAGGTGAATCGATCACAGTGCATGATATACACTGGGTGATATCACGATCAATGAAATCTCCACGATACGATTATCATCACATATCGTCCCATCCATACGTCTAATATAATCTTTCAGATTACATTTTTAAAAGATTATAAATAACTCCCATATTATTGATTTCCCCCCAACATAGAACTCATTTAACAATCTGCAAGCTGCAGGTACATGCAGTAAGGTGAACAAGACACACTTTGATCTTGCTCCCATTTGTGACAAATGTTCACATTACTTGAGCAATGTTCTCATCTTTGTTGTTATCTCTGAGCACAAGCAAATACATTCCAAACCCAACTCTCTGCATTGCAATTACAAAGAACAACTAGAAGCAGTGCTCTTCCGAGCACAGGTCTCCACCAGGCCGTGCGTCCTGGTGGCGCTACTGTATAATAGGCCAATGTAAAAAGGGTGGCATATGTTCTTCAACTTAGATCTTTCATGGCAATCTGATGCTGCATGCATGATTTGAAGCATTGTGTTCCAAAAATGTGTTTTGCTAAAGTCTACCTGCTGGTGGCGCTATAACAGGCCAATGTGAAAAAGGTAGCATTTGTTCCTTGACCTAGTGGGAATATGTGTGGCAAATTTCACGGTAATCGCAAGCTGCGTTGATGATTTGAGGCATTTTGTTCAAAAACGGAGCAATCCTGCAAGCTTTGGAAGCCAATATTAGCCAATCAGGATGGAATATGAAATACAGACGGATCGGACTTGATCACATGACTATAGATATACTGTGTACCGATTTGCGTGATCTTAGGATAAAATCTCAAGGAGTAATATCCAAAAATGTGTTTTACATAAGTCGGCCCAAAGGTGGCGCTATAAAAGGCTGATGTGAAAAATGCAGGGCAAAGGTTTATCCTTAGCCTCTAGGGAATGCGCTTACAAAGTTTGAAACTGATCGATGGAGTTATAGGTAAAACCACAAATCGGCCTGTTATAGCGCCACCATGAGGCTGATTTCAAAAATTGTAAGTGACATTTCTTCTTCGACCTAGTGGGAACATTTGTGCGCGATTTCATGATAATTGCACTTTGCGTTTGGGATTTGAGGCATTTTGTTCCAAACGGCTCAATCCTACAAACTTTGGAAGCCAATCTTAGCCAATCAGGATGGAATATGAAAAATCGGACAGATCCGTGTCGATCACATGACTGTCGAGATACTTCCTACCAATTTGTAGGATTTTTGGACAAAATCTGTAAGAGTAGTGCACAGAAATGTGTCTTGCCAACATCGGCCACTAGGTGGCGCTAGAAATTAGAAAATTTGAATTAGAAAAATTTAGGGCAGAGGTTCTAGATTGGCATCCAGGGAATGTGTGTGCTCACTTTGGCAGCGACCGGGCCAACGGCGACTGAGATTAGCTGCACACAAACTGCGAGGACGCACGGACGGACGGACGCACGCCACGGACACATGGACACACGGACGGACGGACGGACGGACGGAGGGGAAAACATACTCTCCCCCATGCCTTCGGCTGGTGGAGACAATTAATGCATTACCAAGTTGCAATGAAGGTGTATGGATACCCTGAAGATTAGTTTGTTTTGTCAAGAAAGCAACACTGTTGCACATGGAGTATAAATTAGACTTAAGAAAATACTGTTATTGGAATGAAAGGAAACATCTGTGAAATGAACATTTGAAGATCTATCTCAATAAGGATCTTTCATACGAAAAGATAAACCAGCTCAGTGGCCTTGTGGTTTGAGTGTCTGCCGTGAGACTGGGAGGTTGGGGTTCGATCACCAGCCAGGTCATACCAAACACTGAAAAAGACCCAGTGCCTCCCTGCTTGGCACTCGTCTCAGTATCAAGGGTTGGATTGGGTGGTTAAGTCCCTGCGACATACTAGTGTCATGTCCAGGGGTTGTACTTGTACATCAAGCTGCCTCACGCTACAGAAACAGGAGATAGGTTCCTGCCCTATGAGACTCATGGCTCGGCAAGGCTTACTAGGCTATACAAAAAGATATAAGCCTCGTTATTGCCCATAAGGGGTGCTTTGCCTGGGGGCTTGTACGTGACGTGTTTTTCACCACTGTGTCAACTTCATCTTCAGCGGAACCACTGAACACAGTTTGCCCAGGTGTCCCGATAAGGACGAAGCAGCGCTTGCCCGGTAATTGTTACTTGCAGCTTTAACTTTAATTAAATTAATTTTCTTTTGCATGGGGTGAAATAAGTTACCACTTTCATCCAGCAGATGGCAGCGTGTAGGCTATTTGTAGTTAGTCAGGTCATTTTATGTCATCTGTATGAACCAAGTGAACAATCACAGAGAAAATGGCAGTAGGCCACTGAGGGCATGACCCCACCTTCTTTATATGAATGAATGAATGAATGAACTTTATTTATATAGCACATCTTCACAGCACGAATGCACAGAGTGCTTTACAGATACACAATAATCAATAAAAAAGTAAGCTCTACAGTTGCAGAGATACAAAATAAAATAAAAATAAGAGTAAGCTCTACAGTTGCAGAGAAGACACCAATAAATTAAAACACCCACAGTAACAAGGAATACAAAAGAACAGTAAAAACAGGGATGCCTATAAGTGACCAAAGGCCTGTCTGAACATGTGCGTTTTTAGATGCCTCTTAAAGGAGGCCTCTGAGGGGGACATTTTTAAGTCCAGGGGGAGAGCGTTCCAGAGCTTTGGGGCTATGGCCTCAAAGGCTCAGTCTCCCTTGGTTACTAGATTTGTCCAAGGGACATCAAGGAGGTGTTTATCAGCGGATCTGAGTGAGCGAGTGGTAGGGGTGGGACGGATAATTTCTGAGATGTACGTAGGGGCTGGGCCATGAATTGCTCTGTAGGTAAACGTGAGGACTTTGAAATGGATCCTGTAGTGTACCGGGAGCCAGTGCAGAGAGGCTAGAATGGGGGTGATGTGACATGACTTTTTTGATCTAGTGAGTAACCTGGCAGCAGCGTTATGAACCAGCTGCAATTTGTCAACGGATGTTTTGTTGAGACAGGTAAAAATGGAGTTACAGTAATCTAGCCTGGATGAGATGAAAGCATGTACGGCCATTTCAAGTTCAGAGTGGGATATGATGGTCCGGAGTTTTGCAATATTTCTGAGGTGAAAGAAACAGGTGCGTGTGAGTGATTTGACATGATTGTCCAAGTGCATGGATTGGTCAAAAACCACGCCCAGATTTCTTAAATGGGGGCGTACGTTACCCTTGAGGGCCCCCAGGTGTGTAGCTATTCTGGCAGCGTTATTCTCAGCTGCTACAATCAGCACCTCGGTCTTATTTGGGTTCAGCTGAAGGAGGCTGTTTCCCAGCCAGGCTTCAATAGCCAGCAGACATTCCTGGAGGACATTTAGTTGATCCAGTTTATCCGGCTTGAATGAGCAGTATAATTGAATATCGTCTGCATAGCAGTGGTAACGAATGCCGGGAAACTTGTTTATGAGGAGACCTAGGGGGAGCATATAAATGGCAAACAGGAGGGGCCCAAGTACAGACCCCTGAGGTACACCACAAAGGAGAGGTGCCTGAACTGATTTAAAGGGGCCCATAGCCACTGAGAATTTTCTTTCCCGTAAATACGAGGCGAACCAGTCAATGGCACTCCCAGTGATGCCCACCCACTCCCTGAGCCTATCTAAGAGGATGCTATGGCTGACCGTGTCAAAAGCCGCGCTCAGATCCAGCAAGACCAGAACTGAGCACTTCCCACTGTCAGCGGACATCATGAGGTCGCTTGAAACTCGGAGGAGGGCGGATTCAGTGGAATGATGTTTGCGAAAACCGGATTGAAATTTGTCTGAGATGTTGTGGTGTGTCATGTGGGAGGTAAGCTGGTTGGCTACAACCTTCTCCAACACCTTTGAGACAAAAGGCAGCTTTGAAATGGGTCTGTAATTATTGTGGATGGAGGAGTCAAGGTTGGGCTTTTTGAGGAGAGGTTGTACAACTGCTTGCTTGAAGTGTGATGGAACTGAACCAGAGGCTAAAGATGTGTTAATGATGGTGACAAGACTGGGGCCAACGGAACTAAAAACTTCCTTCAGCATGAAAGTGGGCAGGATATCAAGGGGAATACTTTGGTTTATGGAAACACTTTGGTTTTCACACATTACAAGGAAAACATGAGCAAGATATGAGTAAAGCTGTGTACAAGTTGTTTCCCATGGTTTGAATTATTTATAATTATTTTTGAAATAATTAAATGTGTAAAAAAAAACAAGTTTCTCGTTGCAAACAATCATAAACTCAAATCGCTTTTTATTACACAAATCTCTCCTGAAGCTAGAAATCTAAGTGAGAACTGAGAATCCTCCAATTGTAAGTGTGTGTGTGTGTGTGTGTGTGTGTGTGTGTGTGTGTGTGTGTGTGTGTGTGTGTGTGTGTGTGTGTGTGTGTGCGCGTGTGTGTGGTTGTGCGTGTGGGTGTTTGTGTGCGCACACGCACACGCACACATGCGTGTGTGTGTATACATTTTACACTAAATGAGGTTTTACTAGAATATAAATTTTAATTTGGGTGTTATATTTTTTGTAATAGTGACTGGATTGTCCAGGAGCATAAGAAGAATATGCTATTTCTTCAAATGGATGGATAATGTTTTCTCAGAAGCAACTGCAATGCAATGTTTAAACCTGTATCTAGTATCCCCTCCACCAACGTGGGTTTATTCTGCTTTTCCTCCAACGCTTTCTGTGTCTGGAGGGCCTGCATCTGTAACTCCAACCGAAGTGCCTCCACCTTATCAGCTCTTTCCTTTTGTTTAAGCTCCTGAAATAACACATTATCAGACATATTATAAACAGCACTGATTGATTGATTGATTGATTAATTGATTGATTGATTGATTGATTGATTGATTGATTGATTGATTGACTGCATACTTTATTAGCAGTTTGCACAGGAAAGTACAGTTCAATACAAGGGCCCTCATTTATTCTTTTGAATAAAATGTCATTTAGTTTTAGTCATAATTTAGTTACCTGAAAAGTATTAGTTTTAGTATAATTTAGTCGACTAAATATCATACGATTTAAGGTGACAAAATCTGAAATGTATTTTGGCAGGCCTTGATGGCATCGTAATGACTGATTTTATACTCTACAAGCTCACAACGCTTGTAGAGTGCTTGTAGATTGGCTATTTTCAGCACGCAACACCTGAGTGCAAACAAATGACTCTTCTCCACTAGTCCCTCTCGAACATTTTAGTCTAGTTTTTATTTTGTTGCCAAAATTGTCAATATATTTAGTCTTAGTTTTAGTCATCACAGCTTAGTTTTTTTTTTTCGTCAGTGAAAAAAAACGCAGTCGACAAACATTTTTCGTCATAGTTTTAGTCGACGAAATCAACAAGGGTCTCGGCCATGCCTTTTGGCCTGGCGGAGACAATGAAACATGAAGAAAATCCCAAAGGATTGCAACAGCAGTCATGCACCATAACTCACAGCCATCAGCCTCTCATATTGTATCTTCTCTCTGTCCATCTTCTCCTTGATCTGCTTCATATTCTCCTCTTGGGTTTTCTGCTGATCAGTCATCTGCCTCTCCAGTAGAGGGTCGTCAATTGTGTATGGCGGAGGTAGGCAGCTGCCATACCCTGGGTCCAGGGGGGAAAATAAAAAGTTACTTTTAAATATAAATCCATGAATGTCTCTTTGTCTATCAGTGCTAGTTATTATGTTGTTAAATTACAGTAACATAACTACAAATGCAAGATTTAACAACTTGGTCACTTTAACAAGTTATTATAATTAAATTCTCCACACTTTTATTCTCCCCATCTTGAGGTTGAGGGTTAAATGACGTTTTAATGACGTCATGCGCAAGTAGCTTAACATATACATTACAGGAGTTAACAGGTCCAGACCATGGTGTATTGTATTGATAAGCACAACTGACTATAGGAAATGTTAATAAAGCTTGATTTACTGAATGACTGACTATTTGCCAGACCCAGGGGGTCGGCCTACATAAGGCTTTGTCGGTCTGTCGGTCTGTCGGTCGGTCGGTCGGTCGGTCCCTCTTTTCCTCAGTGTCCCTCTTTTCCTCAGTGTCCCTCTTTTCCTCAGTGTGCCTGTGTTTGCCTCTGACTGCTCATCTGCCCCTCCCTTCCCTTGCTCGGCTGATTGCCTTGAGTGCCGTCACCTGTACGGGACCAGCTGAGTTGAGTTGGCTGACGAGCTGCTGAGACTATAAATTCCTGTGTGTTCATGTGTTAGTTCAGTGCTGCAAAACATTTGCCCCACAGCCATACTAGTGAAAACAGCCCATCTACAAGCTCACAAACATTTCCAGCTGCTCAGCCTATAAAATCCTGTGTGTTCATGTGTTAGTTCAGTGCCATACTAGTCAAAACAGCCGATCTACAAGCTCACTACGCTTTGTTGCTGAGACTATAAAATCCTGTGTGTTCATGTGTTAGTTCAGTGCCATACTAGTGAAAACAGCCGATCTACAAGCTCACTACGCTTTGTTGCTGAGACTATAAAATCCTGTGTGTTCATGTGTTAGTTCAGTGCCATACTAGTTTTCATTGCGGGTCTGGCACAACCAGGTGACCTGGTCTAGTTAATATATTTTACCTTCTCTCTGCTGTGCCTCGGAGAGGCTTTTATCTGTTGCCCGTAAAACGTTGGACATTATTTCCTTGTCCTTCTCATCCAGGTATGCCTTCAGTTCCCCCTCAGCCTGGTCGCACACGCACACGCACACGCACACGCACACACACACACACACACACACACACACACACACACACACACACACACGCTCATTACAGTATTCTGCTTGCATCCATCCCACAGTCTCTTGACACAGATCTGAAGTTGCCAGAAATCTGACTTACCTTTACTCCTCTGCCATCTGCACATTTGGACATTCCACCAGTCATCACCTTGTTTTTCTCACAGATCTGATTGTATTCCCCCTGAAGTACACTCTAAACATATGGTGGTCAAAATGAAAACACACACATATTCCCAAATGGGTTAATTTGTAGTCTGTTCCAAAAGTGTATTGCTCAGTCTAACTGTAGGGATGGAGCTTCTTAATTCTTATTGATAATGAACACCTTATCGATCCTGCTTATTGAGCCATGGCTTTATAGTAGAGATGTTACCGATCAATCGGCAATGGATCGGATCGGGCCGATCAAAGCATGATCGGCGATAATCGGTGGTTTAGATCAAAAGGTAAATTCACCGATCCGATCGGATCGGTGCATCTGATCAACCAGCCGTTCAGTATGCCCACTTGAGGCCATTTTGGGGTATTGATTTCCACAGTGCTGAAGGAATAATTAGTTACTGCTATGATAATAAATACATAGTAATGCTGGTAAATAACTATAAGGCAAATATATAAATGAATTCATGAGTGAATGAATGAAATAAAGTTAAAACTTAAAACATTAACATTTAGAAAATATAAATAATAACTTGATCGGATCGGTGATTGATCGGGATCGGGTGATCAAACTTTTGTGATCGGTGATCGGTTCCAAAAGACCTGATCGGACCATCCCTACTTTATAGTATATAGTACTGTAACCATTTTTGATCGCCTGTTGTCTTGATTGTTTAAACATGACGTCATGGGCTACTATGCTCAATAGCAGACTTGATAAACGCGAATCGTATTGATACCGGGTAATCAATACATTTGTTATTATCGAGTTTGTAACAGGCCCGGTTTCAAGCTCCATCCCTAAGTCTAAGTTATCTAAGCCAAATAATTAAGTGAAATTGGAAGTGTTTTCGTCTGGAAGGTTGCTTTTTAATGACATTACAGATTCTTTAATGTAGTTAGCCCATTCATGATTATAATTTGGCCAGCAGTGTAACAAATAGGCTACATGTGGGAGGGGCTTCCACAGTGAAAGGACAAGAGACAAAAAGCAGCAGATAAAGAAAAAGTGTTAAGCAAGAGACTCAACAGGACAATAATTCTACTAATCTTTAGAGGGGTTTTAAAAGTGTTGCATAACGTCGTTGTCGGGTGGAAACCTTGTATGTCCAAGACCTTTTGTTTTGTATTTATCGTTTTTAAAAATGAACTAAACTAGTGAAAATAGCAGATCTACAAGCACACAACGCCTCGCACCGCAAGGCGTTGTGTGCTTGTAGATCGGCTGTTTTCACTACTTTTGTGCGACAGCCTTGTATGATGAAGCAGGGCTTTACTTGGTGAAAAAACGTACAAACTTGAAACTTGGAGATACAAGGTTTCTGCCCGACAGTGACGATAAGGTGATGGAAACATACAATATGGAAACAATGGATGAAGATTCCCAACACATACCATAAGCTTCTTCTGATATCCGTGGTTGTCATCTCTGAATGAATGTTTCATGAAAAGTGCCAGGGCCTCTCTCTCACTGGAGCCATGGATTGCATGCAGCTCCTCCAGGGTGCTGGTGGGTAAGCGTACCGACTTCATCCTCTGTACATAGAGGGCCTGGGCCTGCTCCACAGCTTTGGCATTCTCAACATCAGCCAATGCCACCACAGCATCTTCCAGACAGGGAACCTCTCCACTACGGATGGCTTTGACGTATGTCTCTGCCAGTTGACCAAGCACTGTGGAAGGAAGACCCATTCAGCAAGTGTGTTCAACTAATCACGATAGCTCAGAGATTGATGTTCACACTGCAGAAGACAGATGTTGCTAATTCCAATGTCACCTCAACAACAAAGAGAGGCCTGGAAGTACACGATATTACGTTATATTCTCAGGAATCATTACAAATCTTTTATGCTTTTAGTGTTGCTATAGCCACTCCAAGAAGTGAATGACTAATGTCCATTATATGAGCACGGAACAGCTGCAGGTGATTGCAACACAGAGATGCAACCAGTTACACAATTAAATACAAGGAGTGCAACGCACGCACACGCACACGCACGCACGCACGCACGCACGCACGCACGCACGCCCCCTCTGTATTCCTATTGGCTGGGGTTTAAACATCCATAACTCCAGTTCCCAACATGCTAAACTTCCCAAACTCTCCTTGTCCTTTGGGCAAGGAGAGGGTATATGACTTCACTGTTTGTAGTAAGCCTTAGACGGCCAAAAGGGACAGGCAGTAATTTCTTCATTTTGGGGTAAGGCATTTTCTTACCCCAATATCCCTAAACAGATATTATTTACTGATTTCAATCACTCAGATACTGTTGGCTGACAGACACCAAGTGGCTGCAGTGTACCTGTATTTACGTAAATCCCACTTACATATGCCAGTGACCTTCATGCCGCCACCGATAGTCTTCGTCTCAGACTTAGTGTAGATGTGTTCAGTGAACTTTCTAGCCTGTTCAACAAAGTCTTCATCCAGGTCTTTATCGGTCAGTTCCTCCAATCGTTGCGTTTTCTTAGAGTTGGCAGGTCTCTCAAACACGAAACAGGCACGAGGCAAGAAGAATTTGCGAATGCAGGCACGAGTTTTGTTGTATCGCTGATTCTCGTCACCTTTGACAAAATGAAACACATACAGAGTAGGGGTCATCAATATGTCCGAAAATGTATCACAATTATTTACTATGGCACATAGGAGTCTGACTAGTACTAGTGGTTCTCAAACGTTCTCAAATTTGCAAGGACCTCCGTAACTTTGAGAGTCTTATTATGTGTGTCTCTTAATATTATTTGTCAGTGGCAAAAGAAAAAAATATTCTTTTACAAAAATGGCCAACACAAGACAGCATGGCGATGATCACAGATACAGAGTAAATGTGCAAGAAAGAGCATCTAATGCTTAGTTTAAACGATTTAAATCTCTTATATGCAAATCATTTGTCAGTATAGTTGATGAAACCTTGTTTGTCCTTGAGGGCGTGTTCCAGGTACTGGTCTGCTGTTATGGGTTTCCCAGCTACGTTCAAAACAAGTGAAAAATCTCGCACAGACCACACAAAGGAGGGTAGGAAACGAACACACGTCTGATCATCATCCTCATCCTTATGGGACTTCATTTTTATATGTTTTGTCAGTTCTGTCACATAGCTGTAAGGGGTTTTGTTGAGGATAACAAAATAACACAAGTAACACGCCCCAAGGGCGAGAAGTGGCGTGCTGAAACAACAGAGCTTCTAAATATGTAGACATGCTCTAAGCACAATTGTGGTTCATTTTGTTTCTAAAGGTTATCTGCATTTTTATGCCCAAAACAACATACTTAATTGAGCCCAAGTAGGCCTAAGAGACTATATATTCTTAAGTTAATACATTAACAATTGAAAACCTGACAAATATAGGACTTATTATTCACATTAAAGTAAGTAAAAGAGGGAATAATGAGTGAATGAAGTAATGAAGGATACTGAAGGTTCTCCAGGGCTTTATTATCAATGGTCCCCATGCTGTTGTAGACCAGGGTGCTGCTGAGCAGAACTGCTATGGCAAAGATCCAGTTGTCATGCGTTGTATCTCCCTGAAACCAGAAGACATAGTCTGGATGTGTTAGTTACATTACTCTGTTGGTTCGGGCATCTAGTATGGATGACTCCCGAGCACCTTCCTAGGAAGGCCCTCGATGCACGTCCCACTGGGAGGAGACCCTGTGGCAGGCCAAAGACCAGATGGAGGGATTATATCTCCAAACTGGCTTGGGAACGCCTCGGTATACTCCCGGAAGGAGTGGACGAAGTTGCTCAGGATAGGGAACTCTGGAAATCCCATTTGGAACTGTGACCCGATTCCGGATAAGTGGTTGAAGATGGATGGATGGATGGATTTATTTGAACATGAAACACAATGGTATCTCACCTTCTCTATATCTCCCAGTCCCTCTGTATCCAGCAGAACCAGAGTGTGGTCAGTCTTTCTGGGGTGAGGTACACACCACATCCAGATGCCCTTTGTCTCGGACTGGATGGTGGATCCCAGAGGAAATCCTTGAAGATGAAATATTGGCAAATTAACAAACCATGTTACATTAAAAATGTTTAAAACTAGTATAGACTGTTGATATTGATTGTCTTTAAAGATGCTTAGTAATGTATGTGAACAGATCCACTTTCGGGTTGCGCCATTGAACACTCCTCAGAGAGTAAACTACTCACCTTTGTTGGTCCCAGCCAGCTTGTTCATGAGGTAGGACTTTCCTGTTCGGCACAGGCCCACTACTGACACCACAACCACAGGCTGCTCAATCTGCTGTAAAATCTCCTGGGCACTGGGAACCACATGCAGTCTGCCATCACTGTCACTCTCTATCAGACACACTGGCTCCTTCATGCTGCAGGCTGCCATGATAAACACTGCTGGAGGAGAAAATATAAAACACAGAAGGAGTTTGTATTCTGCTACCTAAATGATTATGTTATTATACTTTCTTTTAAAGGGAAACATCAAATAGGCCTATATTATTGCAAGTGTGTTTGCCAGGATGCAAGTCATGAGTTGTGGCCAATGATGGCAGATGGCACCCAAGGAATTTGCAGGGAAAAATAGCATTAGAGGCCCCACAACAGGCAGATCAAACATATAGATAAATATACTATAGTGTTGGATGTTGGAGATAGTAAAGTCACCTTTAGTTGTATAGCAGGAATTCTAAGAAAACGGCATCAAGATCACAGTCAAAGTGAAACCATAAATAGCTATAAAACACTCAAATCAGAGAACACATGAGCAAAAACAGAAATAACAGCTAATATAGAAGTCAAACAAAATAGTGGGAAAACTAATCCATACTATAATTAGAGAGAGAGGTCAGTCAGTCAGTCAGTCAGTCAGTCAGTAGGTCACAAAATGCATTATCTATTCACTCGCTTCAGCGACTGATCTCAAATTTAACATGGCATTGGCCATTAGCATTATACACACGGTGACGGAGCCAGAATTTCATTTTTCCCAAATTCTAGCTTTTTATTAGCGTTTCTTCACTCTACAGCTCTACAGCCTGTTGTCAGGGTTACGGTCCGTTCCTCCAGGCCATGGGATCTGTAGCCCCGGGCCCACACACACCTCTCTCACAGTTAGGAATGTTGCAGTCTCTCTCTCTCTCTCTCTCTCTCTCTCTCTCTCTCTCTCTCTCTCTCTCTCTGCATGGGTCACGCATGCAACGGGTGATGTGTGTCTCATCTTCCAACGGGTATAGAAAAATTATGTGGAGCAAATACATCCTCATACTTCTATTCTACTAATTTTGCTGTTAAATTATTTGTATCCATCATAAATATACACTCCTCCATGGGCTGCTCCTTACATTATGATGCTCCCACATATTCTCACGCACGCACTATGCAGTTACAGTTACTTTCCCCATAACCCACACTCTGCACATATTTTGCAGCACATATATTCGAACGGGTATACGGGTCTAGTATTAATAAATCAAGGATAATGGCCCAAATCTGTGGCAATTTATAATAGTTTTAATCAGCACCAATGGATTTCTAAAAAATTTAGATTTAGCCACTAGAATCATGATCCTACATAATTTAGAAGTCTAGATATTGAAAAACAAATATTCAAAGTTGGTCATTTTTCAAAATCTACGCAAATGGAATCATGGATTTTCTGATTTGTCATACTTTGACCTTTCCAAAAATGTATAGTTGTCCTAATCCACCCCAACATTTGAACGAAATTACACAAGCGACTGGACTATACACCAAACTTGTCTGAACGCCTCCTGGGGTGTTGCACCAACCCCCGAAACTCTATTGTAAGTATTTGTTTTACCAGGTCTTACCTACTGTAACTGAGTGGTGGATTGTTGAGCCTTGTGAGCCTTTTGATTCTTCTGAAGTGCAGAGATGGGTTGGATAAGGCTTCATATGGGCTACTGTATATGTATTATGTTATCAGTGGGTGTGTTGCACCCACCCCTATCGCCAACCCCACCTAGGGTGTGGGCGCTGATGATGCGGAGGGAGGAACACGCCCCCTGCGCCCACTTTTATTACTTTATTCTAAACAAGAATGAAACCAAACCAGCATATTTTATGGCATCTACAGTTAAAATCCCATAAGCATATAAATCTGACATTGGGTGTGCCACTTAAAAGATGGGAACACATCTGATGCTGCACAGCCAAGACTGACACAACCTGAAAGAGTCAATAAAATGTTGTCAAATGTTTGTGGAAAGAAAAAGCCCCTGGCATCTGATCATTGGCAGATCGGTGTAATAAACTGATAGGTAACACTGGGGTGTTGTATTCACACAGGATGTGGCTGCCATAATTATGTTTTGTAATCCTTTTATTTCTTTATTTCTTTTTTCGTTCTTGATTGCTTATATGATTTTAACTTGTGATTCACTAGGAGTGATCAGGCATCAGACATAATTAGGTTCAAGGTTGTTTAAACCCAAGAGTATGGTTGTTTATGGGCGCATCACGTGCGTAGCATGGGATGTGTGGCATAAACGGCTAAGGATGCAGAGTGCTAATGGTCATCTATAAAGTCACCACTACACGCAAGCGTGCAATGCGTGGCTTAGATGGCCAAGGGCACGAACATTTTTAGCTTCTGGAGTATGGTCGTTTATTTGGAGCGTGAGAGTGTTCAATTGGGCCCATTTGGTTCCATTTGTAGGCTACACTCTATAAGTTAAATTAACATTGATTTTACATTATAACTTGGGGTCTCAGTGATAGAAATACCATTAAATGGGGGTCCGTAGCCTAATGCATGTTAAACTGGGGGTCCTTGAAATTAAAATGTTTGGGAATCACTGCCATCACAGCCGTAAATATCTTCGCTTATCTCTTATGGGTCTGCAGGCTAATAACTGTCAATTTGGGGGTCCTTACCTTGACAACGTTTGAGAACAACTAGTTTAATTTATAGCATGGCTCAGAAGGAGGACGTGGAGTTGTGGATATCTTTCACCCAGTACCAATTGTCTAATGTAATCCGATGCGCGACACTCCCTCTGCCAACCTGGGGAGACAACAGACTGACCTCATACTTCCGTCCGAGTCGCTTCTTTTCACCTCAGTATAGAGACCAGGATTACCCTTTTTGTAAGGGTAGGAGACACAGGGAGAACATGAAAACTCCACACAGAAAGGCCCTTATGCCAACCCCACTTAGGGTATGGGCAATGACGTGGAGGAGAGAACACACCTGACAGCACTACCAACTGCTCCACCGTGCCCCCAGAGTAGTTGTTTTTACATCTACCTTTTCTTTTCTTTGTTTGTTTGTTTGTTTCTTTTGTTCTATTTTAAGTGTATAGCTACAGTAGTTAGTGTTAAAGATGGGGTGTTAGGAGGAGGTGGATGGACTGGGTCAGGTCAGTCATGCAAATGTAGCAGGTATATAAGATATACAGTATTTATGCATTCCACCAAGAATCCCTCACGTTTTATTGTATTTTTCCTTTATTATTTATTCCCACTCTTATTCTGTAAATAGTTTCCACAATAGACCGTTTAGGGAGCTTTTCTTTTATTTTGAAGTCCTCACTTCCTGTCCAGCGTCACCTTACCTGTGTGTGTTGTTCCTCCTTCCTCACTTCTAACCTGTCAGTGAGGAGGTGAGCTTCTGTGTTTTTGTCTCTCTTATGATTTCGGTTCTAAAGTTCATTTAAGGTGAAATAATCAAAGTAATCTGTCAAAAACGAGTGTATACTGTACTTATGTGTTACTGGGTGTTTGCTGGGCAACAGTTTGAGTGTTTTAGCGAACTTTTTGATGGTAAACTGTTTAGCAGTGTTTAGCAGTGTTTATGAGGACTCACACACATAGCGTAGCAGCCTGCTTCATTGTTGTTTTCCCTCCATTTCAGACAGTGTATGCTGGAGACCTGTCTGATGTTAATGCTGTTGCATTATTTCTTTTATTTCTGTGCAGGTATGTTATTGTAACAATCCCAAGAACCGGAGGCAGAGACGTGTCCCACAGTTTAGTGTCACGTTTATTAAAGGCTTCGTTCAGCATGAATAATAACATATAACCTCGCAGAGTGTGGCACAGACTGTATCCCATCACACAACAACACCCTGGAATGACGCTACTTCCCCCCAAGTTCCGGGAAAAGCCACAACAACAACACGTGACATCCGGCCACTCTTAAAGGGGCCGCTACACTACCCCCCCCTTACAAAAAGTCCTCGTCCCCGAGGACCGCTCCGGAGGTAAAGAAAATAACACAGCCTAAGGCAACATGGCAACAAGTGCAGTGCAACCCAACACAAACCCCACATCCCAACAACATTTCAAGTTCACAATCACATCTTTTTTTTTTTTTTTTTTTTTTTTTCCTTTTTTTTTTCACATGCTCTTTTTTTCCTTTTTTTTTCACTGTCCAGTCCACATCAGTCCAGTGCCCCAAAGGACACCGCATAGTCACGTAGGTGGGCCGGAGGCCTTGTCCGCCTCCTCGGCCGAGACCTAGTAGGGAGTGGGGGCATGGGAGCAGGGGGCAGAGGGACAGACCCCGGGGAGAGGGCATCCGGGGCAAGGGACAAGGGGAGCGGGGTGGGGCAAACGGGCGTGGGGGCCTCCTGCGGGAGGCCGTGAGGGGGCAGAGGAGCTGGGGAAGGGGGAGAGGTTGCCTGAGAGTTCGTGTCGGAGGAAGGAGAGCCCCCCCTGTAAGGGGCCAGTCTGTCTCTGTGGAGGGCCACCCTCCTTCCCCGAGGAGGCATCTGCACGCGGTACACAACCTCTCCCAGTCTCTCCAGCACCTTGCAGGGCCCCACCCACTTACTGTCAAGCTTGGGGCTGCGTCCCTTCTTCCGTATCGGGTTGTAGACCCAGACCAACTCGTCTGGCTTGAAGTCCCGTCCCCGAGACTTCACGTCGTAGTACCGCTTCTGCTTCACGCCGGCCTCCTGCAGCTGTTCCCTGGCGAAGCGGTGCGCTGAATCCAGGCGGTCCTGCAGCTTCCTGGCGTACTCCGGCCCTGCAGGGACAGCCGGGGCGTCAGGTGGGCGTCCGAAGGCCAGCTCAGCCGGGGTGCGCAGCTCCCTTCCCAGCATGAGGAGAGCGGGTGTGCACTCCGTGGACTCCTGCACCGCGGAGCGGCACGCCATGAGCACCAGGGGCAGGTGTTTGTCCCAGTCCCTCTGGTGCCGGGAGGTGACGATGGCCAGCTGGTCTCCCATGTTCCGGTGGAATCTCTCAACCAAACCGTCGCTCTGAGGGTGCAGCGGGGTGGTGCGTGTCTTGTGTATGCCCAGGCGCTCGCACATGGCAGCGAACACCCGGGATTCAAAATTAGTCCCCCGATCACTGTGAATGGATTCCATCGCCCCGAGCCGACTTATCATGCCCTCTACCAGGGCATCAGCGACCGTTTCAGCCTCCTGGTTTGGGATGGCATACGCCTCCGGCCACTTTGTGAAGTAATCCATGGCGGAGAGGACGTAGCGGTTGCCCCCGTCAGAGAGAGGGTACGGCCCCGTAATGTCTATCCCACTTCTGACACCAGTGTAACAATCCCAAGAACCGGAGGCAGAGACGTGTCCCACAGTTTAGTGTCACGTTTATTAAAGGCTTCGTTCAGCATGAATAATAACATATAACCTCGCAGAGTGTGGCACAGACTGTATCCCATCACACAACAACACCCTGGAATGACGCTACTTCCCCCCAAGTTCCGGGAAAAGCCACAACAACAACACGTGACATCCGGCCACTCTTAAAGGGGCCGCTACATTATTGTTGCTCCCCTTTACTGTATGTGGTCTATTGTGTTTTGTACTGTATTTCTTTTATTGTTTTATTTACTTATTCATATAAAAAATCACTTAGCCGGTGGTGTATTAATTTCTAATGGGATTGTAATGTGTATCTGTGTGTTGGATTAATGTGACTGTGATTGTATGTGTATATTTTGTAAGTGCTCACTTCTAACCTGTCAGTGAGGAGACAGTGAGCTGCAGACGTTTTGTGTGATGCTAATGCTGCTGCATTCTTTTATTTATTTCTGTGCAGAAATAAATGATGCCACAGTTTCGGCTAACGTGAACACCTGGGTCTCCTCATCTTCTTAAACACAACGCAGAGCAGTAGCGAGGGTCTGCTAGAATGTAGGCCCAGACCGGCTACATTGGTGCCGTGACCCGTCCGACATCTTGGATCAACGCCAGCTTGGTCACCGGAGGTTGTCGAACGCCACAACAACGATGACAAAATAAGGTTCCCTTTTAAAAGGCTATATTGAAGTGACTTTGTCACGGGTATAAGGACATTGGGGAATTGGTTATTTTATTTATTTATTTTATTTTTTCCGTGAAAAGGAAGAGTCAAGGTTTGGGAAAAAAAAAAAAACATTGTAAAGTGTCAAGTGGAAAAAAAGGGAAAAAAAAAAAAAAAAAGTACTTTCCACTGCTACTTATTTTGACACAGTGTTTTCTGTTATTTTTGTACGCTTCCAGTCATTTGAAAAAGATGGATTCTAATGTAAATGTGAAACCTGTTCATACTGTTGATTCTGGTTCTGTGAGGGGGGCACAGCCTATTGCCTCTCCACTTTCTGGTTTGGGGAGGGGGGCACGATTTTTTAACTCTCCAGTTGCTGGTTCGGGGAGGGATACACAGCTAATTCGCTCTCTTGGGAGGGGGGTACGGCTGTTTGATACTCCAGTTACAAGTCCAGGTGACGTGAGGTCACCGGCGCCTAGCTCCACCCACCCAGTTAATGTTCCAGGCAATGTGGGTTCCCCAGTACTCACCTCCACCCGTCTACCTAGCCGCTCACCCCTTGCCCCCGGTCCCACATTTTCTCTTTCGACCATTCCAGTCAGGAGTGACCCAGCTTTAAGTGATCTCATCACGCACATCGCACAGCAAGTGGGACAGTCTATATCAGCTCAGTTAAAGGCGGAGCGTCCAGCGGATGATGGCAGTCAAGCACGAGTTCAGAACTCAGGTGCAGGCCAGGCACTCGTTGACACCACACTTAACCTGACTGGTGTAAAGTTAGTCATGCAGTCCGATGTGAGGGAGCCTCCTGTGTACAGGGGTGATGGGTCCGACAAGCTCTCAGTACATGAGTGGGAGGAGCTTATGGAAACCTACTTGAGGAAGAGGAACATACAGCTGAGAGAGGAGCATCAGGAGATGTTGACTAGGCTAATGGGCAAAGCTAGAGACATTGTGAAGATAACGCTTCGTAGCAACCCATCACTGAAGCCTCATGAGAACCCAAAAGTTATAACTGACATATTGAAACAGCATTTCAGCGGTGTGACATGTTCGAGCATGCCCCTTGCAGACTTCTATAACACTGTGCCTGTAGCAGGAGAGAACCCAGTTGAATACTGGATCCGCCTTAACAAGGCTGTTGATGCAGCTGAGGAGGGCTTGAGCAGGCAGGGGCGACACATTGATGATCCCAGTCGAGAGGTGACCATGATGTTTGTCAAATATTGTCCAGATCCCTCCCTTGCTGCAGTGTTGCGGTTCAAAGCGCCGGAGAAGTGGACAGCTGGTGAAATACAGGAGCATGTTGACCGTTATCAGATTGACATGAGAGAACGGCTGGACACCAGACCACACCGTCCCGGCCCAGCAAGGCCTGTGACAGCTCATGTACAAGTACCTGTGTCTGAGGAGGTGCCTGTTGCCAACCATCTTGTGTTGCCCCCAGTTCTGGCCGAAACAGGTGTCACATCTACTCCTCAGTTTGATGATAATTGCTTAAAGACTTTGATTGGCTTGCTTGACCGCACACTTGCTCAGAACAGCCAGGCAATGGCTCAGAATAACCAGCAGATGTACAGACAACGCCCATCTGACCAGTCACAGAATAGACCCTGCAAGGTATGCAAGTCTGTGGAGCACTCCACTCTGGCACATTGCAGACGGGACCGTCTGTGTTTGTCTTGCTTTAAGCCTGGCCATATCAAGAAGGACTGTCCTAGTTACACTCCCGGACGGGAGGACCAGGCCGCACATCCACCTCAAGAGCGGCAGCCTTTAAACTGACTGGCCCGCATTTGGAGAGGGGACGTGTGGGTGAGGATAAACAAACCCTCAAAAGTGACAGTGAATTTGAACAAAGTTATGTGAAACTGTGCAGTGCAGCACCAGCCGGTGTGAAGATAATAGCGCAGAATACACAAAGAGTTGAGCCATATGATGAGCTATTCTACGCTCCCGTAAATGTGAATAATGTGTTCCAGATGAAGGGAATGCTTGATTCAGGTTCTATGGCCTGTACCTTTAGCGAAGAAGCGGAGGAAAGGATGCTGAGTCAGAAAGTATTGTCGGAACCGAGACCGATGACTCAGGAAGTGGTTTTGGTGGGGTGTGGAGGAAAACTCACTAAACCAAAATGCATGTACGAGGTTGAGATGAAGGTGTATGGGGAGAGCTGCATCGTTCCAGTCCTTGTGGTGCCAGGTCAGCGAGATGATCTTATCATTGGCACAAATGTGATCAAGTTTCTCATGCGCAAGCTGAAGAACAGTGCTGATTACTGGCGGCTTATCTCTGTTGGCGGTCCTTCCTCATCTCCAGAGTGTGAACAGTTCTTGGACCTCATGGCAAACACATCCCGTTGGAGGGGTGAGGAGCTACCAGACAAAATCGGCACAGTCAAGCTCAAGCAGTCAGTCACTCTTCTAGCAATGCAAGAACACCTCGTTTGGGGTAAGCTACCTAACGATACTCCCATGTCACCTGGAAGCACAGTGATAGTCGAGCCGACCTCATCCAAGTCCATGCCACGTAACATCATGGTTGCCCGTGTCGTGACACCACTGTGGGGTGATAGGTGGGTCCCCATGAAGGTCACCAATCTGTCTGACAGACCAATTACACTGAAGAGGAACTGTAAGCTGGCAGACGTGTCCCCTTGCTTGGCCGTGGAAGATTTTGAACTTCTCCAGGGCTCGAGTCAGATTGACAAGGCTGCCCCAGCCAAGCGCCAAACACCAACCAGTCCTTCCGATCTTGAGCAGAGGCTGCGAGATGTTGGCCTTGAAAACCTTGATATACAACCCTGTCATACCAGTCACACAGGAAAGGAGAAGTTGGTCCAGCTGCTGGAATGTTACAACGATGTCTTCTCCAAGCATGACATGGACTGTGGTGAGGCAAAGGGCTTTGTCCACCACATTCGACTTACTGATGATCGGCCATTCCGCCTTCCTTATCGGAGAGTACCCCCTGCTCACTACCAGAAGCTGCGTCAAGTCTTGACAGACATGGAAGAGCAAGGGATAATTCGGAAATCTGTGAGTGAGTATGCCTCACCGCTGGTGATGGTATGGAAGAAAGATGGAAACATGAGGATCTGCACCGATTTCCGGTGGTTGAATGCGAGAACACTCAAGGACGCCCATCCCCTTCCACACCAGTCAGACTGCTTGGCTGCCTTGGGAGGGAACTCCTACTTCAGCACGATGGACTTAACGTCCGGCTTCTACAACATTCCCATGGCTGAAGAGGACAAGAAATACACCGCGTTCACCACGCCTCTGGGCCTGCACGAATATAATAGGATGCCGCAGGGACTGTGCAATAGCCCTGCCTCTTTTATGCGCATGATGCTGAGCATATTTGGGGATTTGAACTTCAGCAGTCTGTTGTGCTATTTGGACGACTTGCTTGTCTTTGCATCAACTGAAGAGGAGGCCCTACGGAGGCTGGAAGGCGTCTTCCAGCGCCTGCGAGACCATAACCTCAAGTTGAGTCCTAAGAAGTGTCACCTGATGCGGTCGTCTGTTAAGTTTCTGGGCCATATCATAGATGGCAGCGGTGTGGCTGTGGATCCTGCGAAGGTGGAAGTGATATCCACAATGACGAAGTCTGATCTTATGGAAGATGATGGATGTACTCCCTCAGTGCGGAGGATCAAATCCTATTTAGGCATGATATTCTTCTACCAGCACTTCATCCCTAATTGCTCTGCCATCGCCAAGCCGCTCTTTGCTCTGACTGCTGGACAAAAGAGAAGAGGAAAGAAGAAAGTCAATGTGAAGGCAGGGACATTCAGGAAACTCAAACCTGATGACTGGACTCCAGAGTGTGACATTGCCTTTGTCAGTCTTAGAGAGAGTCTGTTGAACTGCGTGGTCCTCGCGCATCCTGATTTCTCACGTCCCCTGATTCTGTCAACTGATGCTTCCTTGGACGGGCTTGGTGCGGTGTTGTCACAAGTGGCAGCTGGCGAGAGTAAAGCACGTCCCATAGCATTCGCAAGTAAGACCCTGAGCAGCTCTCAGAAGAACTATCCAGCTCACCGGCTCGAGTTCTTGGCGCTGAAGTGGAGTGTGTGTGACAAATTCAGCCATTGGCTGAAAGGCAATTCCTTCACAGTGTGGACGGACAACAATCCACTCACATACATAATGACTAAGCCCAAACTTGACGCTTGCGAACAGCGATGGGTCGCAAAGCTCGCTCCTTACTCGTTCAGCCTGAAGCACATTGCTGGAACCAAGAACATAGTGGCTGATGCTCTCAGTCGGGACCCGTTTGCCAGGACAGTTGGACATAGACTTGTCTCAGAGGCCTACAGCAATCTGCTTACCGAATCTGAAGACGTTGGAGAAGAGGGAGTTCAGGATGCCTTTCGTTTGAAAGTCCAGTGTCACCGGACAAAGAGGGCTGAACGAGGTGCTGCGACTAAGTCCCATTGTCCTCTACCCCTTTCTGACAACGCTGTGAGAGCTGTCCTCGATTCTCATGACCACTGGGATGCAGCTGCAGAGTCCAGGGCGACGGAACTAATCCAGTCTGTTCAACACCTTGCTCCACCAGGACAGGATCTGCTGCCTGCTTTATCCCTGGAAGAGCTCCGAAAATGTCAAGAGGTTGACCCTGGCATCTCCGGAGTCATGCCGTTTCTGAATCGTCAGAGGAGACCCTCAAGGCGAGAGAGAGACGGTCTGGACACAAGTGCTATGGTACTTATCAAGCAGTGGGAGAGACTTAAAGTCGTTGATGGTGTGCTCTATAGAGTCTCCAAAGATCCCATAAGCAAACGGAAAAGACACCAGTTCGTCTTGCCCCAGAGTCTGGTGGAGAAGGCCTTGCGTGGTGTGCATGACTTGGCCGGACATCAAGGGCAGGCGAGGACACTACACCTGGCGAGACAACGTTTCTTTTGGCCTAGAATGGAGCATCGGATTAAAGACTATGTGAAGTGCTGCCAGAGGTGCATCCTGGCCAAGACACCTGAACCTTCCGCCAGAGCTCCACTTGAAAGTATCAGGACCTCCGCTCCTATGGAGCTGGTGTGTTTGGATTTCTGGAGTGCAGAGGATAGCAAGCAGCGTTCAGTGGACGTTCTTGTCCTGACCGATCACTTCACAAAGCTGGCCCATGCCTTTCCCTGCACCAACCAACAGGCGAAGCAAGTGGCTAAGAAGTTATGGGACAATGTCTTCTGTGTCTATGGCTTTCCAGGGCGTATTCACACAGATCAAGGGGCCAACTTTGAGAGTGAGCTCATTGCAGAACTGCTAAGACTGTCAGGGGTCTCCAAGTCGCACACTACAGCCTACCACCCTATGGGGAACGGAGGAACTGAGAGATTTAACAGGACTCTTGGGAATATGCTCCGTTCACTGCCACTGAGGGAGAAGGCCAAGTGGCCCCAGCAGATCCAGACCCTGACGTTTGCATACAATGCGACAGTGCATGAGACGACTGGATATGCGCCCTTCCATCTCATGTTTGGTCGGGTTCCAAGGCTTCCCGTTGATGTGATGTTCAAGGAAGTTCTACACGACCCAGTGGTTGTTGACTACGGCAGCTATGTCTCAACGCTTATGTCTCATTTGCATGAGGCAGCTGACATTGCTCAAAGGCATGCCGTCAAGGAGCAGGACAAGCAAGCCAGAGGTTACAATCGGAAGGTCAAGGGGACTTGCCTGAACGTGGGAGACAGAGTGCTCCTCGCCAACAAAGGCGAGAGGGGAAAGAAGAAACTTGCTGACAAGTGGGAGCCAACAGTCTATACTGTCGTGGACAGAAACCCACAGACTCATGTCTACAAGTTGGAGGATAACGAGGGGAAAACTAAGGTGGTGCATCGCAACCTTATCCTGGACATCAGCTTCCTGCCCATAGAATCGGCTGATGGAGACATGCCCGAAACTGAGGACAGTCTCGAGGATTCAGAAGAGGAATCTCAGATGGAGGATCTCAGCGACTCTTTGGAGGAGGAAGAGGATTCGGAGGATAGGACAAGCGCGTGGGTACTGAGTGGGGCTGAAGACACTGCCAGTCACCAATCCTGTGACGACGCTGATATGGATGGAGATCAGTCTGATAGGGAGCCGGAACCTTCAGCTGCACCAGATACAGCGTCTGCGATTGACGCAAGCAGTGGCCAGTCATGTGCACCAGTCACAGCGCCAGCAGTCGACACAATCCTTGTCCCGACAGTTATCCCTGACACAGTGACATCGGTTGTTGAAGAACATGGCCGAGACATCCAGGTCAGGACACGTGTTGGCAGAGTTGTCAAGAGAGTCAACCGTCTGGTGGAAACGATGGCTCAGCAGCCGTTCGCCATCAGAGTGTTCGCTAACTCCCAGTCCCTTCAACTCCTGTTCTAGAGGGGTTCTTTTGTTTCTTCTCGATTTTGTTTTATTGAAGTATTGTTTCTTTTTCGCTGTCTTGTGTTTACTTTGCACTATGTTACTGTGAGTGGTGCTCTTACCGTGTTTGTACACGGGTATGGGACTCAAGTGGGCCGGGTAACTTGGTGTACAAGGCACCAAGCGATTCTAAGAGGGACCAAGGTTTGGCCAACTTTTTGTTTTCTCTTAACCTGTTTACCAGGTAGCTTATTGCTGAATGTGAATATCAGATACTCATGTAAACCCGTGCCAGTTTCGACACAGTGTTGGTTGTCCACAAGGTGTTATGTCCAGTTGACCGCTCAGGATTTTGGTGTAATTCAGGAGGGGTGAATGTAGCAGGTATATAAGATATACAGTATTTATGCATTCCACCAAGAATCCCTCACGTTTTATTGTATTTTTCCTTTATTATTTATTCCCACTCTTATTCTGTAAATAGTTTCCACAATAGACCGTTTAGGGAGCTTTTCTTTTATTTTGAAGTCCTCACTTCCTGTCCAGCGTCACCTTACCTGTGTGTGTTGTTCCTCCTTCCTCACTTCTAACCTGTCAGTGAGGAGGTGAGCTTCTGTGTTTTTGTCTCTCTTATGATTTCGGTTCTAAAGTTCATTTAAGGTGAAATAATCAAAGTAATCTGTCAAAAACGAGTGTATACTGTACTTATGTGTTACTGGGTGTTTGCTGGGCAACAGTTTGAGTGTTTTAGCGAACTTTTTGATGGTAAACTGTTTAGCAGTGTTTAGCAGTGTTTATGAGGACTCACACACATAGCGTAGCAGCCTGCTTCATTGTTGTTTTCCCTCCATTTCAGACAGTGTATGCTGGAGACCTGTCTGATGTTAATGCTGTTGCATTATTTCTTTTATTTCTGTGCAGGTATGTTATTGTTGCTCCCCTTTACTGTATGTGGTCTATTGTGTTTTGTACTGTATTTCTTTTATTGTTTTATTTACTTATTCATATAAAAAATCACTTAGCCGGTGGTGTATTAATTTCTAATGGGATTGTAATGTGTATCTGTGTGTTGGATTAATGTGACTGTGATTGTATGTGTATATTTTGTAAGTGCTCACTTCTAACCTGTCAGTGAGGAGACAGTGAGCTGCAGACGTTTTGTGTGATGCTAATGCTGCTGCATTCTTTTATTTATTTCTGTGCAGAAATAAATGATGCCACAGTTTCGGCTAACGTGAACACCTGGGTCTCCTCATCTTCTTAAACACAACGCAGAGCAGTAGCGAGGGTCTGCTAGAATGTAGGCCCAGACCGGCTACACAATGTAATGAATTTCCACAACTTTTACACCATGGCATTTACACAAATGAGCATATTTTACGGTACCTACAGTTTAAAAAAAAGTCCCCTTATCTACCTAAGCATAGACTGACACAGTTTTACAAGAAAATATGACAGTAAACCCACAACCCTCAGCCACGAGGTAAAATAGGCAAATGGCCAAGCTCGATGACTCAACAACATGACTCTCAGATCGAAATAAAAAAACTACTCATCAGGAATGATAGAAACAAATATGGAGGTGGTGTTTACATTTACACAACAATGTCAAATCACTCGCCCTCACAGCTCTCTTGAAACTGTATGGGTATTGAAGTACATTTTGAATGAGCAAAAAACGTACTAATTGGCACTGTATATAGACCTCCTGATCAAAATGATTTCTATGATCGGCTTGAGGTAAAAAACTAAAAGCCAAGGCCAGCTGCCACAAAACAGTCGTAGCTAGAAACCTCTAGCGAGGCCTTTAATCACAATCTGGCGAATTCCTAGCGATTTAAACGCCATGGCTCTCATGAGAACCAACAGGGTTGTATTGTTTTGTTTTATTGTATAATAAAGGGATTTAGAAATAAAGTTAATCTCACCTCATTTAACAACAAAAATACAATAGAAATGGGAAAGTAATCAGAAAAATACAACATGAAAATGATCAAATATTATGTTTTTTTTTAAAGAGGGGCAGAATGAGCAGACACATCACTGTAGTAATCCTGCAGATTTTTTTTTCTTTTACAACATATGAAGTTCATGAAGATAGGATATCTCCCCAAATGACATTGCAATGTGTAAGTTACGTATACGAGTTAGGAGACGATTATGATGAACTACAGAGTTTGCCAGTAATGCAGATATTTTATTGGCCTGAGTGATTGAGTTATCTCTTATATAGACAGACTTAATATATAATAATCCATACATTTTCTTTGGATATAAATACAACACAACTCATGTAGCTTTTGCCATAAGCACAGAGTAATCCTTATGTGAAATAAATGAATTTGTATCATCTGCAAAAAATAAAGATAACAAAGAGCCAAACTCATGATCCTATGAATTTGTATCCAGGTACAGTGTCAGATACAGTTCATAGCTTGATCTCTAACACACACACACACACACACACACACACACACACACACACACACACACACACACACACACACACACACACACACACACACACACACACACATGCACGCATGCATGCACACTGTGGCTGCAATAACTGTTTTGTATTCCTTTTATTTCTTTATTTCTGTTGCTTATTGCTTATATATGATTTATTTGCCACAAACTTGATTTATTGTTGCCCATTTGAACTTGATAAAGTTGTGCCGGAAATGGCAATTGTCTCATTTGTCCGGAACACTACTATATATGGCATGGTGTCAGGTAGACACCTTAAAGGAGTTGTTCACCCCAAAAATGACTTATTTCATGGGCTGTGTAATTGATTTAAAAAAGTTAAAGTATGTAAAGTTTAGTATGTGAACGGTCACAGCTTGTCCGTATCTCTGTCTCTAACGCCTTCTTCTTCTTCTTTCGTGTATCATCGTCCTTGATGATTGGTTGGCGACATTTTATTTCACAAGAGACTGTGGTTCTATGGGTTTGCCGCTCTTGGCCACAGTGGCCAGATGGCCAAGGTTTGGCACGACATCGCCCTTAGCATGTCGCCCTGAGGCGTCTTACTAGTTTATTTATTCTGAAAGTTGTTTGTTTGCACCATAGTTTGACGTTGGCTTATTATTGAAGCATGCAAGACTGCTAAGCCATCAGTGAAAAGAACGTCTGACTTATTTTTAAGCCACAGGAGTGATTCTTTCTTTTGAAGTGTATGAAGTTGTAACTTAAAGGTGGGTGGTGCTAAGGTTAAAGAATTTCCACAACTTTATATGGCATTTACACAAATCAGCATATTTTACAGCACATAGTTTAAAACCAAAGTCCCCTTTATCTGGCACCAAGCATAGACTGTGTCTGATTTTACTGGAAACTACGTCAGTAAAATCTCAGGGGGGTCATGTCACACACGCACGCACACTATTTTTCATATCTGCATGTTATAGCGCCACCAGGTGGCCGACTGATTTAAAACTTTTTTTCCCTATTATTCCTTCAGATTTGATACAAAATTACGCAAATCAGTAGGCCTACACAGTATCTCTATAGTCATGTGATCAAGACACATCTGTTTGATATTTCATATTCCATCCTAATTGGCAAACATTGGCTTTCAAAGTTTGCGGGATTGGTCCATTTTTAACAAAAGGACTTAAATCATGAGCACAGCTTGTGATTACAGAGAAATTCTGCATGCACATTCCCACTAGGTCAAAGAACTAGTAAGATGCCTCAGGGCGTCATGCGACCTCGCCCTAAAGGGCGACATCTGGCCATTGATGTATACCGGACCAGTTACCCAAATATGGAGACCCCTGCATGATAGTCAACAATGTTATGTCAAAACATGACCATATATGGGCATTATATGGGCATTCCCAGATATGTCCTTAATATTGATGACATTGGGACAGGGATATCCATATATAATATGTATGTATACAATATATCTCAACCAGCCACATATGGGCCATGCCTTTGCCATCTGGCCAGTGATATCGATGACATCAGGCATCTTCATATGCTTAAATGGATACCCATATGGACATTTACATAGGTGATGTCACCTTTGATATCAACTGTGATGTCACAGAGACATTGATGAGGTGATGTCAGGTGACATCACTTCCTGTACGGACACACTTCCTGTACGGACAGGCTGCGACATTTCTCATGGTATACTGCGACCTTCGGTCACAACAAATGCCAATCTTTTCACATTGGCCTGTTATAGCGCCACCAGCAGGTTGACTTTTGCCAAACTCATTTTTGGAACAAAATGCCTCAAATCATGCATGCAGTGTCACATTGCCGTTAAAGGCAGAATAAGACATGGCACCCTTCTCACATTGGCCTATTACAGCGCCAACAAAAACATTGTTAGTGCTGTATTAGTATTGTAGTGTAACGATTACGAACCACTTGAGCACTGCCTGCATATTTTACGGTACCTACAGTTTAAAAAAAAGTCCCCTTATCTACCTAAGCATAGACTGACACAGTTTTACAAGAAAATATGACAGTAAACCCACAACCCTCAGCCACGAGGTAAAATAGGCAAATGGCCAAGCTCGATGACTCAACAACATGACTCTCAGATCGAAATAAAAAAACTACTCATCAGGAATGATAGAAACAAATATGGAGGTGGTGTTTACATTTACACAACAATGTCAAATCACTCGCCCTCACAGCTCTCTTGAAACTGTATGGGTATTGAAGTACATTTTGAATGAGCAAAAAACTTACTAATTGGCACTGTATATAGACCTCCTGATCAAAATGATTTCTATGATCGGCTTGAGGTAAAAAACTAAAAGCCAAGGCCAGCTGCCACAAAACAGTCGTAGCTAGAAACCTCTAGCGAGGCCTTTAATCACAATCTGGCGAATTCCTAGCGATTTAAACGCCATGGCTCTCATGAGAACCAACAGGGTTGTATTGTTTTGTTTTATTGTATAATAAAGGGATTTAGAAATAAAGTTAATCTCACCTCATTTAACAACAAAAATACAATAGAAATGGGAAAGTAATCAGAAAAATACAACATGAAAATGATCAAATATTATGTTTTTTTTAAAGAGGGGCAGAATGAGCAGACACATCACTGTAGTAATCCTGCAGATTTTTTTTTTCTTTTACAACATATGAAGTTCATGAAGATAGGATATCTCCCCAAATGACATTGCAATGTGTAAGTTACGTATACGAGTTAGGAGACGATTATGATGAACTACAGAGTTTGCCAGTAATGCAGATATTTTATTGGCCTGAGTGATTGAGTTATCTCTTATATAGACAGACTTAATATATAATAATCCATAAATTTTCTTTGGATATAAATACAACACAACTCATGTAGCTTTTGCCATAAGCACAGAGTAATCCTTATGTGAAATAAATGAATTTGTATCATCTGCAAAAAATAGAGATAACAAAGAGCCAAACTCATGATCCTATGAATTTGTATCCAGGTACAGTGTCAGATACAGTTCATAGCTTGATCTCTAACACACACACACACACACACACACACACACACACACACACACACACACACACACACACACACACACACACACACACACACACACACACACATGCACGCACGCATGCATGCACACTGTGGCTGCAATAACTGTTTTGTATTCCTTTTATTTCTTTATTTCTGTTGCTTATTGCTTATATATGATTTATTTGCCACAAACTTGATTTATTGTTGCCCATTTGAACTTGATAAAGTTGTGCCGGAAATGGCAATTGTCTCATTTGTCCGGAACACTACTATATATGGCATGGTGTCAGGTAGACACCTTAAAGGAGTTGTTCACCCCAAAAATGACTTATTTCATGGGCTGTGTAATTGATTTAAAAAAGTTAAAGTATGTAAAGTTTAGTATGTGAACGGTCACAGCTTGTCCGTATCTCTGTCTCTAACGCCTTCTTCTTCTTCTTTCGTGTATCATCGTCCTTGATGATTGGTTGGCGACATTTTATTTCACAAGAGACTGTGGTTCTATGGGTTTGCCGCTCTTGGCCACAGTGGCCAGATGGCCAAGGTTTGGCACGACATCGCCCTTAGCATGTCGCCCTGAGGCGTCTTACTAGTTTATTTATTCTGAAAGTTGTTTGTTTGCACCATAGTTTGACGTTGGCTTATTATTGAAGCATGCAAGACTGCTAAGCCATCAGTGAAAAGAACGTCTGACTTATTTTTGAGCCACAGGAGTGATTCTTTCTTTTGAAGTGTATGAAGTTGTAACTTAAAGGTGGGTGGTGCTAAGGTTAAAGAATTTCCACAACTTTATATGGCATTTACACAAATCAGCATATTTTACAGCACATAGTTTAAAACCAAAGTCCCCTTTATCTGGCACCAAGCATAGACTGTGTCTGATTTTACTGGAAACTACGTCAGTAAAATCTCAGGGGGGTCATGTCACACACGCACGCACACTATTTTTCATATCTGCATGTTATAGCGCACCAGGTGGCCGACTGATTTAAAACTTTTTTTACCTATTATTCCTTCAGATTTGATACAAAATTACGCAAATCAGTAGGCCTACACAGTATCTCTATAGTCATGTGATCAAGACACATCTGTTTGATATTTCATATTCCATCCTAATTGGCAAACATTGGCTTTCAAAGTTTGCGGGATTGGTCCATTTTTAACAAAAGGACTTAAATCATGAGCACGGCTTGTGATTACAGAGAAATTCTGCATGCACATTCCCACTAGGTCAAAGAACTAGTAAGATGCCTCAGGGCGTCATGCGACCTCGCCCTAAAGGGCGACATCTGGCCATTGATGTATACCGGACCAGTTACCCAAATATGGAGACCCCTGCATGATAGTCAACAATGTTATGTCAAAACATGACCATATATGGGCATTATATGGGCATTCCCAGATATGTCCTTAATATTGATGACATTGGGACAGGGATATCCATATATAATATGTATGTATACAATATATCTCAACCAGCCACATATGGGCCATGCCTTTGCCATCTGGCCAGTGATATCGATGACATCAGGCATCTTCATATGCTTAAATGGATACCCATATGGACATTTACATAGGTGATGTCACCTTTGATATCAACTGTGATGTCACAGAGACATTGATGAGGTGATGTCAGGTGACATCACTTCCTGTACGGACACACTTCCTGTACGGACAGGCTGCGACATTTCTCATGGTATACTGCGACCTTCGGTCACAACAAATGCCACTCTTTTCACATTGGCCTGTTATAGCGCCACCAGCAGGTTGACTTTTGCCAAACTCATTTTTGGAACAAAATGCCTCAAATCATGCATGCAGTGTCACATTGCCGTTAAAGGCAGAATAAGACATGGCACCCTTCTCACATTGGCCTATTACAGCGCCAACAAAAACATTGTTAGTGCTGTATTAGTATTGTAGTGTAACGATTACGAACCACTTGAGCACTGCCTGCATAAAAAGTGTTACGAAAATCCCAACAGATGCACCTCCTGTCCAGAAGAGAATACTATTGTCACACTAAACAAGCCAATCCAGTGGACTTTCTAAAATAAAATAGGCTACTGTGGACTTTCACCAAGTTTAATACATTGTCACTCTACTTGGGTACTTTACATCTTACCATAGGTCATATAAATGTTTTATTATGCCTCAAATGATACCATTACATTGTTTTCCTTGAAATAATTGTATTCTAGTTCGTTTTACCAGTGCTCTTTTATTGTGAAGCCTTTGGCTTTATTTTGAAATGACCTAAACAGGAAGGATATTGTAGACCAGGATGTTTATGTCAGTGTGTTCTGGGCGGTTCTGGGTCTGGTTTATGTGCAGTTTGTGCATTGTTTTTTCCCTCGTCTTTGAAGTTTGCAACAGGTGTGTGTCATTCCACTATCACGCGTGGCATCAGTGCTAGTATCAGTCGCCCTACTAATAGTAGCTACTAGTACTCAGAACCACATTAAATAGCAGCAATGGCCCCCAGGAAGAAGAAGAAGGTCGTCAAGACAGCAGCGATGGCAGAGGAGGACAAGGAGACCAACATCTCCGTGTCTGAGGACCGCTTCACCTGTGCCATCTGTCTGCGTCTGCTGAAGGACCCCGTGGCTCTTCCGTGTGGACACAACTACTGTCTGGGCTGCATCACAGCCTGCTGGGACCTGCAGGACAGCGTGGAATGCAGGTACAGGGGCGTCGCACCACATTCTGGGCCCTGGGTACAAGGATTCACTGCGGGCCCCCTCATGAATGGGGGTTAACCCATTTAGACTGGGAATGCATTACGCATTATTTTGTGCTTTAACTATTAGAAAAATCGTGAAAAGTCTATTCTAAATCCTTCTTTCGTTTTTTGAAAAACCTATGTTTCTATGTCTGTGGTGCTCAACATTTTTCATTTGAAGGACCCCCAAAATTATATTTATTTGGCCACAGACCTCCATCTCAAAATATTTAGTTCCAGGGACCCCCCCAGAAGTAAAATTTGAGTTACAAATGTTCGCTTGAAAAAATACACATAGGCCTATTCAAAGATTTGCACACATTTTCATGACTTTTCAAAAATAGCAGATCTACAAGCTCGCAGCGCGGCACTCGGTGCCGCGCTGTGAGCTTGTATATCTGCTATTTTTCAAAAGCCTTTAGCTTATAAAATAATTAGGGCCCCCCTCCACCTTGGGCCCTAGTAACTCAGTCCCACTCCCCCCCTTGTGACGCCCCTGTGCAGGTGTCCTCAGTGCAGGATGACCTTCGCTCCGAGGCCTGTGCTGTGCAGAAACCCCTTGCTGGCTGAGATGGTGGAGAAACTCCGTGCTACAGGCAGTGGTGGAAGTAGGCTATTATTCAGATTATTTACTTGAGAAGAAAAGTGGCAATAATAGATATATTCATACCCGGAAGTTATGCGGGAACGCCTACTGATTGGCAAACAGAATATCCTATCTGATTGCAATAAATGACATTAAACCATGTTAAACTCACTTTGCCACTCCATTTGCCAATCGCTTTATGCATACGCATACCCTTTATTCCTGTGGTTCCCAAACCTTTTGGCTTGTGACCCAAAACTGGAATCAGACGTTTTGCTGGGACCTAGCCCTAGAATGTATGTGATCTTACAAATAACACTGTGTCATTTTCCCAATACACAGCCATAGATCCCTCCCATTGCGCTGCGTTGAGCAGAGAATATCCTGCGGCATTATTGCGCTACTTTTGTACTCACCCAATAATTAATTCCTCAGACTTTGCGACAGATATTGTCTTCTAGTTTCATATCCCTTTGAAAGTTCTGGCATTAAACGTGTGTTTAGTCAAATATCTAAATTTTCCTACGAGCTTTCCACACGGACGACATTCTGTCAGCAACATTTATCTATATTTGATAAAATATAGGTTTTCAGCCAAAACTTTCAAATGGATATGAAACTAGAGGACCGTATCTGTCTCCAAGAATTAATTCACCGTTTGTCAGCCTTCTGATTGGTCCATGAGACTCCCCGACTGGCCAACCAGAAAAATACATTCACTTTTTGCAAGCGGGGGTGGAGTTCTGCAGTCGGAGAAAGTGGGAGCCGTCTTTCACCGGCTGTCCACACTGCGGAGCACGGCCAGGCCGCTCGCGACCATAGCGTTTGCGATCATTGTAATGAATAAGCTTCAACAGACTAGTTCACATGGACCTTATCAATGGTCTAACTTGTTACGTTTGGGTACATATATTTTAAATGGGCAGAATTACGAAAAGCCAGCCTATTATGTGAGGAGATGTTGGAGGAGAACAGATTATAGTTCTCCTCTTCCTACCCAAGATGCAATGCGCGATTTCTATTCTCTCTCTGATCCAGAGGATTAAACTAATTAAAACATATATTTTCAGGGGAAAATTACTGTTTTGCTATGTAATTACTGTACCTTTTTCTTCCCTTTTTATTAATATCACGTAGATGTGTTTTTTTTGGTACTTTATATAGCTGTAATGAGGCTATGAAGGAAAAAAAAATCCCATCCACTTCCACTATAAAAGAATCTGCAATAGTGATTCTGTCCCACTGGGATTAACCCTCTAAGGCCCGCATTAAGAAATACTTGAAATAAAAAATTGAAAAAAATCAGATGGTGTTGTAGGAGTCCTATTAAGAGGAAAATGTAATGTTTTTTTCAAAAAAACGTTTTTGTAAGATTTTATAGCCATAAATCATAAATCATAAATCATGCTCTAATTTACATATGGGGGATATTTTTCACAATAATAACATATGTACATGTTCTAGACATTCTAATGATCACCAAAAAAAATAGTACAGGCATTTTACTTATGTTTTTGTGAGGTATAGCTTCCATGAAAAAGTGAGATGTTCGTCAAAACTCTGGAATTTCAGCGGGTGTGGCGGGTGTGAATGTCAGCCCCTGTGGGGGGTATTTATATGCAAATATTGTGGCCAATGGCATTGTAATACTAAACAATAGAATCCAATGGTGGTGTTTAGGTGGTAGGGGGAGCTAAAATAAAATGATTTAAACCTTTTTTTGGATAAAATACAAACGTTGTAATATTACAACCGTGGGCCTTAGAGGGTTAAACAAATTAAAACATATATTTTCGGGGAAACCCCCTGTTTTGCAATGTAACTACTGTACCTTTGTCTTCCCTTTTTATTAATATCACCTAGATGTTTTTCCTTTGGTACTTTATATAGCTGTAATGAGGCTATGAAAAAATAAAAAATCCCATTCACTGCCACTATAAAAACAATCTGCCCAGGGTTAATGTCCCAGCCTAGTAACAGGGCAGAATGGGGCGGGATTTGCAAACTAGTGAATTACTGGGTGAGTACACAAGTAACACGCATCACTTTAGTGCCGTGGAGATTCTCTGCTCAAATGATGTTTTGAAATGATAATAATAATTTAAAAACAAAATGTAGGAAACCAAAAATGAATGGACCCATAATTTATATATCTGAGTCCCACAAATGGATCCCGACCCAGTGTTTGGGAAACAGTGCTCTATCTATACTGAAATACTCCAGTAAAAGTCCTGTATTCAAAACTTTACTTGATTGAAAGTACAACAATGTTGGCATCAGAATGTAATTAAAGTGCGGAAAGTAAAAGTATCTCATCATGCAGCAAAAGATTAAAAAAATTTGCTAAGGTATAAAATAGGTCTTAATTGTATGTTGAATGTTTTGTAGTTCCTAATAGTAATTTAAAGGGGAAGACCACCCATTTTCAATTTTGAACTATGTCATTAACCCTCTAAGGCCCACGGTTGTAATATTACAACGTTTGTATTTTATCCAAAAAAAGGTTTAAATCATTTTATTTTAGCTCCCCCTACCACCTAAACATCACCATTGGATTCTATTGTTTAGTATTACAATGCCATTGGCCACAATATTTGCATATAAATACCCCCCACAGGGGCTTACATTCACACCCGCCACACCCGCTGACATTCCAGAGTTTTGACGAACAACATCTCACTTTTTCATGGAAGCTATTCCTCACAAAAACATAAGTAAAATGCCTTTACTATTTTTTTTGGTGATCATTAGAATGTCTAGAACATGTACATATGTTATTATTGTGAAAAATATCCCCCATATGTAAATTAGAGCATGATTTATGATTTATGATTTATGGCTATAAAACCTTACAAAAACATTTTTTTGAAAAAAAACATTACATTTTCCTCTTATTAGGACTCCTACAACACCATCTGATTTTTTTCAATTTTTTATTTCAAGTATTTCTATATTTGGGCCTTAGAGGAGTTGTGTGGAAATAGAAAAAAGTTCCCCCTCTTCTGTGTTGCCTAGAACTGGAGGATTGATTTTGGAGTTTGTATTGTAAATTACAATGTGTGATGTCATCAAGTTGTAATTTACAATACAAACCCCAAAATCAATCCTCCAGTTCTAGGCAACACAGAAGGGGGGGAACTTTTTTTTCTATTTCCACACAACTCCTCTAAGGTATATTAATAACATAGTTCAATATTGAAAATGGGTGGTCTATCCCTTTAAATCTGCCAAACGACTAGTAACTAAAGTTTTCACATTTTTGCAGAGTAAAAGTACAATATTAGCCTGTGAGATGTAGTGGTGGAATAGAAGTATAACGTTTTATACTTCTATTCAAATGGAGAATAAAAAGTACCTACAAATGTCACTGAATTACAGTGCTTAAGTAAGTATATGTATGTTTACCGTTATCCCCTTTGGGTACAGGCGAGGAGACTCCACCTGTCGAGCGTGTCCCTCCCGAGGAGGTGGAGTGCACGGCCTGCTTCGGGAGGAAACGCAAGGCCGAAAAGTCGTGTCTGGACTGCCTGGCGTCCTACTGCGAGGCTCATTTCAACAGACACGAGGAGCTCCACTCGGCTAAAAGACACAAGGTTAGGCACGTGCACACATAGACATCAAAGGGGGCTTGAGCCCCTGCCCTTTTAGCCGCCTGTAAAAAGTGCCCTCTCCCGACCATGACTGCCCTCTTTCCATGCCATACCTGAAGCTAGCATTCAAGAGAATTGCTTTGTCCAAACTCTCCTGAACTTGAATGTAGCAGCTTATTTCGAAAGAATTGCCCTCTCTGTGTCGTAATCCATGCCGTTAAGCCACGTCTCCAGTATTGACTTGATGATGCTTAGTTCAGTGTGGTATGCAAGCACTGAAAATAGCCGACCTCCAAGCTCACAACGCGCCGCGCTGTGGCGCGTTGTGAGCTTGTAGGTCTGCTATTTTCGATACTTTCGCCAAAAGGCCCTTTTAGAAATTTCAGCCCCTGCCTCTCTAATATTCTCTGCACGTCCCTGCACAAGGTGGTGGAAGCGGTGGCTCAACTGGAGGACATGATCTGCTCCAAGCACAACAAGCCACTGGAGGTGTGGTGTCGGACCGACCAGGTGTGCGTCTGTCCGCTGTGCATCATCGATGACCACAAGGGCCACAACATCATCACGGCAGCTGCAGCCAAGAATGAGAAACGGGTAAAGGCATACAGCTGTATTTTTGTGGTTCTGGACGTCTAGTTTATGAATCAAGGAAAAAGCTTGGTAAACTTAACACTTTGAATGCTTTTATTTTTTAATGTCCCGAGTCTCCCAACGGTAGTTTGCCTGGATTTTCCCCCATTCACTGTGCTTTTATTTTGAAGGAAACCACTGTCCATTAGGCGTGACTTCACAACACTGGTTGTTTACCTCAAATCTTGTTTTAGCATGCATGCAGAATGCTAATGCTTTCCGGAGCCGACCATTTCAGGGCTATATTGCCATGAAAAAAAAGCGAATCTCTGCGATCCAAGAGTTTTTTTAGATAAAGCAGCTTTTTTGCCGTATGGAACTCTCGCTTATTTTTGCCTTTTATGCCTTGAGCCCGTATGCATTGTTTATCCAGCTTCCACTGCACTACTAAGTCAATGGGCACTCAGAAGTACTGTGACACTTACACACACATATACTGTATATATGCATATGAAAGATATTGCAATGCTCTCAAATTATGTATAGATATTGGGTTCCCGCTGTCATGAAATTCCTGGAAATATTTTGAAATAAGAAAAATATGTTTCCAGTACTGGAAAAAGTTTGGGAATTGATCAAGGGTCCTGGAAAGTCCTGGAATTTGTAGTTTTGGTATTGATTTTGTTAACTAATTTACTGCCACCATAAATCGAGGATTCCCTGCCACAATTTTCTTACCTTTTGACATGGGTGCGTGCGTTTCCATCGTGCACGATCCGCATGCACACCACAGTCCGTTCGCAGCATGCATGCTTTATTTTTTGCTACACTGTCTGTCTTTGGGCATTGCACATAGGAGTAAGAGACTTGTTATTGCGCTGAATGATTGTTATATAGTCCTGGAAATTGGGTTAAATATTCTGGAAAAGTTTTGGAAATTCATTCTAAAAATTTGTGGGAACCTACAGTAGACATTGTAACGTTACAGTATATTCCTCTTGTCCACAGAGTGAATTAAGTACACGTTTCAAGAAACAGATCAAACAGCGAGAGAACGAACTGGAACAGTTAAGAGGGGCCCTGACACCTTTTAAAGTGAGTACAGAATAAGTCATTCTATGTACCAGTACCAGTTGTAGGCTTACGATATAAAACTGAGAAAGAAATGAGAACAGGTCAATGCTTTGGCATGTGATTAAATTATTAATTCAGGACTACTGACAATGTACATGGACCGGCTATATGGACCAGGTGATTGTAGACTGTTAGCTTGTACAAAAGTAGCTTATACAGCAGAATGCACTTGAGGGACTAAAAACTAAGTTTGGCTCACTATGCAGAAAAATTACCATTGGCAATGATATTGGGCATTTTGTATTTGGACAGAACACATTTAAATTCATGTTTGTGAACCACCTAAATCAGGGGTGGGCAATTTTAATAATGGAGAGGGCGGCAGGGCCACTAGATTTCAATATATATTTCCACTCACTCCAGAGGGCCACATTGTATATACATAGCAGAAACCGCATATCTCATTTTATCTCTGTATTTAATTTTTAC
Organism: Nannobrachium achirus; assembly: GCF_963921795.1. Lineage (NCBI taxonomy): Eukaryota > Metazoa > Chordata > Actinopteri > Myctophiformes > Myctophidae > Nannobrachium > Nannobrachium achirus. Next base: position 13,859,618 of record NC_137821.1, on the reverse strand, counting down.
ATAAATTATTTTATTTTATATTTTGTCACAAAAGTAGCAAAAATAGCCAATCTACAAGCTCAAAACGCATTGCTGTGAGACATGTTTTGAGCTTGTAGATATTTTAATAATTTTCGCTATTTTTTAATTACAGTACTTTTTTTTCAAATGCATTTAGTTAACTCTATGAACTTAATAGACAATAACATAATGATATATCAGTATTATTAATATATTATCTTTGCGGGCCGAGTTAGCGAAGGTTGTGGCCGCACGTGGCCTCCGGTCTGCCAGTTGCCCTGGCATGTACAGTATGACCTAAATAATACAGTGTATGTTTCTAACCAGGAGTCTGTAAAGGCATCACTGGAGGCCACTGACAAGACCTTCAGGGAGTTGATCACCTTACTAGAAACCAAGTGGGCAGCGTTGAAGGACTTGATCAAAGCTCGAGAGCAAGCCAATCTGAGTGAAGCGGATCAGCTGGAGGGAAGGCTGGAGGATATGATAGAAACCCTGAAGGAGGACGACGAGGAGCTGGACCAACTGTTTCACACCGGGGATCCTATTCATTTCCTACAGGTAATGCTGCCACAGAGGCGTCAACTGGGTATGGCAAGCTATGGCAGCTGCCATACCTTGGCTACAGGTAGTCCAGCACCCAGCCTAGACGGCCTCAGTCGTGCCTGCCCTTTTGGCTGTGTTTCAGCCTCTATTTCAAAAATGAAAAGCCAAACATTAAACAGGGTCCCCACGGTCATGAAATTCCTGGAAATATTTTGAAATTAGAAAAATAATTTTCCAGTACTGGAAAAGTTTTGGAATTTATCAAGGGTCCTTGAAGGTCCTGGAAAAAATAGCTATGCATTGTCTTTGGTTATTGATTTTGTTAATACCTCTGAAATGACAAATTAAACATGGGCCAAATTGTCAAATATTAGAGGCAGAAATTGTGAAAATAGCAGATCTACATGCTCAACGCGAAGCATGTAGATCTGCTATTTTCACAATAGAACCGTGTTATACAAAATTCCTCAACTCTTAGTGCTCGTCAGGGTGCTGGGTCCCCAGTTAAAACATGATTATTTCGGGGTTCATGGCCTGAAAAGGTTGAGAACCACTTGCATACACTACCTGTCTTTGGCATTGCGCATTGGAGTAAGCGACCTGTTATTGAGTTGAATTATTGTTATATAGTGAAAAGTTTGGGAAATTAATTGGTAAAAATGTGTGGGAACCCTGATTAAATAATGAGTATCCCTGGCAAATAATGACAAAACAAGCTGATTGCCATTCTCCTCCCCCACCCCTTTCCATTTATAGAATCTGTCATCTCCCTCTTCTGAAGCTGTGCACATGAACATTGGTTCTCACACTTACTTTGGGGGTGTAGAGGAATTACTCTCCGACCTAAAATACCATGTGTCAGACTGCCTCCAGAAGGACTTTAACAACATAACAAGTCATGGTAAGTGTGTGTGTGTGTGTGTGTGTGTGTGTGTGTGTGTGTGTGTGTGTGTGTGTGTGTGTGTGCGTGTGCGTGTGCGTGTGTGTGTCACGTGTTTACCTTGCTTACTGTAAGAGTGTATGTTTATATGTATTCATTTATTTTGCCGCCATGCCTTTTCACAGTGGAACAGGTGATTATTGAGGACACAACCAGAAGGGACATGATGAAACGTGAGTAAAACCTCTTACTCATACATGGGCAACTGGAGGCCCGGGGGCCACATGCCCCCACCTTCACTCAATGCGGCCCGCAGTTTAATATCGGAATACTGATATATAATTGATTTCAGCTGTTATAATTTCAAACATGCAAACATGACCCGCTTTAATTACTTCAGTCTATATTAGTAGCCTAATGAATGTATGAATGAATGTACTAGTCTTTTTTTTTTATGTCCAATGCATTTGTATTTAAGTTCATAAAGTTACAGAAGAACATATATTTTTGGACATATACATTTGAAATTAAATTAAATTTTTACTTTTCAGGATTCCAATAAAAAAATAGCAAAAATAGCCGATCTACAAGCTCAAAACGCGTCGCAGCGAGACACGTTTTGAGCTTGGAGATCGGCTATTTTTACCTGTATGCATTGTGGCCCTCTAGAGTGAGTGTGAAAATATAGTGGCCCTCTCCATCATCAACGTTGCCCACCCCTGCTCTTACTGTACGACCTACTGTATATTTAGTGCTGGTATAATGCTGCTAGCTGTGACTGGATTATAGGGCAGTCACGATATGACATTTTACATGACGATTAATTGTCACTCAAATAATTGCGATGAACGATTGAATTGTGTTTTTGTCGTTGATAATTACATTTCAGTTCGGCTTTTAGGCTTTGAAGTTGCACATGGCAGATATGAGACATAACCTAAATATACAAAGAAATTACTAACATATTTGACAACTTATTTCTATATTATCTAAAAATAACATTGATAGTTGAAATAGCCGATCTACAAGCTCACAGCGCGTCGCAATGCGACATGTTGTGAGCTTGTAGATCTGCTATTCTCACAATTTAAAAAAAATATATGAACATTTTTCAACATGGAAACGATTATGACGATTATGAAAAATATACGCAATTATGTCAAATAATTGCGATTAGGCGACTATGTAATAATTGTGAAAGCCCTAAGTGCTAGTATAATGCTGCTAGCTGTGACTGGATTAATCCATTTAGGCATAGACGTATTGACTGCTTTAACTGTTGAAAAATAGCAGATATACAAGCTCACAGCGCGGCACCGAGTGCCGCGCTGCGAGCTTGTAGATCTGCTATTTTTGGAAAAAGTCGTGAAAATGTGTGCAAATCTTTGAATATATGTATTTTCAAAGCGAACGTTTGTAACTTAAATTTTGCTTCTGGGTGGTCCCTGGAACTAGATATTTTGAGATGCGGGTCCGTGGCCAAATAAATATCATTTTGGGGGTCCTTCAAATGAAAAGGTTTGAGAATCACTGACATAGTAGTCTCTCAAGAACAGACTAACTGAGTGAAAAGGACCTTTTCTTTAACGATGGCTGGCCAGATTGCTGACATAGAAACATGGGTTTTTCAAAAAATCTTAGAAGGATTCAAAAGACACTTATAGAATCGGGTCAAAATTCTAATTTTCACGATTTTTCTAAAATAGCAGATCTACAAGCTCGCAGCGCGGTGTATATCTGCCATTTTTCAATAGTTAAAGCACAAAATAATGATACACAATAATGTATACCCGTTCTGAATGGATTAATTGCCGTCCATCTCTTTTCCCAGACTTCTACCGGCCAAAAGTGGACAAGCACAAGAAGTTCTCCTACTACCCAAGCCAGGTGATGTGCACTAAGCCTCGCCCACGGGGATCCTATTACTGGGAGGTGGAGTGGAATTGTCTTGGCTCCGTTCAAATAGCCGTTGCACGTGACGACATCAAACGACGCAAAGTCGAGAGTGAATTTGGAAAAAACGCCAGGTCCTGGAGCTTGGACTGTTCCAGTTCAGGCTTCAAATTCTCACACAACGATAGAACCGTTACGATCGACAGCCCCCTCACCAATAGAGTAGGAGTTTACTTACACGGTTTGGGCCAAAGTGTTGCTTTCTATGGTATCTATGACCACAAAGCAACTCTGCTGCGCAGAGTCAGAGTCAAGGCCACCAGTTGTCTTTACCCAGCGTTTCATGAGTGTACTGGTACCGTGAAGATATGTTGAAGAGTTGAAGAAAGTTAGACCTCCTACAACAACATTTTTATTTCACAGGAGCGATAAACACGTGGTGCGTGCGTGGTGTAGGAGCCAAACTATTTTCCTTGTTGATCTTATTTTTAGTTTGTCATTTCCGTACACAAAAATAGAATTTATGTTATCTTTAAAACATCTTTGAATTCCCATTTTCTGGTAAGCAGCAAGCTATATATTATGATTATACTTACAGTAGGTCAAACTTGGGTCACTGCAAAGACCAGACGAGACGGCAGAAGGCAGTACAGGAGGCCGCCATAAAGCCTTGATTTCACGGAGATGTTTTTGTTTTTGTCACATTCCTGAGCCAATAATTTGATGATCGGGTCATCGGGCAGTAGGAGATACGATAGGAAACCCAATTAGACCCAGATTAAAAAATAAATACAAATAAAATAGGCTTGATGCGGGCGTGGGGGGTGTAATTGATAGACAAATGTTCTCTTTATTTCTTTTTTTAAAATGTCAAGTACACCTATAATTGACTTCCTTTTTATACAGTAATTGTCCCAAATACGGTTCTGTTGGTTGACATGTTCAAGATACAAAAGAGAACCCCAATGTGTAATTTTCCTTTATATATTTTGTTTTTACATAATTGTACATAGTAGGTGAGATTCTGTACAGTTTCAGAAATATCTTTAATACCTGTACATTCACATTTGTACATGTTCACTGAGTTACAGTGTGAATGAGTGAAAAGAAAGGAGTTGTGCCCAGGTTTTGCCAACAGCACCAATTGCTGCATATTTGAATGGATAACTATCCCAATTATTGCCACTTCATGGTGTTCATATTGTCAGGGAATAATGTCATGCCTTTGCTCCACCTGGTGGTAATTTGGGAGCACAACAGTTTTAGTTTTTGTGTAATAGAATAATTGTCCTTCTTTAAGTCACATTTTACCCGTGTTTCACAGGCTTGTAAAATAATCTACTTGTTTTATTTCTTTGATGAAAATCTCTTATAGCTGCTAATCGGGTGAGAGTTTTCTTTCAGAAGGAAGTTGTGTTGGGCTATAAAGTTATTAAATACACAATCTTGTGTATTATTCTTTTTTTTTCAGCATTAGTTAACTGTGATCCAAAGTCAGTGCCTTTCAGTGTGAAGATGGTATTTTTGACGCTATTCTGTAATCCGGGAATGTTATCGTTACAGACCCTGTGATGCATTATCACAATGTTCATAGCTCTGTAATTAATTACTGTTCAGGAATGTTTTGACATTAAAATGACTTTCATTTCTTAATCATCTCTCAAGTTCATCCTTACATGCCAAGTCACACAACCATTTACATATACCACTGAGGAGCAAGGTTTTAAGCCATATGGACCCTAGTGCCCCTGTGGCAAACATTGATGTAAACAACATGTATAACAGCTTGTAGATTTATTTATTCATTCTGCAAAAGAGATTTGGTGTAGATGGAAAACAAAAGTGGTCCTTGCATAGACACATGAGGGACAAAGTACTATATTGTCTATGTCGGTTGGAAACCTCATAGGGTTTTCTAAAAGACGAGGGCTCTTTTTGAGGGTTGTTCCTGTGCTATCGATCGTACTACAGTGTCACACAAAGGCTCAAAACACTTCGAGCTTGTAGATCTGCCACTTTAGCTATGTTTTGAATTTGAAGCCTGTAGAGAAAGTTTTGGACATAGCCTATGGGGTAGAACAAAATGTGACATTTTTTTCTTTGTTTTTTACATGATTAAGATGTCTCCTTCATTAAATGGATTGTCACAGGTTTTACTTTTACTGCAATAACGATTCTGCACCAAGAAATTGCATAAATATCCCCTTCCCTGAAAAGGCCAGTGCCAAGTTACTCTTGCCCCATTTTCCACCTATACTGGTTGGGTTTACATCACATATTGTCTACGAGTAGGACCCCATCACCCCAAAGATACCATATAGTTTCATTGTTTGACAGCACAATCAGTGTATTTTGGGTTCATGTACATTTGTGTTTCCAGATATTTAACCACTTGAACCATCAATACTAAATAAACTTGACTTATCACTCTGTACTTAGTCTGCTCTTTTCCCTATCTACACAAAACCTCTTTGCCAAAAATAGACGATCTACAAGCTCACAACTGCGAGGCGTTGTGAGCTCAGAATATGGACGCTAGGGTTCAAGTGGCTAATATAGAAAAGGAGGGGAAAAAAGCTATCACACACAAAGATTTGGAGGACCCCCTGTAGTAACTGTGAGGACCCCCCTAGGGGACCCCTGTTGAAGGTCACCAGCACTTTCGCCTATAACATATTCGCCTACATGCATTTGGTCTTTTCGCGTGGCCTTTTCACCGTGGAGGAGAGACTTTTCACCAGGCCTGTCTGGTCAATTCACTGCTGTTGAAGAGCCATTTTGCCTACCCTCAGACTGTCCATGTTTGCTTGCCAGTGGTGTTACCTGTCAAACAACGGTGACGGCTATCCTATGCAATGCCACTCCATAGAAATCACATTAATACAGATTAGAAGTTAGAACTATTGGAATCCTTTAGGGCTTTGCACAGGGCAAAAAGTCCACAGTCCGGTCCTCCTAAAGCATGATGTTATTTCTCTCCGATGCGTCCTCTCTGAGGCGCATGCAGAGAGCACAGACTGGGCCATACCTTAGCAACAAGCACGATGAAAAGTACATTTCATTATGTCCCCTGTAGCCAAGGTAGGCCTATGGCAGCTGCCATAGCTTGCCATACCCAATTGACGCCTCTGAAGAGCGCACCACTCACGCAGCAGAGACAGAACAAATGCTGGGCTTGTATTGTAGTACTAGTTTGATAAAAGCTAATGAATGCCGTTTTACCCACCTACAGCCCCCGTCAGTCACTGTTTATTTTGTGTCGGCGCTCCTTCGCTTAAGCCTACAATCAATCCAAAAACTCTGTGACTCCCTTTTTTGCCGGTCTTTCAATCCGCTTATTAGGTTATGTATCAATTAATTAATTATTTGGACGCACCTGATTCCAATAACTATCTGTATTGATGTGATTACTATGGAGTGCATGCATAGCCGTGTGTAATGGTCACCGTTTGACAGGTAACATTACACCTGTCACAATCAATATAATATTTAAATGACAAAGGGATAATATGCAAACATGGACAGTCTGACAGCAGAATTGAGCGTAGACATACAGATTAGAGCTTTGGAATCAGGTGCGTCCAAATAATAAGTCATAATAATGAGTCATGATGTCCCGATATAGGCCTACATCATAGCATTTGATTTTGAATATTATCATAGGCCTACTGCTGCTATGCATTGTGGTGAAGTTGGTTTGTAAAATATAGATAGGATATGCAGCAAAATTGTTCTGGAGGGATGCGCGCAGATCAACCCCGCAAGCATAAACTTTCTGTGTCTGGTTCTGGTGGTGCGCGCTCAGCGCTCTCCTCTGCTCTGTGCCAAATTATGTCTGTCTGTCTGTCTGTCTGTCTGTCTGTCTGTCTGTCTACCTGTCTGTCTGTCTGTCTGTCTGTCTGACACACAGACAGAGCGTGTCATCATTGCCTCGTTAAAACCAGGCAAAATGGATTTTGGATTGATATAGGCTTAAGCGAAGGAGCGCCGACACTAAATAAACTGTGACTGACAGGGACAGTAGGACTACAGGTGGGTAAAACGGCATTCATTAGCTTTTATCAAACTGCGAGCCCAGCATTTGTTCTGTCTTTAGTGGTCGTGCGCTCTGCAGAGGCGTCAATTGGGTATGGCAAGCTGCCATTGCTTGGCTACAGGGGGACATAATAAAATGTACTTTTCATCGTGCCTGTTGCTAAGGTATGGCAACATGACTGGTACCAGTCATGTTGCCATACCTTAGCTTTTTCTGAACTGACGCCACTGGCGCTCTGAGCTGCCCTGTCTGTGCGCTGCATGCGCCTCAAAGAGAGGACGCATCAGAGAGAAATAACTTCGTGCTTTAGGCAGAGAGAGAGAGAGAGAGAGAGAGAGAGAGAGAGGGGGGCACCTGATTCCAATAGCTCTAATCTGTATTACTTTGATTTCTATGGAGTGCATAGGATAGTGTAATGGTCACCGACAGCAGACAGGTGAGGCAAACATGGACAGTCTGACAGCAGAATTGAGCATAGGTGAAATGGCTCTTCAACGGCGGTGAAACGGCCAGATAGGTTAGGTGAAAACACTCTCCTCCACGGCAAAAGTGCCTATGGGGTTATTTTTAGGCCAAAACAAATTCGTATTCGTACTTTGCCTTTTTTTTTTACTCGTAAACATTTTTACCAAAAAAAACTATACGTAAACAAATTAATTGGAAAAAAATATCCGTAAAAAAAAAGCTGCAGTGATTATAATGCCAAAACAAAAAAACAAGACAAAATACGAATATTTTCTTACTGATTTACGAGTTGTTTTGTTGGTTACTTCATCACGAATGCTTTCATCATCTCACGCACACGAATCTGTATCACGCACACGAATGCATGATGGAATGAGGAAACGGCCAATAATCACGTGATCGGCAGAGAGCCAATGGGGGTGCGGCCTTTCCACTAGCCAATCATAATTCTCCATTGTTGGCAGCGGTTGCCATGTCTAGTAAAAGTGAGTAATCTCTGCTTTCTGTTGTTTATGCTCCTCACATAATATGCCCTATATAAAACCTATATCCACACGATATTTGTTTTTAAACTATTGACTAAATTGACTAATCAATCATTTTTATACATTAAATAAAATAGAAATGCATATATTATTAATACACACGATAAAAGCACTGATAAAGGTCACTTACAGATGCTGCAAATCAAAACTAGACAATTAACCTTACCTCCGGCCCTGACCTTTTTACTGTAAATACAATATTTATTGTTTCTTATTTTTGGAGCTGTGTGAAGCACAGGCTCCCTATACGTGGCCGTGTGGGCCTGTCTGTGTGTCTGTCTGTGTGTCTGTCTGTGTGTCTGTATGTAGCCTGAACTTCCTAAACTTCGGCACGCTACTAGTCCCACAGTTTTGCCACCACACACTCGCGCCATATGTCAAATCGACCGGCTTACTCGGGAGTCGTGGGCTAGTAACTAAGAGAAAAGGTTCAATAGTTTAATTGATATTAATTTATTAGTGAATTAATTTTCCCCATTGACTTATAATGGGAATCGCAAAAACTCACATTCAATTATTTGTCTCTCGCAAACCATAGGGGCTAGAGTTTCAAGACTTGGAGAGGAGGTTCATAATGATTTCAAGGATTAAATAAAAAATAATTGTGTCATTTGGCCGCATGGTGGCGCCATAACACCCCACTTTACGTTTTGGCCTGTAACTCTTGAACCGTAGGTCGGAAAATTAAAAATATTTTTTCCCTGGATTCCTTGGGTCATGACGCATCTCCCCATATAGGCCACGCCCATTTGCGCCATGATAGATTTTCCGCCATCTTGAATTTTCTCCAAAACACACTTTTTGCTCCTTTTCCTACATATTTTCTTCAAATGTCACAAAAATCGGTACACATGATCCACACACACACACACACACACACACACACACACACACACACACACACACACACACACACACAGCTCCACTTCACACGGGTGTGATTTTTTTCTTATGATTGATGATACAATGTGCACAATAGCCTAATGTATTTTATTATTCTGTCATGTAATGTTGTAGGAATTGATAGATAGGCTACCCCAGTGTAAAAAAACACCCCAAAATCTTTTTTATTTCTCTTTTTAGTTGACCTTGTATCACTGAACTGTAGCTGTCTTGTACTTTTCTTTTTAATACTTTTAGTATAGTATTCAATCAGGACCTATTGCAGAAGGGGGGAAGGGGGAAGGGGGGAGGGGCGGGCACGCAGAGGCGTTTTGTGTACTTCCGGTTCGTCCACAGACAGTGTTGTGTTGTTGTCGTCTCCGTTAGATAAAAATGCTTTCTTTTCACTTTTTTCTACTATTATCACTTGTCAAAATACGTTTTATTTGGATGCTTCATCTTTTTACCGTTCATTTTTTTTGTTAGTGTTGTCATCGGTTTTTATTTATAAAAGGGAAACGTATGTAACTATGCTACAGTCTTCACAGCAGAGCCGACAGACAGAGAAAGGTAAGATAACGTCGCTATTATTATCATAAAATACAGCAATCTATCTAATAAAACGTTTGTTAAATGTGCTTAGCAGTAGTGTCTTTTAGGGTTTAGTCCGGGGTCTTTATTTGATGTAAAGAAAGTTTAATATTAACGCTAGCCTCATTAGCATCTTAGCTCCGTCTATAATAGGCTACTACATCATTACGGGTCCATAAAGGGTCCATTTGGTTCCATCTGGACACAAACGTACCATTACATTAAGCTGCCAGCACAACAACTTCTATGGAGTGTCAATGGAACCAAATGGACCCTTAACGGGTCCATAAAGGGTCCATTTGGTTCCATCTGGACAAAAACGTACCATTACGTGTGGTAAAAGTACTCAAATGTTTTTACTTTAAGTACAAATATCAATAATGTAATGTAGAAATACTCTTTTACAAGTAAAAGTCTGGAATTCAAAATGTACTTGATAAAATGGCTAAAGTGTTGGCATCAAAATGTACTTAAAGTGCCAAAAGTAAAAGTACTCTATGCAGAATGTCCCATTTCAAATATTTTGAAAATGGCAGATCTACATGCTCACAATGTGTCGCACTGTGAGCTTGCATTGGAGTAAAAGTACTCCAAAGGCACTCAGCTTGTTGTGTATTAAAGTACAATCATTTTGATCTGTGATATAGAGGAGTACAAGTATTGGAAATTGGAAATAATTCAGCTTGTAGTGGAGTAAAAGTAAAATATTTGGATCTGAGATATAGTGGATTAAAAGTATTGGAAATTGATAATACTCTAGTCAAGTACAAATACCTCAATATTGTACTCAAGTACAGTACTTAAGAAAATGTACTTAATTTCTTTACACCATTGTGTTACCCTTGATTTTAACCCTGTATTCTCCTTTTATTTTCAGTATAACATTTCAGGATGATGTATTCTATGGAGGAGCTGTGTGCTTTGGTTAGCGTCAAGTATGTCAGGGGCAGACATGACGAGGCAGAGACTGTACTAGAGAGCAGTGAAAGCAGCGAAGAAGGTTTGTGGGATAAATACAAATAGAAAGAAAAATAGGAATAAGTCAGCTCAGTTTAATGATGTGTGTAGTGATTCTGGCTGTGGTGCAACTTGTGTGATTAATTTGGAAATCAAAGTGTTTTAATCATGAATTACAATAATTAGCTGCTGTATTCAGTGTTCTAATGATAATCTGTATCTTTCCAAGATGCACTTGATTGTGACCAAGTTGATGCTGCCAGTGCTGGGTCAGCTGTTTTGATTCAATCTGGGAGTGAAGGTATGTGGTGTGGTGTGTTATGAATTATAGTGCATAGAAACACCCTATGTGTGGTTTTGTATTGTACCTGCTGTCCTAGTTACAAATCCCTAAACATGCACTAAGTACCCATTTTGAATTGTTGCTGTACTAGTTTCAAACATAGTATTATTACCTTAACACAAATTGTTAATCAGTATCTGCTGTAGTATCACAATCTTAAAAAGTAGCCATTTCATTAATTCGTGTGACCTTTTTCCCCTTTCAGCAGGAGAAGCAGCAGGAGAAGCAGTTGTGGAGGACTCATCAATTGAGGAGATTGAAGGTTTGTCTTTGTCACACGCACACACACCCACTGAGAGAGAAGTAAGGTTTGTGGTAAAACAGATTAAGGGCAAAGGATGCAACATCTTGGCAATGTAATTTCTACTTTGCATTCACTGTACATTGTGTTCCTCTTATGTTTTTACCAGATGAGCTTGATTCATCATGGAACCTTAAATTAGAGTTGGATAATCCTGGTGCTGCTGAATCTGGATATGAAGGTAATATTAATAGCTGTATAGAGTCTTTCATACAAAAACATGACGCACACATGTGACACTTTGCATTATTGTCAATGCTGCATGTTTTCTATTTGACATTCAGTCTCTTCTCTTTTTCTGCAGCAGAAGTTGTTGCACCTCACTCAAATGAGGGAGGCGAAGAAGGAATTGAGGATGACTACTTAAGTGGGGAAGAAGAAGGTTGGTGTAAAACTAACAAGTGCCAGGGAACCGAGGCTATTGGCCAGAGCAAAGCCTGACACTGAATTGCAGGTGTGTTAACATTGCATTCATTTTGTTTCTTTCTTTCCCAGATCCACTCGACCACTAACCCTAACATCTAAACGTGACCAACATGGTGATTCTTCTGGTGCTGCTGAATCTGGATATGAAGGTATTATTATTAATAATCACTGTAATAAACACAAATAGTGACTGCTGAATGTTGCATTTTCATTTTTTTTCCTTCAGAATCATACTGTACATGACCAGAAAGCGCCTCACACTTAATGTGAGAACATCTCATATTTCTTTTCTGTTCTTTAGGTGCAGACAGAGTTGAGCCGGACTCAAATGTGGAGGATGAAGATTCTGAAGGAGTTGAGGATGACGACACAAGTGGGGACGAAGAAGGTTTGTGTACAACCAGGCTTAAGTCAGCCAGAGCAAAGAATGCAAAGTCCTAGCAACACTGAATTATGTCAACGTGTGCATTCTGTTTGTTCCTCTTTCTTTCCCAGATCCGCTTGATCGAAACTGGACACCTGAACGTGACCAACATGGTGATTCTCCTGGTGAATCGGAATCTGGAAATGAAGGTGTTGTTGTCATTATTAATATGGACACATTGATGCACATGTGTGTAATGTAGTATCTTGCATGGTGCATGTTTGCTATTTAACTCTTTTCTTTCAACTACACATCCATACAGTACACATGTACATACCCACACAGATGTGCACGCAAGGGGCTGCACAGATACACACAGAGAGACTCGCACACTAATGGTCTGAATGACAAATCTTCTCTCTTTTTGTGACACAATATAGGACTTGAGGTGGAAGAAGACTCCTCAGGTGTTGATGCTGGTCTCTGTAGGAAGAGGAGAAATCCAGAGGGCTGGAAGAACAACATCCAGAAGAGGCGTAGAATGATAGGCCAGTCATATCTGGCCTAGGAAGAATAGAGAGTCAGTGTTAAAGGAGGGAAGAAAAATGGGTGTGTCATGTCAGTCTGCAGCCGGCCACAGGTCCAGTAAACTGCACTGCAGAGAAGTGGAAGAGTCGAAGCGAGAAGAGATCTTCAAGTACTTCTGGGAGAAATTAGACTGGCGTGAGAGGAAGATTTATGTTGCATCATTGGTAGAGGTGAGCAGTGTAAAGCGACGGAGGACAGGAGCAGAGAAATCCAGGAGGTCGGCATCCATTTTCTGTCACCTTGTCGTAGATGGCAGGAGACTCGGAGTGTGCCAACGCATGTTCCTGTCAACCCTAGGCTTGAAGCAGTGGTCTTTTTTGAAGTGGGTAGGAAGAAGAGGGAAAAGCCCTACTGAGGAAGATAAGCAGAAGCGGGTGAGGGTAAGGAAAGAGGAGTCTGACTTCTTGAAGACCTTCCTTCTGGACCTTCCAAAAGTTCCCTCGCACTACTGCCGGTCCTCGTCCTCTAAGATGTTAGCCTGCTTCCAGACCAGAGACCCCGCCCACTCTCAGAGTGGACTCTTTCTCTGGTCTGGAGCTGAGTACAGGAATCACTTTTTATTTTCGGCTGCTCCAATGAGCGCGGGGGGTGGTGGGTGGGTCTAACGAATATCCAATCCGCGCAGCAGTTGAAACGATTCAAACGAAGTTTACACACAGGCAGGCTGAGGAAGGCACACACACACACACGCACGCGCTGAGTTCACCAAGCTGTTTATGTTGATTACATGTTTCTGGTCGCAGTTCTGTCACTGGCACAGACAGAGACACACACACAATCACACACACACAGTCCGCGACCGTGCATCGCGTCCACCGTGCGTCTCGATCACTCGCGCACGCTCGCAAAAAAGTCCCTCCCTGTAAATCGCTTAGAATAGAGCACAGTTTCAGACTAAAGCGTGAGCTGAGTCTGAGATCAGGCTACTAAGATGTACCTGGAGCCTGTGTTCAAGTCCATCAATCACCTCCATGCAGAGTATATCCGTTCCAGTGCAGACCATGGCATCCAGGCGCTGTCAAGGCAAGTGTTCACCAGAATGTTTAATGTTTGAATTACTCTCTTTTTCACCCGAAGAAAGACCAGTGTGATACCTGCTGTGCGTTCAAGGCTGGGAACATTGAGGCTGCCACATGGAAGGAGCACTGCAACAAAAAGGACACTGCACAAGCCATGAAGCAGAAGGACAAAGACGAGGCAGGTGAGAAGACCTTGGTGACATGCATGGATCTTCAGGGGCTCCTGCTCTGCTCCAAGCTACAGGCCTCATCCCTCTATTTCAAGACCAAGCTCTGTGTCCATAACTTTACCATGTATGACATGACTTCACATGATGCATCAAATTACTTATGGCACGAGGGTGAAGCTGGTCTCTCTGCCAACGAGTTTGCTTTGTGCATCGTGCACTTCCTCGAAGAACATCCCTCTTATGATGAGTACATCCTGTGCACAGTGTGATTGAGAGAAGACTGAGGAACAGAGACATCTGCGTTCCAGCTGAGTATGTCGTTGCCATCCGGGAAGCCCGTACCAATCCCAGGCCATACCAAGTGAAGTATGTAGACCACACTTTCTTCAAAAACTTCAGCCAGGTGAACCTCTGCAAAGCCATCCGCCCGGGAAAGGTCACTGGGGATCCCACCGTGCATGACCTCCGAGCAATCAGGTATTTGAATACATAATAATGACATAGCTGCGGAAACCAAAACAAACATTATTTAATGAGTATTAAAACCTGACTTTTCTCCCCTGTCACTGTCCTTGTATTCATCCTAGGTACAACGTTGATGGCAGTATGGAGTACAAGATCGACCACTCAAGACGCCTGGAAGCCCTACGAGTCCCCATCACTGAGGAAGAAGAGCAACATCACAGTGTCCCCACTCTACACTTGCCGCCGCACCATTAAAGCGATGAACTTCAAACATCTGCAAGAAATGAAGCAGGTGTTGCCCAGTGATTTCCATGGCTTCTACAATGCCCTCCGCCATGAGCACGAGGAGTGATGGTTTCTCTGTTTTTCTCTCTCTCCGTCTGACATCACCACATAGAATCGCAAACTTGACTGAATGGACACCTTTACAAGATTTCATATTTAGATTGTAATTAGAGAAAAGACAAGATGAGTGTTAAAATGTGTTAATTTTCTTCTATAATTTTAGCGATTTTGATTACATTGCTTTCAGTGCTTGGGGACATGTGTACAATGGCTAAATATGTATTTTTAGATACAATAAGTCCATTCAAAAAGAGGCACCACAATCTTTCATGGGCAGATGTTACTTATGGGGGCTAGTAGTGTCACTGTAAATTGTAATAAAATAAATTGCCAGCTTATTGTGTCTAAAAGGACACATTTAGGCACTTGCACACATGCACTGAAATAAAGTATTTAAAATCGCTAAAACAATAGAACTAAATGAAAACATTTAACTCTCCCATCTTTGCTTTTCCCTAATTACAATCTAAAATTATGAAACCTTGTATGATATTCTTGCTCTGGGGTGGCATCGTTACCAAAGTTCCTAATTCCCACTGGGTTCATGTTCCTCCCTGCCTGGACAGGTGTTATGTTGACAAGTGTTCTGCTCAAAGTGTCCTTCTCCCTCGTACAGTCTTCACTACCTGGAATCCAGCACACAGTGGTTAATGTGTTTCATGTGTGCTCTGTTACTGTTTAAAAATAGTTTAGGGCAGTGCAATGTTTATTTATTTGCTTATTTGTATTCTTATTTATTTGCCCATTTCTAATATAATTACAGCAGAATGCACTTTTGAGATGTTGAAATTTGACACCACAGTAGGGACATCTATCTTCATTGTTGAGGTCAACTTAGCCAATGAGTCTAGCCTTAGTAGGTTGAAGAGCGTTGTAGAGCTGAACAGACACTTAACCTATGGTCCTTCCATTTTCAGTTCTAATGCCCTTTCCAGGCACTGTATTACTGTTACAACACCTACATTAGAAATACTGAAACCCTCCTCCAAACATCCTTTACATCTCTAAACAATCACATCGATAATTTTGTACAATTAATTCTGCAAGTTCTATTATAATTAGTTTTCATGTAGAAAGAAACTAACAAATAAGATTCAGCAATTGAACACATCATTGAAACGGGGACTCAGCAGGAAAATCTGTTTGATTAACTTGGTTGCCACACACTGTGGAGCCACTGTCTAATAAAATATAATTCTGTGCAGTTGTATTTGACTATTGTAGCATTTTGTCCTTCCAGCCTAAAGTTGATCTTGGTCATCACTGTCTGCTAACATCAATGTGAAATAACCATTGTACATGAACACTTATTTAGCTTGGTTATAACATCAGAGGGTCTGCTGGTAAGTAAATAAATTACATTAGGAATTGATTGCATTCTTTATTAGCAAAATGTTCATTAATCCAGGTTGTACAGTCAAAGTTGTACTGTAATCTGTTATGAAACACTGTTCATCATAGTAACTAGTTTGTTTTGGCCAAATGGTCTGTTTTTGTAATCATCCATTTCACATTTCATGGATGCTATGTACATTAAATGACAGAATAATAAAATACATTAGGCTATTGTGTACATTGTATCATCAATCATAAGAAAAAAATAAGAAACAATAAATATTGTATTTACAGTAAAAAGGTCAGGGCCGGAGGTAAGGTTAATTGTCTAGTTTTGATTTGCAGCATCTGTAAGTGACCTTTATCAGTGCTTTTATCGTGTGTATTAATAATATATGCATTTCTATTTTATTTAATGTATAAAAATGATTGATTAGTCAATTTAGTAAATAGTTTAAAAACAAATATCGTGTGGATATAGGTTTTATATAGGGCATATTATGTGAGGAGCATAAACAACAGAAAGCAGAGATTACTCACTTTTACCAGACATGGCAACCGCTGCCAACAATGGAGAATTATGATTGGCTAGTGGAAAGGCCGCACCCCCATTGGCTCTCTGCCGATCACGTGATTATTGGCCGTTTCCTCATTCCATCATGCATTCGTGTGCGTGATACAGATTCGTGTGCGTGAGATGATGAAAGCATTCGTGATGAAGTAACCAACAAAACAACTCGTAAATCAGTAAGAAGATATTCGTATTTTGTCTTGTTTTTTTGTTTTGGCATTATAATCACTGCAGCTTCCCCAAAAACATTCATACTTTTTTTTTTTTTACGGATATTTTTTTCCAATTAATTTGTTTACGTATAGTTTTTTTGGTAAAAATGTTTACGAGTAAAAAAAAGGCAAAGTACGAATACGAATTTGTTTTGGCCTAAAAATAACCCCATACTATTGCCCAGTCCTCCTAGAATGATTCTATACAGAGTTATTACTGATACATTGTCTGAGTCAGACAGTCTGACCATATTTGTCCTGTGGATATGAAAAGCTGATGTACTACCTGCTGCAACGCCCAACAATTCCACCAAGTGGCGCACATGTACTTCTCAGTACGCTCTCTCACATTCATCCACTCACACAACAACAACACTGAAAGTCTGAAACAACACACACAGAGAATAGGCTACACTTATTTCACTCGTAACGTGTTTCCTTCACACTTTAATCTGATCAATCTGGGATAGTTTATTTGACTCGCGTTGCTCTGATACCACCACGCCACCGGCTTTTCCTGGCGGCGAGCGACTGCGCCTGTGCGAGCCTCGAAACGCACGCACGCACGCACACACACACACACACACACACACCAAACGAGCCGCGGAAGAGAGAAAGCGAGAGCAGAGACAGAGAGAGAGAGAGAGGCGGCATGAAGCATCACATCTCCCCCAGGATCTGAGCCTACAGAGCGGATAGCAGCGCCGCGTCGCCTCGCTCTCTGGACCAGAGCGACGATGGAGGAGAGAGAGCGCTTCCTTTGTGGGGTGGTGGAAGGTAGGACCGATCAATCGGGGGGTTGCAAAGACCCTTATTTAGCCTACAGGTCTGTAACTCTGACAGTCACAGTGTACAAATGTGTATACTGTCACAGTTAAAATAAACACTCATCTAAATCGGGGTCCGTGGTCTAATGCATGTCAAATTGGGGGTACTTAAAAAAAGAAAAAAAAAAAAAAAAAAAAAAACAACGTTGAGAATCATTGATAAAATAACTAGCCCCCCCTCCGAGATTGATCATGTGACGTCTCTCTTCCCCCCTGGAGATGTTCCTGAATACATCAGCCGCTTGACCTATATATTGTTTTTAAAAAAAAACATCTTCTGACGTTTTCTCGACAATACCAGAACAGAGAATAAATAAGAGATATCTCGAGATTGACGCTTGAAGGGATCTTCTTAACAGGTTTTGTGATGATGGAAAAAAAGGGCTGTTGATGATGATGATGATCAGTCAAGCTTGAAGTGGAGAGCAAAGAAAGAGCAGAGAGGAGACGATGGAAAGGTTTCTCTGTCACAACCCGGGGAGACTGGGATTGTAGCCTAGGCATTGGTGGCATTCTGGCATAGTGAGGTTGGTATGGAGATGGAGGATGGATGGATGGTACATCATATGGTAGTAATGATGATGTGTTGCTGGCAGACATGCAGCTACAGTATATAGCTATTTGTCACTGTCCAGCAGAAACCTTGTATCTCCAAGTTTTTAAAATGTTAAAGCCCTGCTCGCACAAAACTAGTGAAAATATAGCCGATCTACAAAGTAGATAGGCTATTTTCACTATTTTTTTTAAAATGATAACAACATGATAACACAAAAAGGAAGGTTTTGGACATACAAGGTTCCCCCTCAAACATCAACGTATTGTTGGAGACAGGTGGTTGTGAATGTGATGACAGCAGTTGTAGACTAGACATGTCAATCAAATATTTGTTGGGCACAAACCTCATATCGTCATCGTCTGGCCAAAACCTCTTAACTTCATTTTTGAGGTTTTTGATTTTTTTTTGGCATAAATCAGGGCTATTGAACACCCTTTACATCTGAGTGTTGGTTAAAATAACATTTATAACATTTATTTTCCACACTTTCTGCCAAACCAGCTAACTCCACCCGATTGGCCATCTCTTTTTTTCATAAATATGTGCTATTGAACAGCATTTACTTCTGTGTGTTGTTTAAAATAATATTGAACCAATGAAAAGTAGTAAAAAGCCTTTCGGTCAAAACCATTTTATTTTTTAAAGTAAAACTGCTCAATTGTTTCTTTGGTTTATCGATATTTAACCAATGAAAAGTATTATCAAGACCTTATCATACTAAATACTAAATTGGATCCATTGCCAGCATGGGACGTGCTGGGCCCCTGATTCAGCCCGGGAAACAGAGTTGGAGAGGCCCTCATTCTATAGAGAGATCTCTCTCTATAGCGCTGCTGCTACTCAAAGATTTGCCATCTCAGATCATGACAAGTGACAAGCCAGTGGGCCAATTACATGAGTTATATTTTGTCGTTGTCGGGTGGAAACCTTGTATGTCCAAAACCGTTTGTTTTGCATTTATCATTTTAAAAATGATTTAAACTAGTGAAAACAGCCGATCTACAAGCACACAACGCCTCGCGCCGGCAGTGACGATTTACTTTGTTGGCCGCCCAGCCCCCAAAATGGAACTGACATTTTATTTTTATTTTTTTCCTAATGGCCGGCCTGGACCGGCCGGGAATGAACCGACCGTTCGGGAGTTGTCCCGCTTTTCCCAATGGCCAGCACGTCCCTGATTGCCAGTGCCACACACATCATTTTTTATCCATGACAGACAATATTCAACCCAACACCAAGTTATCCTTACATTCACACACGCGCACGCACGCGCGCGAGCACACACACACACACACACACACACACACACACACACACACACACACACACACACACACACACACACACACGTCTGAGTCCCAGGTAGTAGTGGTTTTGTTATTGTATGGGTAATTGCTGTGGCTTTTTGTTGGCTGGCATGCTTAATTGCTCCCAGCGTCTGTCTGGGTGGTGTTGCTCTGCAGGACACACACACACACACACACACACACACACACACACACACACACACACACACACACACACACACACACACACACACACAGCCGTCAACAACAAGTGTTAGTGTGTTTCTTATGCTTGCATGCGTGCAAGCGTTCAGGCACCATTGTGCCTTGGGAGTAAACAAGAAACAAGTCTTCCTTATAATGACCCATTTACACACATCCTTGGTGAGCCTTCCATATCCCCCCCCCCCCCTCCCACACACGCACGCACGCACGCACGCACACACACACGCACGCACGCACAAACACACACACACACACACACACACACACACACACACACACACGTTTTTTTTTTTTTTTTTACAGTTTTATAAAAATTTGATATGATCTTGAGGCAATTCAGGCAAACCCTATAACCTAAACATTTAACCATTTAAACCTGGGTGTATATGGCTATCCAGAGTCCCTCAAGACTCTATAGTGTTTTGTTTTTTTTATGTTTTCTGATATTGTGGAGAAAGCTTTTGCTGAAAATAGCCCATTGACAATGGCTGCGTTTACATGGGCAGGTTATGCAGGTATATTCCACTTGTATTTAGAATGACTGCTCATTCAGAATATATGCTCATGTAAACACCTCAGAATGAAATAGAATATCCATTCCATTCCGAATTAATTTTCATTTGGGTTTGGAGGGGTGGTACAGTATATACCTTTTGAATCAGAATAGACTTTTTGCGACCGAAGGTCGCAGTATACCATGAGAAATCGCAGCTTGTCTCCGTCTGTCTGTGTCAGTCCTTCTTTCAGGCAGTACACATTTTTACAGTCTATTGGTTCCCTTGTCACTGTGACATCACTGTGACATCGTGCTCTGATGTCACTGTGTTGTAGGGGAACCACTCTTAACAGAATGGGTTTGCTGCTCTATGGAGATCCCTGTCCCAGTGTCATCAATATTAAGGGCATATCTGGGAATGCTCATATATGGGCATTCCCAGATCACACTTGCAAATTAATTACGTCCTTGTCTGTTCTATGCCCATATATGGAGATCCCTGTCCCAATGTCATCAATATTAAGGTCATATCTGGGAATGACCATATTTGGTAATGCCCATATATGGGCATGTTCTGCCAATCTCAAACAGGCACTGTTGAGATTGGGTAACTGGTCCGATATACATCACTGGCCAGATAGCCGAGCATTGGCGCGACCTTGCATGTCGCCCTGAGGCGTATTACTAGTATATTCAGGTTCCATGTAAACAGTTGGGTATGAATCTCTGTTACGGAATGAGTTCTTTCTGAATGAATAAATCCATGTCCATGTAACCGTAGCCAATGTAAGCTTGTTGATCTGCTATTGTCTGCAAAAGCCTTCCCCACAATACGGATGCTGCTGGGGTTTAAGTGGTGAGTCACATAGTTACACGCTGGGGTCGTGCAACAAACACATAGCTGATACAAGCTAGTTGATGGGTGCTTGCATCCATGTGTGACTTCAACCCTCACTCCTAAACGTATCAGTTCTAAATGCCTAAATCTTAACCTGAACTCCTTAACCTACTGTATATACTAGCCTCTCAGTAGTCTAGAAGAAGTCTATTTCTCCCATAAATATTTATTAAATCATAAAAACAACTATTTCGCTTGTGTGGAGGACCAGGAAGATGGTCCTCACCGTGTCCATTTCTCGAATCTACTAATTCTTGCGAGGAACAGTTGGCTCTCACAAGAATAGTAGGCGAAGACAGAGGTTTTCAACCTTTTCAGGCCTTACATTTTGTATACCATGGTTCTTTCGCGAAAATAGCAGATCTACATGCTTGCGAGGCGTTGTGAGCATGTAGATCGGCTATTTTCAAAACAGGTTGAGAACCACTGTGCTAAGACACACTGAGGAGGATATGTGTGGGGCCGCTTGGTAACCCGGAAGGTTCCCAATTCGATCCCAGGCTCCCCCAGAGTTAGTGTCGAAGTGTCCTTGAGCAAGACTCTGAACCCCTAGTTGCTCCCGGTGAGCAGGGTTTCCTCCGGTGTATGAATGTGCACATGAATGGGTGAACGTATTCGTAAAGCCTTTGGATAAAGGCACTATATAAATGCACCATTTACACACATGTGCACGGACACTCACGCGCGCTGCGGACCTATTCAGAGAAGCACAAAGGATTTAGAGGGCTACTGAAGATGCTCCCGTTTCTATAAATAGCCCATGTGGACGAGGAAGAGTGTATTTGGAGAAAAGCACGGTTCTCTATCCGGCAGGGAGCAGACTCATGCACCATTAATAGCTGCTACTACATAGATGGTTGTAGTCACACTACTGTAAAGTACTGTACATGGTTTCTCACCGTATTGGGTCAACCAGGGGTATAAATAGACCCGTGCAGGTCTGTAATTCTGAGAGTGTGAAAGATGTACCCCCAAGGCCCCATTTGGGTTCCATTTTTCACACTCTCAGTAAATAGTTTGATTTTACAGTGTAGATTAACGGGTCTCAGAAATGAAATATTGTGTCACAAGGGCCTCTGTGGCTACATTTTCAAACATGAATACAAAAATAAATACATTGTGGAAATAGCAGATCTACAAGGTCACAGCGCGTCGCAATGCGACCTGCTTTGAGTTCAGCAGATTATTTATTTTGATTATTGGTGCCTGTCATTGATAATGATTAGTCATTGAGAATGTCTTATTTGTCATAATGTCCTGCCATGTGCAAGTATTGTTTAAAAAGTCTAAAAAAATAAATCTTCCAACGGCAAAAAAACAACAACAACAACAACAACACAATTAATCACAATTATTTGCACGGTCACCTAAAATGTCATCATTGACATGTAGGTTTGATAAATTTTGAGTGTTAGAATTCTGCCTGGTATCTCTGCTATGGCTGACTGACGTAGAGAAGCTTGTTGCTGCCATTTGTGTGCTAACAGTCAGGGACTGAGTTACTAGGGCCCAAGGTGGAGGGGCCTTAATTATTTTATACTTTAGCTATTGAAACGGTGCTGCGCTGCGAGCTTGTAGATCTGCTATTTTTTTTTTTTTTAAGTCGTGAAAATTTGTGTATTTATGTGTATTTAAGCGAACATTTGTAACTCAAATTTTGCTTCTGGGGGGGGGGGGGGGGGGGGGGGGTCCCTGGAACTAAATATTTGGAAATGGGACTCCGTGGCCAAATACATATCATTTTGGGGGGGGGGGGGCCTACTCGCTAGCGTAGTTACTTTTTAGCTCATACTTGTTTTCTTAGCAATCTACTTCAGTGGTTCTCAACCTGTGGGTCCGTAGATGATTTAGGGTGGGGTGGGGGGTCCCCAGATGACAGTAAATATTAGGACAATTGAATGCCTTTTTAATACCTCAAGACTGACCTCAAGTAATCAACAAAGTAAAAACTGGTCAAACATTAGCCAAATTGGCAAATATTATTTAAGATAGAGGCAAACAATTTGAAAATAGACGATCGGCAATTTTCACAATGTATGTACGGAACAGAGTAAAACCCAATTAATGTAATACCTCAACTCCTACAATTCCAATTTCCTGTCAGGGTGGGGATAGGGTCCCCAGTTCAAATACGATTATTTTGGGGGCCGGGGCCTGAAAAGGTTGAGAACCACTGCACTACTCCTCAACCACATAACCATGTTTACCCTGGTTCCCCTATTTCGGGCATGTCATTATAGGCAAAGACATTGTGCATCGCATCATTAAACTTCAATATGGATTGTGGGCTTGTAGAATGGCTATCTTTGCTTTCTGGGTTCAGTCCCAAGCACCGCCAACTCAGCGCACGAGTAGCACACGGCTTGTGTAACTAAGTTGTGCAGTACAGGGACGTGCAGAGAATATTAGAAAGGCAGGGGCTGAAACTTCTAAAAGGGCCTTTTGGAGAAAATATCGAAAATAGCTGACCTCCAAGCTCACAACGCGTCGTGCTGCGACGCGTTGTGAGCTTGGAGGTCTGCTATTTTCGGTGCTTGATACCACAATGAACTAAACATAATCAAGTCAATCCTGGACAAGGCAATTCTCTTGAATGCTGCCTTCAGGTATGGCATGGAAAGAGGGCATTTGCATTTCCTTAACCCATTTAGAATTATTGAATGCTTTAACCAGTGAAAAATAGCAGATATACAAGCTCACAGCGCAGCACCGAGTGCCGCGCTGCGAGCTTGTGGATCTGCTATTTTTGAAAAAGTCATGAAAATGTGTGCAAATCTTTGAATATTATGTATTTTCAAAAGCGAACAGTTGTAACTCAAATTTTGCTTCTGGGCGGTCCCTGGAACTAAATATTTTGAGATGGGGGTCCGTGGGCCAAATACATATCATTTTGGGGGTCCTTCACGTGAAAAAGTTTGAGAACCACTGACATAGTAGTCTCTCAAGAACAGACTAACTGAGCTCCAGTTAAGTGAAAAGGACCTTTTCTTTGACGATGACTGGCCAGATTGCTGACATAGGCTTTTCAAAAAACCTTAGAAGGATTCAAAAGATAGAATCGGGTCAAAATTCAAATTTTCACGATTTTTCAAAAATAGCAGATTTACAAGCTTGCAGCGGCAGCGCGGCACTCGGTGCCGCGCTGTGAGCTTGTATATCTGCTATTTTTCAATAGTTTAAAGCATAAAATAATGATACACAATAATGTGTACCCGTTCTGAATGGGTAGTAAGAACTGGGCAAGTGCTCAAACCCCCTTTGATGTCTGTGTGTGCACGTGCCTGGTGCAGTAAGTACCGGCAGCTGATGTGCTCCACCTCAGCAGTCCATGCATCTCCCAGGAGTCTAGTGCATTGGGGATCTAGAGACGCCCTCACTGCTTAGCTGATACTGACAATGAGCAAGTCTGACCCACTTACTCCTACTGTACTTACTTGATTAGCAAAAAGGATGTTTCAAGCATTGATGGAAGAAGTATGCTCACATGTTAACACAATGTAGATCCGCAATGTAGATCAAGTTCAAGTTTTATTAGAAAACATCATAGCATAGCATTGATGTTCTCCCCGTGTCTCCTAGGGTTGATACCCTCACATCAACTTTTATTTACAGACTTCAAGGTCCATTAAAAACAAACAACCACATAAAAACAAAATACATACACAAAGTGCAAAAAGAACACCCCTAGTACATAAACAACACAGCTATAACAAAAGGCACTCATACCAGTGTTTCCAAAACGGAGACTGATACCTGGTAGCACTGAGGCAAGGGTTAGTCAGCAGCATGATAATAGAGTTTTGAGACTCATCCAGACGGACCATAAATTTGTACATCAGGTTTCTCAGAAGTGCATGAAACGTATTGACACCCATATTACAGAACAGCTCACTTGCACTGCTCCACCTAGGTTTTCTCATTAATATTCGCATGCAGTCATTATAAGCAACCTGCAGTTTATACATGCTAGCCTTCCTGAACTTGACCCACAGGGGTGCAGTATACAGAGGTGTACAGTATGCCCTGAATAGGTTTGCCTTCACTTCATTTGATGTGAAGGCAAACAGCATCACAACTAATGTTGCCACATGCTTATTCCACCCTGGCTTTACTTTCTTTATCTTAGTAGAATAAATATAAAAAGGTCTACTGGCCTCACACATAGCCCCCACAATACAATCATAGAAAGTACATAGGTCTTTGCTGTGAGAATGTACATTACAATTCACATCAGAACATAGGACAGCGTCATATGGCAGATATACATCACTCAGAAGATCGTCAGTTCTCCCATAATAAGTCAGAATGTCATCCTTTGGGAGTTTGGACCAATCTAATTTTGACATGCAGGCACTATTCACCTCTTGGGACATCTCAGGAAGACTGTCCACATCAAGCACCATCATGACAGGAACATGGTCTGACATGGATGCCTCATAGACAACTTCCATTGATATCAGGCTAGCATGAGCATCAGCAGTGCTGATACAATGGTCAAGCCAAGATGTTGTGTGCCAGGCTTCACTAATATAAGTAAAGCTCTCTGATGGTAACAGCATCTGACTGGATAATATGAGGTTGTTTTCTTCACAAAAATGTAACATATGTTTAGCAAACAATGACTGTTTATCAGAGAGGTCTGCATTCATGTCACCAACCACATATACAGTTGTATTTTGATTATCAGAAAAAAGGCATTTATCAATGCTAATCTGTTCAAATATTCATCCTCATTCTGTTGGCATTCATAGGGTGTATAAACATTCAGTATTATAAACACTTTGTTTTTTACCCTACACTCTACAGCAATACACCAGTCAGTGTCAAGTCTGATGACATTTATCACAGAGTCCAGATTTTTATTCCACAGAATAGCCACGCCTCCAGGAATCCTACCCCTCACTATACCCAGAGTGAGGTCAGTTGTGGACTCACCAGCTCCATGAAAATTGTCATTAAAACAGTTCAACTGTCCCAAGTCCTGCTTGGATAAAAA
This sequence comes from Nannobrachium achirus, assembly GCF_963921795.1. Classification (NCBI taxonomy): domain Eukaryota; kingdom Metazoa; phylum Chordata; class Actinopteri; order Myctophiformes; family Myctophidae; genus Nannobrachium; species Nannobrachium achirus. The sequence continues at coordinate 13,833,400 of NC_137821.1, read as the reverse complement.
CGTTTCCTGTAGACATAAAATGTCACAATTTTGTAACAAATGTTCTACATGTGAGCGCCTGACAGCGTCTCCTGCACTGTTCCCGAGGCGCAGCCCCCGACAGTTATAGAATCCAACACGCATATTGAACTAGGAGGACAGTCCGGCCGTGGCCCCATTCTGTACATTACTTGTACCCACTGAGGAGACATTAGTCTTCACTGTACCACGCTCCACAATAGACCCGGGACCCCCAGCTCTGCGCGGTTCATAATACCGCCAAACAAACGCTCCCTCTGGCCAAAGCTCTGGAGCGTACATTTCCCCGACGTCTTTACATTCCGCCGACACTTTAAAAGATCCAAATCTGCTTTGCGCACTGACAATCTTTTCACAAGTGACTTCACGCATGAGTTTATCTTTAAGATACACAGAGAGTGTGACCGCCTCCAACTCCGGTGAGAATTTAGACGCAAACACAGTCACATGTTTAGTCTGCACAGTTTTAATGTTACTCACAGCACTGGTGCCAACTATGGGTAGAGCTCTCCTGCTCCGTCCCGTGGTGAATCCCGCGGTTCGCGGTCCCCTCTGAGTGGCGTTCCCCGACCCTTGCTGTGGCCGGCCCTTTTTCACCACCAAACTATATGGGGGAATCTCTGATCCATAATTGTAGTAAGGAGTATAAAGTACAACATTTTCCTCTGATATGTAGTGGGGTAGAAGTATTGAAAATTGTAAATACTGTAAGTAAAAATACCTAAACATTTTATACAGTACATGTACTTAGTTACCACATGGTTTCAAGCCAAGCAGCTTGCTTGGCACGTTTACTTTGCAAATTAAAAAATCCTTTTAACGGGAGACACCTTGATTTTATCTCTTGCATCAGTGACTATTTAGCTACTGGAGTGAATCCACTAATCTATGTATTTCTCTCTGGTACACCCAACCTTTGCATCATTTATACCAGGTTGTGTGCCTTGTCATGCACCACAATTAGCAGAGTTTCGAGATAATGATATTTTTAGTGAGCAACGCTGGTGTGAAAGCGTAAAATCACACTCTTCTCGCTATCTTGCTAACCTCTTTGTGTGTGTGTGTGTGTGTGTGTGTGTGTGTGTGTGTGTGTGTGTGTGTGCGCGTGTGCGTGTGTGCGTGTGCGTGTGTTGTGTGTACATCCTACAGGTTTCTATGGGAGGCCTTGGTCTATGAACCAACGGAAAGTTCTCTTCCAATGGTAAGTTAGCCATGCTTTAAAAAATATATACCGGTATACAAACCTTATACAAGTGTGTGTGTGTGTGTGTGTGTGTGTGTGTGTGTGTGTGTGTGTGTGTGTGTGTGTGTGTGTGTGTGTGTGTGTGTGCATGCACGGACTTGTGCATGCGTGCATTCTTGCGTGCGAGCATGCATGCTCGTGTGCATCTGTGTGTGTGTGTGCATGTGTATGTTGTCTACTACTAAACTTGACCAGAATGGTTGTGTTACTGTATTTTGCTGTCCTCCTCAACATGGTGGCTCTGGGCAGGAGCCAGTCGCACACCTCTACCTCAGTTACAGCCAAGCCTGAGTGAAACCTCTGACACGGAATGGCTCCTCTGCAGTTGGACTTATTTAGTTAGCCAAAGGCATTTTTGAACCAAAAAATAAGCAGATAGCAGATCTGTACGTACACAACGTGTCACAATGCAATGCATTTTGAGCTTGTACATCAGCTATTATCACTATTCATTGTACACTGACATAGAGTGGTTAAATTGTAGAAGTTTGTCTGTACATGGAAAATAATTATATTATAACTCCTATAGCCTACAGCTTAAGATGTATGCAGACACAATACCTCATTTTCCACAAAGCCAGCATGGATGAAACACCATTTTTAATACGGTATCATCACCTGGGAGATTGCGTTCAGAGAGGAATGCGGTTCTCATTTCTCTACTCACATCCCCCCGGCGGCCTTGCTTCGTATTCGTTAGGAAACCAATTACATTTGTTTGATTGATGATACAAGGATGATGATGTTATGAGTGGAACAGTACGTGTCCCTGTTGGGAACGGTGACACAGTTTTTGAAGCATTACCACCAATAGCGTTAGTATACTCTTTCTCCCCTGAGTGATGCAGAGAGACTGCCTTATGTGCCTTCTGCTGCTCGTGTGAGATTTTAGCTGACTTTTAACCACTTTAAACATTAGTTTATACTTTGGCTGATCAAAAATAGAACTCCACTAACATTTCAAAGACAAATCTAGTACTTTTTATTCCGTTACATTTCTAGGGAACACGTTGTACATTGTGAATGAACAACTCGAGCCATGTTCCAAATCGCTGTCCAAAACCGTTTGTTTTGTATTTATCATTTTAAAAATGTTTTAAACTAGTGAGAACAGCAGATCTACAAGCACACAACGCCTCGCACCGAGGCGTTGTGTGCTTGTAGATCGGCTATTTTCACTAGTTTCCTCGTATTCCTTGTGTTATTTTAGTTGTTTTCATTTGCTTTGTCTAACCTTTGACCTCTTCCATGTAGACGCAGACACTCCAGAGCCACGCACACTCCAGTGTGTGTGTGTGTGTGTGTGTGTGTGTGCGTGTGTGTGTGTGTGTGTGTGTGTGTGTGTGTGTGGGCTCCAGCTTTATCCACTGACCTGCGAACGCAGCAGAATTCAGTTATTTTAAGTCTGAGAGAGAGAGTGTAAAAATAGACCCTCTCACAGTCAAATGGACACTCACGATTTTGCTGTGCAGTTTCTCCTTTTATACCGAAGTGTGCAGAATATGAATGTTATATAAGTTTGGCTGAGGAGGCGTGTGTGTGTGTGCGTGGGATTGTGGTGTGTGTGTGTGTGTGTGTTTATTGCTTATTTGGGTCCCCATTAGCTACTTCATCAGCAGCAGCTAAGCAGTGGAATCGTTCACACGCGTGTTAACGATTCCCCCCAGCCCAATGAAGTTCCGCGTTACCATGGTAACCAATAGCCCCCGCGCAACCGCGGCCGGGAGTGAGCGAAAAGACTCACGGTGTAGACCCGACCGTAATGGTCTATTTGGACCCCTTTGGTGATCTTCGGACCCAATGTTGAGAAGCAGTGGTCTATTTAATGTTAAAAAACAGACTCTGCAGTGGTTAGCACTTCGCCTCACAGCTAGAAGGTCCTGGGTTCGATTCCCGCCGGGGGAAGCTGTGGGCGCTGGGGGCGTGTTCCTCCACCCGCGTCATCAGCACCCATACCCTAGGTGGGGTTGGCGATAGGGCCTCTCTGTGGTGAGTTTGCATGTTCTCCCCGTGTCTCCTTGGGCATAGGCCCTCACACAAAAACATGCAGTAGTCCTGGTTTCTATACTACCTCCCCCTAGCCAGCCGGGTGCTCCCCAATGTCCCCTGGCGCGGCAGGGGGAGAGCGGAAACCAGGACTACAGGTTAGGTAGTCACCGGGTGAAAAAATGGGTTGCAAAAAAACGTGGGATAAAAAACATTAAAAAAAAACTAAACTAAAAAAAAACAGACTCTTGTTTCTAGAACGATACAGTAGACTTTCCCATGAATCGCAAAATATGACATCCGGCGATGTTCATCCTGGCTGCAGAAGAATGCATATATCTCGGCTTCTTTTCCCATGGACAAAACTGCCTGTTTTCTATGGACCATAAGGTACACACAGATCATCTCGTTGTATTTATTTTCTTCCCCGCGAAAGAAAAGACGTTGGTCGGTCGTGAACGGGAACCCCCGCGCACATAATGGACCCATGCGGTGCACACAGAGCCCCGAAAATCAAGTGAATACAATAGGAAAAAGCCTTTGCTGTAATCTACATTATTTATGGCAAAACTATGGCAGTCAAAGTGTTAAGAAAACAGTTAAAGGTGCTTGGGTGGAGCAGTTCCTGCCCACCACCGCAGAGGTTGGGGGTTCTAATCCACTGTGGTACATCCGGTGTTAATGTGCATCTACACGAACACAATTAGCCCGTGTCTAGGGGAGGGAAGCCAGGTGGGGAGGGTGATAATTGTCTCTGCATGGAATTCTAAGGGCTGGGAGGCTCCTGTCAGCAGGGAGTGTTGGGCGGGAGGAGTAGGACTGAGGCTCTATGAGTCTACGTCCTCCCAGTGGGGGCTCCTCACTGGCAGGTGAGTCAGTAGGATACAAAAGCAGTGACGACACCCAGAAATGTTTTTTGTGGAGGGAATACTTGGCATAATGACATTGGGCTAAAAAGCAATAAGCTCGAAATAATAATAATTGTGATAAATAATCATTATCTCAAAATAATAGGTTTGGCCATAACTGCGCAGCCCTTGGGTGTGCAGTCCCAATGTGGTCTGTGTGTGTGTGTGTGTGTGTGTGTGTGTGTGTGTGTGTGTGTGTGTGTGTGTGTGTGTGTGTGTGTGTGTGTGTGTGTGTGTGTGTGTGTGTGCGTGTGTACAGTTACAGTATGTGCGTGCGTGCATGTGTGTATTCGTTGGTGTGTTTAGAAGACGTAGGTTGCAGGCAGCCTTTGTGGGGGCGACACACACACACACACACACACACACACACACACACACACACACACACACACACACACACACACACACACACACACACACACACACACACACACACACACCATCTGTGCAGGAAATGACAATGAGGAGTAGAACACAGTCCACCCACAAACGACAAGAAAAGACCAAGAGCTGGTCCAACCAAAGCAGAGCATGACTATGATGTAGAGAACAAAACAGATTGATAGAGAGAGTCAGTAGTGGACAGTAACGAAACACATGTATTTGAGTACTGTACTTCAGTACAGTGGTTTTCAACCCTTTTCATATCAAGGTCCATTATTTATTCGGCATTTGAGATTTAGCCTCTCAGACCCAAAACGTAGAATATTTTGTTATCTATCGTTGGACACAATTTTGTCCACGATTCCACGCTGTATTGATGTTGGTACCATAGGAGAGATAAATAAAAGGCAAATGTTGATCAAAATAACGATTCTTCTACATTCTCTAATTGTGTAGAATTCAATTTAGGGTGGCAGATGTTCAACAATTATTTAACTCTTGAGAGCGTACTACACTCTCAAGAGTCAAAGATCTATAAGGGTCCATTTGGGGGCCACCTGGAACCCCATCAAGGACCACTGCTTTAGTACATTCTGTGAGTGCCTGTACGTATTCATGTATGAATGAACAACTCATGCCATGTTCCAAATCGCCTTTTGTCCAGTGGAGACCTTGTATGTCCAAAACCGTTCGTTTTGTATTTATCATCTTAAAAAAGTTTAAACTAGTGAAAACAGCCGATCTGCAAGCACACAACGCCTCGCGGTATCGGCAGTTTTTACTAGTTTTATGCGACAGTCTTGTATGATGAAGCAGGGCTTTACTTTCCGAAAAATTAAATGACAAATCTGAAACTTGGAGATACGAGGTGTCTGCCCGACAGTGACGACATATTTGCGAGAATAGCAGATCCCAGTGTGTGTGATTTCAATAGCAGTGTGCGTGATGTGTATGTGAGTGTATGTGCATACGTGCGTGCATTCGTGTGTGTGCTTGTGCCATCAAAACAGATATTGTTACAGTGCCATCAGTAGTACTACGCTCTATTTATAATGCATGAGATCACTTCCTGTAAGGGAGACAGACGGCGGTGGGTAAGCCTAGGATCGATACGGTGGAGCTATTTTCTCCCCGTCTCCCTGCTCTCCAGTCCCTCTTCTCTCTCTATCTCTCTCTCTCTCTCTCTCTCTCTCTCTCTCTCTCTCTCCTCCTCTCATTTCCACCGCTCTCTTCCCCTCGTAATCGTGTTATTGTCTCATCAGTCATCGGTGTACCGCCGAAGGCCTGGACACACTGAAAGCATCATTGACGCGGGTGTCACTGATAGAGATACCATTTTTTCCCCCCCTTCCAGACACCAATTCCGGTGGCCATAACTTGCGCATCGGTCGATAGTAGAGCACCGATCCGATGCTAGCGTGTGATTAAACGTAACCTTGGTTCTCTGTGTTCCTTAACCCTAAGCCTAGAATTATTTAATGCTTTAACTATTGAAAAATAGCAGATATACAAGCTGCGAGCTTGTAGATCTGCTATTTTTGAAAAGTTGTGAAAATGTGTGCAAATCTTTGAATATATGTATTTTTAAAGGAGCTATAGTCAACTTTTTCATTGTAGGGCCGACACTTTGTTTACATCCTAGTCTATAGACTAGAATGTAAACAAAGTGTCGGTCTGACAATGGCCAAAATGATTATTTTATCATTATTTTACGCTTTTTGTGGTTATTTTTGAATAGAAACAAATATATATGAAGCTTATTTTTTTATAAAATATTTTCGAAACATTATTTTTATTTATTAAAACTCCTTTAAAGCGAACATTTGTACTCAAATTTTGCTTCTGGGGGGTCCCTGGAACTAAATATTTTGAGATGTGGGTGATTTTTGGGGTCCTTGACATGAAAAAGTTTGAGCACCACTGACGTAGAAACATGTTTTTCAGAAAACCTTAGTATATATATAAGTCACTTATAGAATCGGTCAAAATCCGGTCAAAATTCAAATGTTCACAATTTTTCAAAAATAGCAGATCCACAAGCTCGCAGCTTGTATATCTGCTATTTTTGAATAGTTAAAGCATAAAATAATAATACGCAATAATGCTTCTAAATGGGTTAACTCATTGGCTGCCAGGATTCAGAGGGATTCAGAGGGATCTTTTCACCAACCTCTGAAAAAATACGTAATATTCTGCGTCGCTCCGATCCCCGCACAGGAGCATTCAAAAGACACCCACAGGTATCCTAGAATCTGTAAGAATCTTTGCCCTGAAGTGATGTGACAAGAAAACTAATAATCCATTCAACTCTCCAAAAAGTCATTTTGTGAGTGAACTTTTAACTCTGAGAGTAGGGCTGTCACGATTATGACATTTAACATGACGATTAATTGTCACTCAAATAATTGTGATTAACAATTTAATTGTGTTTTTGTCGTTGACAATTACATTTCTGTTTGTCTTTTAGTCTTTGAAGGCGCACATGGCAGATATGACACTTAACCTACATATAAAAAGAAATGACTGCCATATTTGACAACTTTATACTTAAAAAAAGAACAGCGATAGTGGAAATAGCCGATCTACAAGCTCACAACGCGTCGCAAAAGTGTTTGAAACTATATTAACATTTCTCAACATGGAAACGATTATGCAAAATAATTGCGATTACCTCAAATAATTGTGATGACACAAGTTAAAAAACAGGTTACTTTTATGTGGTGTTCCAGCTCATTTTGGATGGTGTCGAGTCAACGCTCCAAAATAGAACCGAGCTCTGAAAGACGTGTCAGCCTGTTCTGACACGCACGCTTGGCACCTTAACTGTTTGTGTGTGTGTGTGTGTGTGTGTGTGTGTGTGTGTGTGTGTGTGTGTGTGTGTGTGTGTGTGTGTGTGTGTGTGTGTGTGTGTGTGTGTGTGTGTGTTGGTTGCGTAACTAGCGCTTGATGGTGCGATCAGCCAGTGCATCAGGGTCTATAGAAGCCTAGTCATTCTCAGGACACCTGTCTCCCTGATCCATCTGTTTCCCCTTCTCTCTACACAACAACACACGTTTACACAACACAACTTCATCACTGCCTCTTTCTCTGTCTGTCTGTCTGTCTGCTGATTGCTAGACTTTCAGTGTACTGCTTGATAGGTGTGGGACGATAAGCGATATCGTTTATCGTGATAAAAAAACACTAAGGATAATCGTATCGTGGAGATTTAATTTATCGTGATATCGTCCTCCGTCATGCACTGGGATCAGTTCACCTTTTATTTGCCGAGCTGCTAAAAGGTACTTATAACATACCTACTTGATATAGTCTTTTTCTCACTCTCTATCAAATGTCTTTGCCAAAAAAAAGCCGATCTACAAGCTCATAACGCGTTGCAATGCAATGTGAGCTTGATTCTCACCAACACACACATACACATCACGCACACTGCTATTGAGATCACACACACTGAGATCTGATATTCTCACCAATATTTCGTCACTGTCGGGCAGAAACCCTGTAGCTGCTATTTTTGGGCAAATGTTCCACCCCAGGATAATGAATTTTGATTATCGCTATAATATTGTAAATTTCTTTTGTCTTAATAATCGTGATATGAAATGTCATCCCATCCCTACTGCTTGAAGGTTTGCTGACAGTATTAACAAAGCGTACTGTTATATTTGCCTGGGCACACTGTGTGACTGCACCATTGCCCCATTAGGCTACTTATGGAACAATTTCAGCACCATGGACAGCACCTTTTCAGTTCATCATCATCATCTCTCTCTCTCTCTCTCTCTCTCTCTCTCTCTCTCTCTCTCTCTCTCTCTCTCTCTCTTGCAGGATGCAGTGTTGGGGGTTGAACACATACCTGTACGGCCCTAAGGATGACCTGAAACACAGGCTGCTGTGGCGGGAGGTCTACTCACCTGAGGAGGAGGGTAAGAGTAGTACCAGTTCCATCCATTCATTCATCCATGAGAGAAAAATCACACCTTGTGTGAAGAGAGCAGTGCTATGTATGAGTTCAGCTGAGCTTGGCCAATGTCACCCTCGGCATTTATCCCTGTAAACCTTGACTCCTCTCCTCTCCTCTCCTCTCCTCTCCTCTCCTCTCCTCTCCTCTCCTCTCCTCTCCTCTCCTCTCCTCCCCTCTGCAGGTCAGTTGCGTACACTGATCGTGGAGGCCCAGTCCAGAGGGTTAACCTTCGTGTACGCTCTGTCTCCTGGCCAAGACATCGTGTTCTCCTCGTCCTGCGACCTCACGCTGCTCAAACGCAAGCTCAGACAGGTACACAACCATGTCTGCATGGTCCTTTAGGCCGGGTGTCCCCAGTAAAATGGGGAACAGTTTAACCTTTTAAAGGAAGGGTAAGTGATTTCATTTAAGAGTTCTCATGTAGGTGACAGGCGGGGGCCTTCCTCCAATCATGATCAATTGGGGGCGGGACTTGGTGCGCGTAAGGCCCGTCCCCACTCGACCATGATTGGAGGAAGGCCTGTCTCCTCCACCAAAACTGAAACTGCTTTTTTTCTCCTCACAGGAGATAAGGTCGAAGTCCAAATATGGACCAAACACTCTATAGTAACTAGTATTATCAGAACATAGACCCATTTTGTTATTATTTGAATTAAATGAAATCACACCTTTAAAGTTGTACCATGTAACTTTTTTTATAAAACAAATCTTAAAATTGTCCTAACTGTTAAATCGCTAAAGTTTTAGAACACCCACTCCGTTATTTTCAGCTTCTGAAGCCTTCTCTTTATATGTTTTCTTCTTAGCAGTGACAGGGGCGGGATTTCGCGCCAAAATGACGTAATCTGCATCATCTGTATACGTTGTGTATACGTTGCCCAATCACATCGCCGATCATGCACACATGGTACACTACCGGCCAATCACAGCTTATCTGCTCTGGTCTCCAGGAAGCGCCTCCGCTTGGCTACAGTGTTTACCATGGTGAAGGATTTTAACCTCTTAATCCACAAATCCTGGCCAGAAAATTACGTTCTACCATGCGTTCTACCCCTCCACGGATTACTATCGGTCGCGGTGGTTTGCTGGCGCCGCTCCGGTGGTCCGCGGCGGTGGTCCGCGACGACTCCGGCCGAAAAACGGCCGAAAAAAGCAATACCGCTACTGACCACTAGTTGAGCAACTTACACAGTATAGCTTTAAGCCGCTTGAGGCCTTTTATACAATAATAATATTCAGATATATCTACAAGCTCACAACACTAGGCGCTAGCGTAATTGTGACATTTTTTGAACAACAATAAAATGCTATGAATATAGACACCAGGTTTAAAGTGGTTGTTTCACTCAGACTACTATTATCTCCCCACCTACATTATAGACAGTAAAGTGCTTTGCACACAGACACGTTTTCTCGCAGGGAAAAAACGGACGATTGCATTTTTTAAAGAAAACAATGATTCTCTACGACCTTATGCACACCGGCTCCGAATTTGCCGTGCGACAAGTGGCTGCGGCAGTGCGTTTTTTCCCCAATCGAATCCAGTTCGATTCATGCGTCTTGTTGCATGCGGTAAAAACTCCTCCTTTTCGGATCCGCAGTGTGGGTTCCGCACAGCCTTGCACACCAAATCCAGTGCGTTATAAACATGCAGCAAACAGGAAAAAAAGCAACAGTCCTGTGTGAAAAGCCTTTCAAGCTGTAGAATTCTCTACTAAATCTAACCTAACACCTCTCTTATGGGGTCCCTGGCAAAAAACCTTGGTGGTCCAAGGTCTAAAACATAGCAGTCTGGGGTTTCCTTGATGTACACTAGTATGATTTACATGCAAGCACCAACTCACATACTTCTTACTATCTCTTACTTTATCTCTTTCTGTCTCTCAACCTAAACAACTGTATTTCATGTCTTCATGTCCTGTCCTGTCCTGTCCCCTCCCCTCCCCCTCTCTGTAGGTGTCAGATTTAGGTTGCCGTGCGTTCGCCATCCTGTTCGATGACATTGACCACTCCATGTGCCAGGCCGACAGTGAGGCCTTCTCCTCATTCGCCCACGCTCAGGTCGCCGTGGCCAATGAGCTCTATCGGTTCCTGGGGGAGCCACCCGTCTTCCTCTTCTGTCCAACAGGTAAGAGTCCTCCTCCTGTTGTCATTGGCTGAAAACAAGGGATAAAGCGGGGAACTATGGGCACATGCAGGGACGCCCAGAGAATGTTAGAGAGACAGGGGCTTAGGTTTCTAAAAAGGGCCTTTTGGTGAAAATATCGAAAATAGTCTATTTTCTGTACTTGATACCTCACTGAACTAACTTTTGAATGTTGCCTTCAGGTACAGTATGGCATGGAAAGAGGGCATTTGCATTTCTTTCACCATAGTAAAAACTGCATTCTTTTAGTTTTTTTTTTTTTGCACTTTTTACAGACAGATAAAAGGGCAGGGACTCATGTTCCTGTGCACATGCATTTACCCAGTGAACAGCACCTGTGTTATTGAATGTCTGTGAGAATTTTGTGTTGAACGAAATCTACAGAGAGAAACAAGGGTAGTAAACAGGTAGACAGTACAGAACAGGGATTATAAGTAACATACTGTAATTGTCTCCACCAGCCGAAGGCAGGGGGAGAGTATGTTTTCGCCCCTGTCTGTCCGTCCGTCCGTCCGTCCGTCCGTCCGTCCGTCCGTCCGTGCGTCCGTCCGTCCTCCGAGTTTGTTACCAGCTAATCTCCGGCGCCGTTGGCCCGGTCGCTGCCAAAATGAGCACACACACTCCCTGGATGCCAATTCAGAACCTCTGCCCCACATTTTTCAAATGGCCCTGTTCTATAACCCAAACTGCACATAATTCGTAGCAAATATGTTCGAACGGGCAAGGACTAGTAATATTGATTAAAAAAAAACTATTCTCAAATCAAATCTATTGCAAATGTTAACAGAATATTCAGAAAATCGGCAAAATAACGTGAATTCGCGTATGCACATTTCTACCCACTCTATCCACAATACTATCCACTATGCAAATAATAGGATGCTGCTGTAATTTGCTGGGGGGAAAGTTTGGAATTCTTTGGAATGTCTGTTCTGCCTGTTTGGCCGTCTTTTTGCAGTGGTTTTCAATGGGAACGAAGCGTTTTATTGCCGTTGCGCGGCTTTCCACTCCAGTCCGGCCGTTCCATTGAAAAGCATCGCGAAACGTCGTCCGCATAGGCAGAATCAAACTCTGGTGTCCAGTCCAAGAAATGGATTGTGGATGGATTTCAACATACATAGTAATTGGTCAAGAATATATTGCCCATGGCACCCCCAGAAGGCTCAATAGAGAATTCTTGTGTCCTATAACAGCGGTTCTCAAAGTGGATTCCAGGAATCTGTGGGTTCCTTTAGGGGGTTAATACATTGACCTGTACGAGTCTGTAACTCTCAGTGTTACGGGGAGACCTTGAAATTTTAAAGTGTGAGAAACACTGTCCTACCATCTGTCTGACTCTGAGGGTATTTATATTCCTGTCACCTCCTGTCGCCTGGGGGACTGATTATCATTTCTCTCTCTCTCTCTCTCTCTCTCTCTCTCTCTCTCTCTCTCTCTCTCTCTCTCTCTCTCTCGTTTGACATGGCATTGTAGCAGTGAATGCATCCGTAGCAGTTCTAAATCCTGAGGTCTCAGATTGTTCTTCGTTTTGTACAGCAAAGGAAACCATATACTGTACCACTGTTTTACACAATGCTATAGAATTTAGCATCCTTATTTAGAGAGGTGTTTTCTAAGCAGATGTTTATATTTGGTTTTAATTATGGGAAAAAGAAAAAGAAAAAAAGGTAGATTGCTAAACATCCTTTTTGGACAGGCAAAGTTGGCAATATATCTACTGTAACTAGGAAAGGAAAAACATTATGGAGGGCAGAGGTGTGACTGTTTAATAGCGTTTAAAATTTTAGCTAAAGCACAAGTACGTTTTTAATATAAATACTATGAGAAAATGGAATACTTGGATGTGTTCAAAAGTATTTGGGACTATGAATGTATAAGTTTTACTGTACATGAAATGGGAATCAATTTTGTTGATGTGTTGCTCTAAATCATTTGTTGTGGCTTTGGTTTGGGGTTTGTGATTGATAGCTCCAACGAATTAATGTAGCAAACACTTTTATGAATGAATTAGTTGTCTCTCTCTCTCTCTCTCTCTCTCTCTCTCTCTCTCTCTCTCCCCCCTCCACACAGAGTACTGTGGCTCTCTGTGTTCACCCAGTGTTTCCAAGTCTCTCTATCTGCAGACGGTCGGAGAGGAGCTGCTGCTCAACATTTCAGTCATATGGACAGGTGAGACTGTCCATACATGGATTGACTGATTGATTGATTGAAGAATTTATTAGAGGGTTGCAGTTTCATCCAACTAAAAGGAGATCCTAGTAAGCTTTTCGGCTTATTTACACAGGAACCACTTTATGTATCCCATATAACATTGAAAGATTGAAGAACACCGTACTATGCATAGGATATCATCAATAACAAAAGGGTAAAACGCAGTCATAAAGAAGAACAAAAGAAAAGAAAAGGAGAATAAAATAAAAAGAAATAGAAGATATTTACAGTGAAAAAGGGGAGGTAAGAATGGGTTTAGTCTATTACACGTTTTGAGTAGCAGCCGCGTGTAGGTGACTTTTCAGACCGATTCTGAAGGAAGTTCGGGATTTACACTCCTTTAACACATGGGAAGCCAAGGTTTCTAACATTTCTAGCTGTTGCTGCTGCCGTCGTTCACTTACGCTTTAATTTTGAAGAGCCTCGGAAGCTTTGTGCGTGTGCACGTGAGTGTCCACTGACGATTCAAGGTTCAAGGTTCAAGGTTCAATTTTATTTGTCTCCCAGGGGAGAAATTTGTCTTGGAGACAGAGTCACAGCTGCATACATATAAACACTTAACAGAAAAAACAAAACAAAAAAGAAACTCAAAAACAAGACAACCAGAAAAATACACATACAACCCATAGAGCCTCTCCTCAATTAGTTATGTGTCTATCATTTAGCATTTTGATTGACAGCGGAACAAACGAGTGCTTTACTAAATTTCCCCCTTGGGATAATAAAGGTATCTATCTATCTATCTATCTATAGTAGCATGTTGGGGTCCTAAATCTCCTGCCCGATGGCATTAGATCGTACTCTGGGTTCAGAACATGCAAGGGGTCGGACAAAATGTTCCGAGCTTGTCTTACTACTACTTGCTCAAAGATGGCTTGAGGGGTGATCGGGGGGGTGGCCATACCCATGATCTTCCCTGCCATATTTGCCAGCCTAGCTATTTGAGACTTGTATACAACAGTCAGGTTGTGCCCGGGTAGCTCAGTCGGTAGAGCTCTTGCCTTTGTACCGCAAGGTCATGGGTTCGATTCCGGGCACTGCCAACTCAGCGTATGAGTAGCACGGCTTGGCAAGTTGTGCGGCAAGTACTGGGAGCTGATGGTAGGTGTGGCGCTCCACCTCAGCAGTCCATCTCCCAGGGGTCTAGCGCATTGTAACGGGGACAGACTCCCGCGTGTTACCGGCTGATACCGACAATAAGCCACTCCCGACCTACTTTGTTACCAAACCAGCTAGACATACCATATCTCAGGATGGATTCAATACTAGCCCTATAGAAGGTCAACATAATATTTACACTGACTCCAAAAAGCCTTAGTCTTCGAAGAAAGTGTAGACGCTGATGTATCTTAGAGCATAAGGTTGTGCCAACTCAGATCCTGATCAATCTGCACTCCTAGGTACTTATAGGAGGCGACCTGCTTGATGTTATGGTCATGAACACTAATCATGCTGTGGTCTCCTATGGACCTGGGGTCTACTATGACCTCCTCTGTCTTATTTACATTTATTTTCAGATGATGTTGATCACACCACTCTATGAATCTGTCTACTCCAGATGTATGGCTGAGGATGTTAGAATCACTATTGAGCAGACTGAGTATCACGGTGTCATCTGAAAATGTAATAAAAAATTGATCAGGATGAGAACTGACACAATCATCTGTGTACAAAGTAAAAAGAAAGGAGGAACTAACTGTTCCTTGGGGCACCCCTGTACTCCCATATGTCTCCTCGGAGAGCACCGAGTTAAATCTCACCCTCTGTGGTCTCCTGGAGTGGAAGGAGAAATACCATTTTATAATAAAGGGGTTCACATTCAGCTGTGCTAACTTACGCAGCAGAATATCTGGATGAATCGTATTAAATGCAGAAGAGAAATCTATAAATAATAGTCTAGCGTATGCTACCTTACCCTCTAGGTGTTTCAGAGTGAGATGTGCTACTGTAGAGATTGCATCGCATGTACTGCGGTTCTTTGCATAAGCAAATTGATACTGGTCTAATCGAGATCCTACCTCCTTTCGGAGTTCCTCCGTCAGAATCCTCTCCAGTGATTTTACTACATTTGATGCCTAGTGTTTGATGATTGAGGAGGATAATCCATTTGTTTACAAACGCTCGCGAAACTAAAATCCAAACCTGGGCCGACCATCGCGGTAAAGTGTCGCCGTAAAAACAGGCAGATCTCTGCCTCCCTGGCGTTCTTTGCACCTTATTCATAGATAAAGCCCTTTTTATATTTCAGCATAGAATAGAAATCAATGCAGCCTAGACGCGCCATTTTGTGTCTCTGCGAGCCACGTTATGACGTATGGACCAGGGTCTTTCACAGGGAACACAACATGCGCGCAGCAGCACGCTGCACAGTTAACCCTTTGTCTCGTTCCTGAACGAGACAACTCCTTTTGGCACAGCGACCTCCAGTGGCCATATCTCGTTACAGAACGAGTTTGGCACCCAAGTTGTTAAGGAGTGCACCAGCATTTGGGCATGTACCCACACACACGCGCACATGCTCACAGATGGACACAGCCGACATGGCATTTAACGCGCTCACAGCAACACAGCAAGCTGTCGCCCACTCTTGTTCTGTTCGTTTATGGTGTTTTTCATTTCGTTGCCCTACTTTGCAGTCCGAAAAAGGCCTTCTATGGCGCCGATTAAAACTGAGTTCCGGATGACTTATTCCTCCTCCTCAAATGCCAGACTGCTCAGCCCTTTTGCGGACCCAAAAGGGCGCATCATCGAAACAGAAACCCAAAAGGGCGCGTCATCGAAACACAAAGCCCCAAAACCACGTCATCGAAACAGAACCCAGAAGGCCACCTCATCGAAACAGAATCCAAACTGGCACTTCGTCGAGACATTGGGGCTCTGAGCATGCAGTTTTCTAACACATTCTGTACTGTACTTACACCTTAAGAGTGTGAGAGAGTTTTAGTCTCAGGTCCTTCCAGTACTGTTCTTGCTGCAGAGTTATGGAAAGTTGTCCATACAGTAGTGGGGGGGGGGGCAGATGATTATCTTAATGTGCAACATTGTTTTCTCACTCTCAGTAAACAAAGCAATATAAAGTTTAGGGTATCTGCACATTTCTAAAGTGAGAATTTAAGGACTTTTTAATACCTCTAAAATGACAAATTAAACGTCAAGTAAAATATTATAGAGTCTACAGTGGTTCGCTAGTGAATCCGTCAGCCCAGGGGGCTGGGGGCCTCTATAGGTACCTAGCACTGACTTTGTAGATGGGTGTGTCTGAAAAAAAAAAAAAAAAAAAACATCACAAGGATGCAACTGGGACGTATCATCAGTGATGTAGCCTGGGGTCGACGGGTGTTTCGGGTCTTGCAACATCATACACCCTCGCCCAGGTGACCCAGCCGGGGTTGATCAAGTCCCGACTTACTTCCCAGTAGCTATCCACGATCAGTCCTATTAGGGAAAGACCAGGGTCACTCAATGTGCTGCACCGGAACTACTCTGCCGGGATTGGGGGCAGCGCCACTCTGGCGCGTGGAAGAACTAGGCTCTATGGGTTGACTCCTGGCCAGGCTCCTCCTACGTCTCATCAGGTCCTCTCCTGCTCTCACCAGGTTCAGAACCTGTGCGTTGCACCAGACTCCCGTGACTTAGGTTTATTTTTTATAATATAGTAAGTGGACAATAGATGGTATAGGAGAGCAATTCTTTCAACTACTTGCTGGGGAATTGAAATGAACCAATATAGAAGATTACTATAGCTATAACTATTTGATTCCCGATCCGGACGACCTTTGCCACATGCCCCATCTCTTCCCCCATTTCCTGTCATTCTACTTTCCTATCAAATAAAGGCATAAAAGTCCTTTAAAAAAATACACCAAGGCATTTGGTTCATCTTGCCCCACGGCCACCACAAAACCTGGATAGCTTAATGCTTCAAGCTGATCTTTAGCGAAATGATCCAGATATATAAATCACAAACATGCATGATATATAAGTTTAGACCTGGGTACATTTGCTTTAACAAAAAAATCATTATACCATAAAAGTAAAAAAATGTACTTCAACCAGCAAAAAGAAAAACACAATTTATTTTGTGTAGAAATATGCTTGCCACTTTGCCCATGTGTCTGTCGACTCCACAGCCAGGTGGAAATGATGGTTGTGTTGTTCTTATTTTAAGGTCAAATGACAACTCATGTGTACAGTTTTAAAGATACAGGGGCTGGTTCATCTTACACCGTTCTTCTCTATAAGGTAACTGTACATATTGGACATAATTATATACAGCCAGCTAGTGGATGAACATTTCTCCAAAGTGGACGGACTGGCAGGGAATATGAATGGCTGAATTTATTTCCACTATTTACAGTAGAAAATAAAGTAGATTTTTTAAAACACATTTTTGGACACTACTCCTACAGATTTCGCCCTAAAATCACACAAATCGCTACACAGTATGTCTACACTCATGTCATCAACATGGATCTGTCCCATATAGCGCCACCATCAGGCCGATCTTTTCAAACACATTTTGGACACTGCTCCTACAAATGTTGCCCTAAAATCACGCAAATCGGTACACACTTGCTCTACACTCATAACATCACCATGGATCTGTCCCATTTAGCGCCACCTTCAGGCCGATTTTTTAAAACACATTTTTGGACACTGCTCCTACAGATTTTGCCCTAAAATCACGCAAATCGCTACACAGTATGTCTGCACTCATGTCATCAACAGGGATCTGTCCAATATAGCGCCACCGTCAGACAGATTTTTTCAAACACATTTTTGGACACTGCTCCTACACATTTTGTCCTAAAATCACGTTGCGACCTGACGGTCGCTTATCTCCCGATTAGGGAGTCTTACTGGTGTAGCTTAGCCACTTCATGGCTGTTCAACTTTGCCACACTGTTTTGTGGAAACATCTCCCCAGAATGGACAGACTGGTGTACCTTCAGAGTATCTAACCGACTGAAACTCTTGCCACACTGTTTACACTGGAAAGGCTTCCCCCCAGTGTGGATACGCTGATGCCTCTTCAGGCTACCTGCGTCACTGAAACTCCTTCCACAATGTGTACAATAGAAAGGTTTTTCTCCAGTGTGGATACGCTGATGGCTCTTCAGGTGACCCAACTGATTGAAAGTCTTGCCACACTGTTTACAGATGTACGGTTTCTCTCCGGTGTGGGTACGCTGGTGTGTCCTCAGATTAACTAACCGATTGAAACACTTGTCACACTGTTTACAGTGGAAAGGTTGTTCTCCGGTGTGGATACGCCGATGCGTCGTCAGGCTATCGAATGCACTGAAGCTCTTGTCACAATGTTTACACTGGAAAGGCTTTTCTCCAGTGTGGATACGCTGATGGTTCTTCAGGTTACCCGCAACACTGAAACTCTTTCCACAATGTTTACAATAGAAAGGTTTCTCTCCAGTGTGGACACGCTGGTGTGTCTTCAGACTACCCAACTGATTGAAACTCTTGTCACACTGTTTACAGTGGAAAGGTTTCTCTCCAGTGTGGATAGACTGATGCCTCATCAGGCTACTTAAGTTACTGAAACTCTTTCCACAATGTTTACATATGTGGGTTTCTTTCCTGTCATCAGATCTATCTTTACTTCTCCTGGCTGAGTTAAAGTCTTTGTAAGATCTTGGTTCATCAGTCCCATCTCCTTTTCCCTGGCTGGTTATAGAGCTGGCATTTTGAACAGCTGCTGGTTCTTCATCAAAGCTGCTGCAATCGTTGGAATGCGATGCGGACGGAAGCATTTGTTCTCTTTTGGCTTGGAGGTTAGCCCTCATCTTCTCCTCGCTCACTTCTCTCTCTCCTCTAGTCCTCTCTCTCTTACTCGGGCTGTCTTAGTATAATTTGAAGTCTATTGGCTTTATTGGTCACCAAATGTTCACACCTGTTTCATCTCCATTTACTCACTGCACAACAGTTGCTTGAAGTCACGATTTATCTTGGATGTAGCACTCTTATATAGACTATGTCTGATGTCACGCAACACAAATTGTTGCCAAGCACTAGCGCAGGCGTCATTTCAATGAATGAATTTGTCATTCTTATGCTTGGAGGTTGTACATTGTGCAGACAAAACAAAGGATGGGTTTTGACAGACCCTTTTCCTTCTCTGAAGCATAGGGTAGGACAACAAACGGAGGAGGGTAAGGAGGAGGGAGAGTGGGAAGGGCCGGGTGAAGGGGTGGTAAAGCATACGAAAACTGTTGTGTGGGTACACCAGACCCGGTATCACTGTAGCCAGGATTGTCACAACAAGTGTTAGCTTGTAAATATCAGATTTACAAGCTAACAACGCGTCGCACCGCGACACGTTGTGAGCTTGTAAATCTGATATTTCCACTATTTATTTTAAATGTTTGAAAATATATGAACATATGAATGTGAAAACGATTATGACGATTTAGACAAAATAATTGCGATTATGTCAAATAATTGCGATTATGTCAAATAATTGCGATTAGACGATTATGTAATAATAATCTGTGCACGCGTCGTCAGTATCCGGAGTGTTAACATAAATCTTCTCCTCTGGGTGTCCCTGGCACAGAGCATTGTCAGATGGGCGATCTGCCAAACACATATCAATTCGGGAGTCCTTGGCACTGAAAGGTTTGAGAACCGCTGGTCTATGTACCAAGGAGACAGGGGACAACCCCCAACAGATTCAGGACAGGCCGCCGTGGACTTGGCCAGCCTTCACAACGGTGTCAGCAACTCACCGCCCGCTGTGTGTGAATAATGAAGCACAATCATCGAAGCATGTCCTCTCCAAAGACTAAAAGGAGCCTTAGTCACCCTCCATACAGCAGAGCAGAAGCCAACTGCTTCATTTGAAGACTCTCATTCTTGCGTTCTCTAAATAAAATTACAACATTCTATAGCTACAAACTATTGATTATTTCCTTAGCGATTCCCGATTATTCTATGGATTACTTTTTTGATTAAATGAATAATCCATACATTTAAATACATATCATTTTAAATGTTATACAATTGTCACATAACGGTGTAGTGCATTCTTTTTTCTTTTTTTCTTCTTTTTTTTTTAGCTTCGATCAACTGCTGCTATTCTGCCTGTCTCCTGCTTGTCTGTCTGGCTGTCCCACTAGCCCAATAGGACCTGAGGCCGATTCCAAAAATGACTACTAAATCCTAAATCTAAAACTGATATATCAGTAGTTCCTAAACGTATTCATGTCTCAAGCAAAGATGTTCGCTCTCTCTCTCTCTATTTGCCAAAAAAATGAATATCCAAAGTATAAAATAATGATGCTCAAAGTGTTTAAAATCTAAAAAACTGACTCTGCTGCTGTCCTGTTTTTAATGGCCTACAGGCAGTAAGGTGATCTCCAGGACGCTGTCGGTGGACGGCCTGGCGGAGGTGGAGGCGGTCCTGCAGCGCCCGCCCGTCATCTGGGACAACCTGCACGCCAACGACTACGACTCGCGCCGCCTCTTCCTGGGGCCCTTCAAGGGCCGGGAGGCGGGCCTCATGCGGGGCCCGCTGAGGGGCCTGCTGCTCAACCCCAACTGCGAGTTCGAGGCCAACTACATCCCCCTGCACACCCTGGGCTCCTGGTACCGCTCCGGCAGGGAGGAGAGGAAAGGTGAGGGAGGGAGGGAGGGAGGGAGGTGGAGGGTGGGGTAATGGAGGCTAGGGTAGGACTGTGACGTTGTATTTGGTAAATGATGAATTGATCCCTGGCTAATTAGCCATATATACCTTAACACTTCCGCTGCTAAACACGCCCAGGAACGTGCTAAGAATTACGGGGCAGCGATACATATCCCAAGATGCAACTCGGCTGCCAGCATCATGAAGCGTCTAATAGGCTCCATAGGCTCCTATTCATTGCTGATGCAAAGAAATGGCTTTATCTTGGAATCTACTTCCAAAAACGCAGAGAACGAATACAATACAATTCGATGGGAGCCGGAAGTCCGCGTATAGGAATCATGGCCACAGCAACGCAGGCCTATTGGTCACCATGGTAACCAGTTAACATGTCGCTGAACGTGAGAACGGGGCCGCAGCACTCCACGGGGGGAATCGTTATCACGTGTACAAGAGAAGAGAGTAGACGGCTTAATTGGTTAACAGAAGGGCCTTCCACATTCCTCTAGCCTAGTTCCAGACCCTGAATCGCTAGCAGTGTTGGGCAATATTACTTAGGAGAGGAATCGTTACTTATTACTTATTACTCCTTGGAAAAAGTAATAATATTATATTACTTATTACTTGGAATCAAGAGTAATATGTAATATATTAAGTTATAATACTTTTTTTTTTTTTACTGCAAAATCTGTTTAGACAGCTCCTTTTAGAACTGAATCCAATTTATTGGAACAATAAGAGTCTCTGGGATGCGATTAAAGAAATTATAATTGCAGGCTTTGTAATTAATTAATCTCAATTAATCACATTTTAATCACACATCAATATTTGACCTGGGAACAGTTAGAAACTTTTTTAATGGATTTTGGTATAGGCCTACAAGCAAATCAATTAATAATTAAGACATAATATATAACCCAACCCATTGCTTATTTTTTATTGCATTTAAAACTCTCAGCTCTGTTGAAGACCCCTGCCTATATTATTCTTAAATAATAGGCTACATATTTTCTTTTCTGCCTAAAAAGTTTAGGCTATTTTAGACGTGAGGTGCAGGGGCTCTGGGTGTTCCCACTAAGGAAAGTAGGCTTTCAACTCCCTAAAACCGTCTATTTCGGTGAGTAGTTTTACATTTTACAACAGACATGAGGCTTATTGGGCTCAGACAGTGGAGACTTCGTAGCCTTACATTAAGACGCTTTCTGCCGAGACTTTCGCATTGTGACATTCGCCCCAATGTCACAATGCGAAAGTCTCAGCAGAAAGCGTCTTAATGTAAGGCTAGAGGCTACGCTAACTGGCTAACAGCAGCAACTCAGTCCGCAGTGGTCCACGGTGGTCCCGCTGAGCTCACGGACCCCTCCGCGGCGGAGTCGGGCGGACCCCCGCGCGACGGACCCCCCCGCGACGGACCCCTCCGCGGCCGAGAGGAGTGCTTGTAGATTGTAAATGTCCCATTCATGTAAGCGCGTCGCACGCTATGCTCTCTCTGTGACTGTGACAGGCAGCGCAGCGCTGACACTGGACTGGTCTCATGACATAAGCCACGTCATAACTGTGCGCACTGCGCAAATGACTGATCTACAAGCTACATCGCATCTCTGTAGATGTATGTTGATGTCTTGTAGATCTGTTCTTTTTCGGCAATCGGCTAAAATGGCTAGTAACGGAGTAGCGAGGCTTTTATTTTGCGGAGTAAAGCGTTATATATTACCATTTTTTTTAGAGTAATACCTTACACTACTCGTTACTGGAAAAAGTAATAATATTACAGTAATATATTATTAGTAATTCGTTACTGCCCAACACTGATCGCTAGCCACACCCCTTTAATTTTTTTGTTTCTGCGATTCAGGTCTAGAATCGCTCTCAATGAGGAGGCCTGCCTCGGTTGAAAATCCAAACGGGCGAATCAGCGTCGTGAATCAGCGTCTTGTGATCAGCGTGGGTGGGGGTTTCCCAGAACTCATGTGTGTTTCCAATTACACCAGCGCCGCCGCCGTACCGTACCGCACATCGTGTCGCGGGAAAATTCGGTAAATTGCGGTAAAATGCGATCGTATCGATCTCGCTATGAAACACCAGTAGCAGGCATGTTATGTTGTGTTTGATTACTAGTTCGTAGTGCTCCTATTCTGACTGTTTCTTTGGTTAGCAAGTAGCACTAGCAAGCAACAGGTTAGCCACTAGCCAGCCAGGCACACATAACAACACTATGTCATGTGTTGGTCGGTGAACCAATCGCTGAACAGTGCCTCATTTCGGCAACGCCCATCCCTGCAAAGGCTGTGGGCGGAACTGACTTCAGACTGAATAATGAAGTGAAACGAAATGTCAATTCAGGCTGAGTGTCAGGCTAACATTCCTCTGTTTCAGTGTTGAAATCATGGGATTAATACTGTAAATTCAATCACAGAGGAACCACATGCACACATAATTCACCTTCTCTGCGTTACAGTATACTGTATGCTGAGAAGTGTGTTCTCTTTTAGTACAGCTCCTAGCAGTCTGTGTTTAACGTTGGCGTCATGCTGTGTTGGCATACATTTAATATGCAGTTGGCTTCATGTAATGTGAAGGTATTACACAACATTACCCAGTGGGGGGGGGGGAGAGAGAGAGAGAGAGAGAGGTGGGTGGATGAAGAGATACTGGACTAGCCTGAGTAAAGTGTATGATGCTACATTATGGTGCTTGATGTACAAAATCATACAGTATATGTTAGACCAAAAATATCCCAATGTTGATTTTGTGATATTATCGTATTGTGATAATATCTATTACCCCCCACCCCTCCCCAAATGTTCTGAAAAATGTTTGTGCTATTTTAGTTTGAAATGGATAAAATAGGGATTGAGTGATTTGAACCGAGTAAAAGACAACACTTATGCCATATCACGATATTATGATATCCAACATCTCAGACCCATGTTGCGATATGTTCACTAGTTTGAGTCCCTGGGAGACAAATCCCTCTTTCCAGCTGAAATGCTTGGGAAAGACTGGACTAACAACAGTACAGTATCGTAGTCAGCCTGATATGGAGAACAAAGCACTCTTAATGTCTGGTGAAGGAAGGAGAGAGAGAGAGAGAGAGAGAGAGAGAGAGAGAGAGAGAGTGAGCGCTCAAAGGATAGAATGCTAAGAAATAATGAGATGGCCGATGGCATTGCAGTGGGGCTGCAATGGCAGAAATGACAAGTTATATGAGAAAGAGATAGTGATTGGATTAATTTGTGTGTGCGTGCGTGCGTGCGTGTGTGCGTATATGCCTGTGTATGTGTGTGTATGTGTTTGTGTGTGTGTGTGTGTGTGTGTGTGTGTGTGTGTGTGTGTGTGTGTGTGTGTGTGTGTGTGTGTGTGTGTGTGTGTGTGTGCGTGTGCAATAGAACAGCCCAGAAAAAGCTTTCTCCAGGATAAACTAAAGGAGTTTGGAGTGGTTAGGATTAGGGTACACACTCAGTACAGTATAATGTTCTAGACACTAACTGTGGTGTGTGTGTGTGTGTGTGTGTGTGTGTGTGTGTGTGTGTGTGTGTGTGTGTGTGTGTGTGTGTGTGTGTGTGTGTGTGTGTGTGTGCGCGTGGCTGCGTGCGTGCGTGCGTGGCTGCGTGCGTGCACGTTTGTTTTCTAGATGAGTCATCAGAGTACTGTCCCGACAGAGCTCTGTCTTCTGCACTACACGACTGGATGGAAGAACTCAACCAGCCATTACAACCAGGTACTCTGTCTGTGTACAGTATGTGTGTATGTGTGTGTGCGTGCTTGTGTCCTATCCAAGCCCCCAGAACCACGGTAGAACGTTGAAGAAGCCTTCGCCTGGTGGTCAAACCTGGGATAGCAGTTAAAATGCTACTGCGCGTGCGTATGCTAATGCTACTGCGTATCCTAGGGAGAGTGTTTTCTGCAGGTCTTTCAGTCCGAGTGTATCAAAGGGTGCGTTCGTAAATGCGCACCGGGTCTGGTTAGGGTTAGGGTTGGGTTTAGGCATAGTTTTACTGAGGTTAGGGTTAGGATTAGGGTTGGGTTTAGGCACTCACTACACTAAGCACACACCCGGTGCGCATTTCCGAACGCACCCTTTGATACACTCGGACTGAAAGACCTGCAGAAAACACTCTCCCGCATATCCTAGTGTGCCTGCTCGGTGCTCAACACTTAAGCAAAATTGGCCTCCTTTTCGGTGCCAGTCGAGATACTTGCATCAGTCTTCCGAGTGCTTTGAACGCCACTGAGCAACTTGCAATGAAATGTATAGCTGGGGTGGGACAGTCAGCCCTCTCTAATATTATACCGCTATGGTTCTATCCAGAGGGACCCTCAGCGTCCCTTGAGGGGTTCCAAGTTGATCTTTACAGGTCTACTCTGAGAGTGTACAAATGGAACCAAATGGACCCGTACAGGTCCATTTGGTTCCATTTGTACACTCTCAGAGTTATGGGGGTTAAAAAAAAGTGTGTCCCGACCCCCTTTTCTCCTCCCTACAGGTCGCTCCTCCGGCGCCTCCAGCGCCCGCACCAAGACCCCCGACAGGGCCGACGGCCCTGCCCCAGCGAGAGGCTCCTCGGCCCTGGCCAAGCCCCTGCCCGTCTTCCCCCTGACCTCCAGCTCCCCTCCGTCCTCACCGGCCAAAGACCCGCTGCCACCGCCTGACACGGGGGAGCAGCAGAACGGAGGAGGAGGAGGAGGAGGAGGAGACGGGGAGAACGACAGAGCCCATCGGCCCGGCCAGCCGTCCAGCCATCAAGCTCCAGGTTGGCAGTAGTGGTGTAGAAGTAATCTGATTTTGGACTCGCTACCAATACTGTATTATTGGTACTTTTACCACAGTAAAAGCAGCAAAACCACCAGTTTCTCTTTCTTTTTTACCGTCGTCAAAATACTTTTGTTACATGTAGCCTAAAAGTCCTGCAGTCAAAATCTTAAGTCTATGTACAAGTCTATTATCCAGAATGCTCTTTTCGGAATCATATTTATATTGTTAGATTTTATATGCTCTCAAAAATAGCCCGTCTACAAGCTCATAATACGTCGCATCGTGAAGCATTGTTTTCTAAGCAACTAGTTACTAAAGTTTTCAAATAATTTTACTGTCATAACATAATATACAAGAACTCCATATCAAGCAAAGCAACGGTTGCTTGAAATAGAGGGTATGCGCGTGACATCCCCATCATACCCGGAAGTTATGCGGGAATGCCTACTGAGTGGCAAAAAACTACTTTATCGCCTTGAAAGCCCATACATCCAAACAGAAAAGTCTTAAAAAGGAGTAGTTCACCACTTTTCAGTCTTCATATAATAGGTCCTCACTAATGTTCATGATAAAATATCACATTTTTTTTCTACTCAGTCCAAGTCTCCTAGGAGAGCTGTGGGAAGTTCAGAATCCATCGTCTTGTGACATCATCATTTTCCAAAAAAAGAAAATTATCAATATTTTTGAAAGAAATATTTAGATTTTTATTATCGCGAGAACAATGGCTTCCACTTTAAAATTGCAACTTTTCAGGAATAGAAAGCCTGCAGTTTCTATAAGCTGGATTGGCAATCGATGATGTCACAAGACGATGGGTTTCTGACCTACCCACAGCCCTCCTCTGAGTAAAAAAAAAGAAAGAAAAAAAAGCTATTTTTGAGTGAGGACCAATTATATGAACATAGGTTGAAAATTGGTGGAGTGCCCCTTTAAGTTCAGTACTTGAGTAAACTTTCCACCATTGCAGGTTGGAGGCCGGGGGCAACTCCCGCCGCTCCTCCGGTGGTTGGAGGAGGGGTCGTCCCCAGACCGAAGGCCCAGGGCCGGGGCGGGTGCGGCGGGAAGGGCCTGCTGAGCGAGTCCCAGGTGCGTCTGCTGGTGGGCCTCCACTACCTGCCGCACGAGCACGGCCCGGCCGCCCAGAGGCTGCTGCAGGACCTCACCTGGCTGAAGACCAACTGCCACCTGGTCAGCACCAGTGGCAAGAAGGCCCCGCCGCAGAAGGTTGGTGGTTGGTGCACATGATGATGGGGCTGTCACCATTATGACATTTTACATGGCGATTAATTGTCACTCAAATAATTGCGATTAACGATTTAATCGTGTTGTTGTCCTTGACAATTACATTTCTGTTTGGGTTTTAGGTTTTTAAGTTGCACATGGTAGACAAAGACATTACTGACATATTTGACAACTTTATACGATACGATGCGACGCGTTGTGAGCTTGTAGATCTGCTATTTCCACTATTTTTGACCTTTTTTAAAATATATGAACATTTTTCAACATGACGATTATGAAAAATAATCACGATTATGTAAAAAAAAAATGACGATTAGACGATTATGTAATAATTGTGACAGCACTAATGATGTCTGTGTGCATGTAACCTCGCATCACCAGGCTTTCTCGGGGGAAAGCCTGGTGTTCATTTACACCAGGGGCCGTTTGATCCGGTCTAGGTGGAAACCACAAGCAGAAGAAGTGGCATCGCTTTGTTTTGGTTCCCCCCGTTTGTCTCCCCAATCCCTATTAAAATGCTTGAGTAGCCTAGTGTAGTCTTGCCAGTCGCTACAAATAGGACAAAAATATAGATATACAAAACACATTTTTCAAAAACAAAACTACTCCGCATCAAGGGGTCTATTAGGTAGACCCTAAAAGTATGTCCTTGAGCACAGGGGAATTACTTTGGGTTTGATCTTTCCGGCCAAATTGTAGTCCTTTGAGTACTACAACATGACGTAGAGTGGTTTCCGCTCCTGACCGGATCAAACCCTGAAAAGTTTAGGGCTCCCAGACTAGTGTGCGTGAAGGTGTACATGTACACAGTACATACAGTATATCCTCACTGTTGGGCATAAACCTCGTATCCTCAAGTTTCGATTTTAAGTTGAGACGTATGGGGACGTCTTAGGCACTCTCCACTCCACTGTTGTAACAGACCTTAGATCAGCTGATATGCGTGAATCAAAACAGCATCCCGGTTTCGACAATGGAACAAGGGGGGAGCGCTTGTTTTCGGTGGAGATGACGGAGGCACGCCGGTGTTATATTATAAACACAATCTGATCTAGCAATCATGACATAGGCTATTTATTATAATCTTTAATTCACTATGAAGTGTCTTTAATTATAATTAAAGTAAAAATAGTCAAATAACAAACATGGATAAATTGTTCTGCCCACAACCTTATCAAACCAAAATGCCTAAACTACTGTAAATGTAGGCCTATTATAACTATGATAATGGTTCTTAATTAGTCCCAATTATTAAGTATAATACTTGACCTTATAAATATAGAATGTTTATGATTATATATGTTATGAAACATCGCATAGTCAAGCGTTGTGACGGTCGTATGAACCGACTCAGCGCCGTTACCGACTTATGTGCCGTTATGGACAGAATTGTAAATCTTCAGCCCCTCGAATTTCGTCACCTCCGCACGGTCCAGGGGAACACAATGGAGCGCTCCCTAACTCCGGTTCAGTCACAAGCTTCCACTGCCTATACCGGGATGCTGTTTTGATACACGCAGCTGACATAGAGTTTCACAGAGTGGGACCCTAGTGACTGAAAGCAACATAACCTGATTTAGAATGTATGTATGGGTGGGTGCGTGTGTGCTTGTGCATGTTCTGAGTTGTGACCCTGCTCGTGTGTTCTCTCCAGGTTGATGAGTGGCGAGGTCGTGCCTGCAGGTTCCTGTCCCTGTGCGAGGACATCGCGGAGCTGCACTGCACCGTGGTGGGAGGGGCCAACCGGGCCGTGCTGTACGACCTCTACCCTTACGTGTGGGACCTGAGGAACACGGCGCTGCTGGCCAAGGCCTTCATCTGCTGGCTGGGTGAGTGACCTCCAAAATGACTTTTTTTCTATTGATTAGTCACTCCATGGAGACTTGAGTTCAATAATATTTTTTTGTATATGTCGCATTCTTAAGACAAAAAAAATTATTATAGTAAATGTACCCCCATTGATTCTGGATGGGGACCCAAATGTATGGGCCTGGATGGGGACCCGAATACATTTGGGTCAGAATCAATTTGGGTAAATTTAGGGTTTAGGGTCAAGTACATTTATTACACTCTTTAGGGAGGGTTCATTTGTTAAATTCTTCATATACCCGTATAATCAATTGGTGCAAAGAAATTCAAACATATATATATTTTTAAATAATTGACTGGTATGATTAACCACTTGAGCCCTATCTTATACTTTTAGCAAAAGTCGCCGATATATAAGCTCACAATGACAAAGAGTTCAATTTTCCTCTTTAGCTGACAATATTTTGCTGACTACAACAGCAAGAGAAAACCATAGCTAGCATATCTTTGCAGTCGGCTGGAAACTTTGTAGCCTATGTATGTATGTTCAAGTGATTTATTTTCTAGATCGTAATGTACTAATTATTACCAGTAAGACTCCCTAATCGGGAGATAAGCGGCCGTAGGTCACTTATCTCCACAAATAGGGCAAAAATGTGTTTTGCCAAAATCTTCCTGATCCATGTTGATGACATGAGTGTAGACATACTGTGTAGTGATTTTCGTGATTTTAGGGCAAAATCTGTAGGAGCAGTGTCCAAAAATGTGTTTTTAAAAATCGGCCTGGAGGTGGCGCTATATGGGAGAGATTCATGTTGATGGGATGAGTGTAGACATACTGTGTACCGATTTGCGTGATTTTAGGGCAAAAATTGTAGGAGCAGTGTCCAAAAATGTGTTTTGCAAGAATCGGCCTCATGGTGGCGCTAGAAGAGGGCCATGTGAGAAATGAGGGGTGGGGTCTCCGCGCCGGCAAGGCGGACGAATAGGTACCGGCCCCGGCTGTCCCGGTCGCTCCTAGCCGGAGTTACGGCATTTTATGTGAGCTGCAGTGTAGGGGGTCCTCCACTGGGGGCGCCACCACTTTTGCATCCGTTCTGGAGCACCAGGAGTGGGTGGTCCCCGGGAATTCCCCGTGAGCAGCCCCGTTGGGGTGGTCATTTGCTCAGTTTAGCACATTTGGTCATTTTTTACACCTGGGGGTCCCCCAGGGACCTGGGGGTCCCTGGAGCTCCGGGGGTCCTTGGAGGTTGTAGTTTGGCAGGTAAGGAACGTGTGTGCAAAATTTGGCATGGATCGGGGCAACGGTTGCGGAGATATGAGCAGGGCAAGAGTGTGACGTGTGAGGTGTGACAGACAGACTGACGGACTGACGGACTCACTCACAGTTTGTGCAGGTTTTGATAGTAAATGCGACCTACGGTCGCAATTAAATAATAATTGCATTAGATACATTGTAGGATACTTATTAGGCACAAGCCTCTTGTTACTTAGCATTGGTTCATTGCTTATAAAACCCATTGACACTGCTTTTTTTTACTCTGTATGGTTCCGATATATTGCTATAACCATAGATATAAAAAGCTAGATACCTAATCCGCTGCTGCAGTTAATTGGAGCGACTGGTAAAAAAAGGATTGGCGGAAGTGTTGAAGAGCGGTAGGCACGCTGCCACTCAAAGTGACTACCAGCCAATCACAGCGCATATTTTCCGGAACTTCAATTCAATTCAAAGGAGCTTTATTAGCATGAGAAAAACAAACGTTTACATTGCCAAAGCAAGTGCCTCTGGGAAAGAGGGAGTCCTGTCCCGCCTTTGATTGGCCTACCGAACTTCCGTTTCTGTGACGCACGCAGAAGAATTAGGAAATTGCCAATCCTTTTTTACCGATGCCCCAGAGCTGGAGGAGGCTTCTACCTTTCTATGTCTATAACTCTCTCCTTCCCCTCCATTCTCTTCCTGTGTCAGATGGACGTATAATGAGTGACAGCGCCACCTTTGGCTCCTGGAAGAACTGCTTCCACTGTGAGTATAGAGTCGACCTTTCACTTCTCCCACAGTCACCACAAGTCCAGAAATAACTCCTTTACAAGACTTCCATTTTTAGCTGTTTTCTTCAAGTTCATTATTCACTGTGGAAAGACCTCTAAATCTGTCTTTGTTTTCATTGATAGCCATATGGTAGCACTGGACAGGGCAGTGTTGACGTCATGCAAATAATTGTAGAATATGTATTCGATCTCGCTCTGTATAAGAGCATCTGCTAAACAAAAAAAAGTAAATTGAGTGGTTTCCAGGTTGATTGAAAAAATAGCAGATATACAACTAGTGCTGTGCTATGAGCTTGTAGATCTGCTATTTTTGGGGGAAAAAAGTGAAATTATTTGCAAATCTTTGAATAAATATTCTATTTAAGCAAAAGTTTTTTTAACTCAAGTCTTTGCATCTGGGTGGTCCCTGGAACTAAATATCTTGAGCCTGGGGGTCCACGATCAAATACGTATAATTCTAGGGGCCCTTGACATTAAAAACTTTGAGCACCACAGACAAAAGAAACATGTTTTTCAGAAACCATTAGGATTTAGAAGACATTTTTAGGTATTTTTCAGGTCTTAACTCTTATACTGCTTTGGACGTTCCTGTTCGCCCCAATTCTCAAGAGACCTCCGCGCCAATACGGCGCTCGTTCGCGTTCGTTCGTTCGTTTACCTTGTTGAAGCTGATGAGGGGTCGCGCCGCCGTGTACTGTAAACACATTTTCCGCGGTGATGGTGTAAAAAATCCATTATGCGTTAAAGGTGATACACCATGCATTTAAAAAGTATTTATGTCATATTGTTTATGTCCCAAAAACGTTTTTCAAAAGGTTTGAGGCTAAATTACCACTCCTGAATAGAGAGCCTCTCTCATTTTTGAATGGCTCTCAGAGAATTTCAGCTGCAGTACCACCTTTGGCCTGAACTGCGCCACCCCCCCAAAATCTTTTTGAAAAAAAAATTTTTTTTTTGAAAAAAAAAAAATCTTTTGAATAAAAAAAAAAAAAAAAAAAAAAAAAATCTAAAACGGCCGATGATGACGTCACAATCGGCAGCAAATCTGGACAGCCTGTTTTAAGAACCTGTGGGATACTTTTAACCTTTGCCTTCTCAAAACCAGAGAAAGACACAACGGTCAGAAATGGGACTTTGTGAGGATAGAAGGTGCTAGTGGGACCCCAAAAAAAGGTTTTAAAATAGGAAAAGTGAAATTTCATGGTGTATCACCTTTAACATCAACGGAGACCAATTCACTTCCTTGTTGATATCCTCTGGCTGTAAGGCTCTGTGGCCAGTGACTGGTCTGAATGTACGGCAACACATAACAGGCAAATTCACATTCATTCTCGCATGACGCCGCCCTCTGCTGCCTGGCAGACCAAAGTGCACTATTGCACAATCAAAAAAATAATAATAATAATAAATAAATAAATGTCTGTCTATCTACTATAACGTCGCAAAGGTAAGCCGCTTTTTGATGGCACCAGACCCAATAAATAAATAAATAATCTGGCAGTAGGAGAGTTAATGGGTTAATAAATAATCTCCCTTAACTCATCCATATTGATCTTGATTAATTTGATATTTGCATGCTTTATGTTCAGGAGTGGCTCACAACGCGTCGCAATGCGACACGTTGTGAGCCTGTAGATCTGCTATTTTTTGGCAAATGTTCCGCCCCAGGATAAAGGATTTTGATTATTGCGATAATATCTTAAATCGTGATTTCTTTGGTCACAATAATCGTGATATGACATTTTCATATCGTCTCATCCCTATGCCAGAGGCTCTCCCATTTTAAAGTGCAAAAATGTCATTTTCATAGACTGTGGTTTGGACTTGCGCCCATGTCCTTGTGTCCGTTCTCACATTTCTGATCTCTGTCCTCGGTGGCTCCTCTCCTCTCCTCCTTGGAGACAAAGAGGAGCCATTGTTCTTGCTGTTGTTTGGCAACAGAGGATCTCTGCTGACCACAAGATGCCTGGCCCAGCC
Organism: Nannobrachium achirus; assembly: GCF_963921795.1. Taxonomy (NCBI): domain Eukaryota; kingdom Metazoa; phylum Chordata; class Actinopteri; order Myctophiformes; family Myctophidae; genus Nannobrachium; species Nannobrachium achirus. Next base: position 13,801,062 of record NC_137821.1, on the reverse strand, counting down.
CTAGATCAAAAGTGTCGCAATGATTCTCAACATTTTTCATTTCAAGAACACCCAGTTTTAGATGTATTAGGCCTGTAAAAAAATACCTTCAAGCTCACAACACGTCGCATCGCTCTGCATTGTGAGCTTGCAGGTTGGCTATTTTCACTAGTTTGGGTTCAGGGGAGATACTCCAGTATCTGGCCTATACTCCTGTTCGCAATTTGGTGTGAGGGGGGTTTCTCACCTGAACTGAGTCAGTGGGTCCCTAGACATGAAAAATCACAGAGGTGCTTGTCCGCCATAGTGCCACGAATGGCGCAATGGCCAAATCAAATATGGCCGCCATCGGCTATAATGAAAATCCAACTTTTGTGTATATGCACAAGCAATACCTCCATTCTGACTAATTTGGGTGCGGGGAATTCATTTCTGATATTGTTTTGACCATTTTGAGTGATTTGGACCTTGAAAGGTCATGGTCAAGGTCATTTTGTAATTCCGAAGACCATGGCCACAACATGGCCATTTTTGGGAGTAAAAACAGGTGCTGTAGGTCTAAATCAACTAATTCTGACATGTATAATTCATTTCTGGTATTGTTTTGACCATTAAGGATCATCTTGTCTTTGAAATATCAATATCAATGCCATTTTTCTAAAACGATTTTGTCTTTACTAGCACTTTTATTTTATTTTTTCATAATAGTTTGTTTTGTTTATAACAAAAGACATACTAGTGATAAATATAAGTAAACACACCCATTTAACTTTAAAGGGGGACTTTACATGGATGTTTAAATGAGCAAATAAGACTATTTATGAATACAAGTGACAAATAAGATCACATAACAAAATCACACACAAAATTAAATAACAATTTCCCTCAAAGTGCACCATATTGTGATTCTGTGTATGCAAGTTAGTGTGATGTGCTTTTACAGGATGGATTTGCCATTGTTCCATCACAAAATATGATGCACAGAACTCCATCAGCAAGGCAGCAATAACATTGAGTGTCACGCTTCAGACATGGCAGGAGTGTACTAAAGCCAAAGTGTTCCTTCCATCCATCAGGGCTTGACATTGACTTTTTGAGGCACTTGTCCTTTGGATAAGTACATTTCTCATTCACTTGTCCGGGCACAAAAGTCACTTGTCCGGATAAACTGAGTCAGACATTGAAATAGAATGAATAACAAAAGGACTGCTAATGACCCTCCTTGCTCCCTCCACTCCATAGTATAGTATATGGGCAGTCCATAGTCTGCATACGGCACAAACGACAAGCCTAATGTCATGACCTGATCCATGTTCTATTGGTTATAGTCTTTCCTCAGGTTCCTTGGCTGTTGCAAGCAGGTGGCAAGAAATGGACTAGAAAGGTGCCTTGTTGGTCTCAGCTGTTGTACTTCTCTGCTACCAATGCTGTGTCTTGTTCTGTCAATGTCTTTGCCTCTCAGTCTCCAAAGTTTGTTAGATATATTGTACTTGGTCAGAAGCCATAACTGCATGTTTAATCCCCACCTGGCCCATGTAGTCATCTCCAGTCTCCAAGGCATATGTGCCTTGATCACTGTTTAGCTAGTGGTGCTCCAAGATCAATGCAGTGGAAGCATTTCCAATTTTCACCAGTGCCATTCTGCAGCCAGTGCTTGTAAATATGGGGTGTAGTATAGCTGTTACGCGAAGGAGACAACATTTCTATGGGGTCCGCCATAATTCCGACATCCCATTATTCCGACCATTATGTTAGTGAAGGTTAGGGTTGGTTATAATGGAGTCAGTACATGCACCATGTGTCAGCCTCCTCAATCCTATTCAAGATGTCTGGGATCTCTACTCCACCTTTGTCATCTTCATCAGAGACAATGGTAAATGGACTGCATTTACAGTATATAGTGCTTTTCTCCAAAGCACTTTACAATTCACCCATTAACACCATGAAACCATGCAAGGTTCCAACCTGCTCATCGGGAGCAGTAAGGGATTCAGTGTCTTGCTCAAGGACACTTCGACACCTAACCAGGAAGAGCTGGGAATCGAACCTGGAACCTTCAGATTTCTAGGCAGGTGCTCTATACTGAGCCACTGTCGTCCGACAATGATGGTAACATTGCCACAGGCTTGATTGGACACCATATTCCGAACACACAGCTGGAGAACTGTTTGTTCTCCTCAGACACCCAGAATTTGGAAAGTTGCTGAGGGATGGATGTGTCTACTAGTAAGACGCCTCAGGGCGACATGTGTGCCAATTCTTGGCCATCTGGCCAGTGATGTGTATCGGACCAGTTACACATAATGTATCAATGTACCTGCATGATCAGGGGTCAACAATGTTATGTCAAAACATGCCAGATATGTCCTTAATATTGATGACATTGGGACAGGGATCTCCATATATGGGCATAAAACATATGTTAAAAGCCAAGCAGGGCCTTGGCGAGTTAGGGCCTGGGTTTGATGTCTGGGGATCCCCATATATGAGCATGAGGGGGTACCCTAACAGGGCATCAAAAAGGTAGCACATCCAAAACTTTAAATCAGTGGAGAATAAAGTACTCACGTTTCCACTTTTGTATTGGCACAAACCAACAAGAACGCTTAAGCGTTTCGGCTATGAGCCTTCATCAGAGCATTCTGGGTGTGTCTGTCAGCTCTGTTGTCTCTGATGATGAGGGGCTCCCTACAAAAGGGGCCAGATCCCAGACCTCGATCTAGATTGAGGAGGCTGGTGTTACATGTGGAGTCAATTGGCCCCATTATAACTACACCTATCCATAACCCTAACGTCAGGATTATGAGCGGACCCCATAGAGTTGTCGTAGTCTCCTTCGCATTAATGCTATACTACACCCTAAACATTCAAGCACTGGGGATGAAGGAGATCTGGCTGCAGAATGGCACTAGGGGTGCACTATGGCACATGCTTCCACTGCATCAAGCAGTCTCTCATCTTGGAGCACCACTAGCCAAGACAGTGATCAAGGCACATATGCCTTGGAGACTGGAGATGACTGCATGAGCCAAGTGGGGACTAAGCATGCAGCTATGGCTTCTGACCGAGTACAGTACAATATCTTAAAAAACTTTGGAGAAGCAAAGACCTTGACAGAACATGGTAGCAGAGAAGTACAGTACAACTGCTGAGACCAACAGGGCACCTTCCTAGTGCATTTCTTGACACCTACATGCAACAGCCAAGGAATCCGAGGAAAGACTAGAAACAATGGAACATCGATGGATGGAAGGAACACTTTGACTTTAGTACACTCCCATGTCTGAAGCGTGACAGTCGTCGATATGGTTGCTGGGCTGGTGGAATTCTGTGCATCATATTTTGCCATGGAACAATAGCAAATCCATCCTGTAAAAACACTTCATACTAACTTGCATCATAATACACAATCACAATATGGTGCACTTTGAGGGAAATTGCTATTTAATTTTGTGTGTGATGTGATCTTATTTGTCACTTTCATTCGTAAATAGCCTTATTTGCTCATTTAAACACCCATTTTAAGTCCCCCTTTAAAGTTAAATGGGGGTGTGTACTTCTATTTATACTAGTATGTCTTTTGTTATAAACAAAACAAACTATTATGAAAAAATAAAATAAAAGTGCTAGAAAAGACAAAATCGTTTTTGAAAAATGGCATTGATATTGATATTTCAAAGACAAGATGATCCTTAATGGTCAAAACAATACCAGAAATGAATTATACATGTCAGAATTAGTTGATTTAGACCTACAGCACCTGTTTTTATTCCTAACAATGGCCAAGTTGTGGCCATGGTCTTCGGAATTACAAAATGACCTTGACCATGACCTTTCAAGGTCCAAATCACCCAAAATGGTCAAAACAATATCAGAAATGAATTCCCCGCACCCAAATTAGTCAGAATGGAGGTATTGCTTGTGCATACACAAAAGTTGGATTTTCATTATAGCCGATGGCGGCCATATTTGATTTGGCCATTGCGCCATTCGTGGCACTATGGCGGACGAGCACCTCTGTGATTTTTCAGGGACCCACTGACTCAGTTCAGGTGAGAAACTCCCCTCACACCAAATTGCGAAACAGGAGTATAGGCCAGATACTGTATTAAGACATCGAATCTCTTTGGGGTCTCGAGCTAAAACACTAATGGGAACTCCTGCATTAGGAAGTGGAGAGTCAGCAGAATTAAATCAATGCTCCTAATATTCATCATACAGTATTATAACTCACATCCCCTGCATACATGTTGGCCCCATGTCACTTTTATCGTTACTCATGTTGATATGTCATCATTCATGTGCCGTGGTCCTTCTCTCTGATAGGGTGTGGGACGGCCACGGGGGCGGACCTACTGGGCGTGGACTCTGAGCCCTGGGTGTTCAAAGGGGGCGTGTCTGGAGAAGTGCAGGTAGGGGGTATGTTCTGTGTGTGTGTGTGTGTGTGTGTGTGTGTGTGTGTGTGTGTGTGTGACACACCAGATATTGTTGTTGTTGTTGATGAGGACAGTAGAGAAGTGACCATTTTAGAAGTGGCATGTACATTTGACCACAGTCTGGAAGAGGCATTCCTTACAAAGGCACTTAAGTACCAACGTCTTAAGGATGCTATCTTACAACTTGGCTACAAGTGTAAACTACTGGTGTTTGCATTTGGAAGCCGTCCATAAATCAGTAGTGAGGGGCCTGCAGATTGCAGGCATGCCCAAGCCAAGAGCGAAGGCATTGGCAAAATTCTGTTCAGTGTCTGCAATAATTGGCAGTCGCCATATATGGAGAAGGCGATGCTTCCTGTACCCATGACCTATACCCTAGCACTTGTTGTACAGCTTTTTCCAAGTTTGCTCATCCACTATTGTTTGCGTTCAAGAACTTCTTGTTAAATGTGAATGCAAATAAAGATGTTAAAATGTGTGTGTGTGTGTGTGTGTGTGTGTGTGTGTGTGTGTGTGTGTGCGTGTGTGTGTGTGTGTGTGTGTGTGTGTGTGACTGTGTTTGTGTGTGTGCGTGTGTGTGTGAGTGCATGTCCTTTAATCGGTTGGCAAATGTGTTAAAGGAGTAGTTCACCCTCAAATTGACTATTTTTCTATTGGAGACTTGAGTTCAATAATATTTCTTTGTAAAAATTGATAATAGTAAATGTACCCCCATTGATTCCGGATGGGGACCCAAATGCATTTGGGTCCGGAATCAATGGGGGTAAATTTATTGTAATGAAATTATTGTCTTAGGAATGTGACTAAAACAAAACATATTGTTGAACTCAAGTCTCCATGGTGTGAGTAATCAATAGAAAGAAACTCAATTTGAGGGTGAACTACTCCTTTAAAGCTTTTATATACAACCTTCAGCCACTAGCTATTGCACTACATTCCAAATCACATCATTTCTGTGGTAAAAGGTTCTTTTATTTCCTTGAGTAACATCTGCAAGGCAGCACTTATGCAGTAATGCAGTGCCTGTCTAGTGTCTACTACAGTAGCTTCGATAAAGTAGTCTCTTCTTGTTTCATGTGTGTGATAATAAGTGAATGAAATGTTTGCCTGTGTGTGTGTGTGTGTGTGTGTGTGTGTGTGTGTGTGTGTGTGTGTGTGTGTGTGTGTGTGTGTGTGTGTGTGTGTGTGTGTGTGTGTGTGTGTGTAGATGCTTCTACCTCTAGGTGGCAGTAGTGACCTCTTCACTCACCCCCCTCCTCTCTTCCCTACCTCTCGTCTGTACAACGTCAGACCCTACCACAGCAAGGACAAGGTGGGATGGAGTGCACGCACACACACACGCACAATATCAACAGATTCCACTTACCGTATTTACAAAGATCTGGAGTACCAATGTCTTTGAGGCAACAAAGTTGATTTCCCTGATGATGGGCATGCATTCCATGTGACAAAGTCCAAAGTCTAGTACAGACCCAATCTTTGTGACAAGATAAAACCTTAATGAGTAGGTCGGGAGTGGCTTATTTTGGCACTCTGTAACATGCGGGAGTCTGTCCCCGTTACAATAAGCTAGACCAGGGGTCTTCAACGTTTTCAGGCCAAGGACCCCTTAGTTGAGAGAGAGATGAAGCAGGGACCCCCACAACCGGCATAGATTCCATATAGTTTCATTGTTTGACAGCACAATCATCAGTGTATTTTGGATTCACGTCAATTTGTATTTTCAGATATTTAACCCCTTGAACTGTCAATACTTAATAAACTTGACCTTTCACTCTGTTAGTCTGCTCTTTTTCCCCTCTACACCAAAGCTCTTTGCCAAAAAAAAGGCTAAATTTCTCAGAATATGGACACTAGGGTTCAAGTGGTTAATATAAAAAAGAAAAAACGTTTTATCACTCAAAGATTTGGAGGACCCCCTGTAGTAACTCTGAGGACCCCCAAGGGGTCCCAGACCCCCTGTTGAAGACCCCTGGGATATGTATTGCCGAGGTGGATCGCCAAACCTACAGTACCATCAGCTCAGAGGTCTTGGTGCACGACTTGCCGCACCCAAACCATGCTATACTCATACGCTGAGGTGGCGGTGGCCGGCATCGAACCCATGACCTTGTGGTTCAAAGGCGAGAGCTCTACTGACTGAGCTACCCGGACCTAAACCTCTTTTAAGCCTGATTTAGTGCACAACACTGTCGTACGACGACGGAGCATGAATGAATTAAGTCAGGAAATTTTAGGAGAATACCTGTCAAAGCTGGGAATACATTTTTTACCAAACGATTTCTTCACCAATGTGTTCGTAAAGGTGTCTAGTAACATATCTAACAAAGATTGAAATTCAACATCCCAAGGATAATCTTTGACAGCTAGGGTAATTCTGGGTGTAGCGTGGAGGATTACCAGAGCCTGAACTGGGATTGTAATCCGATGAACAATCAGATTACCAGAGCCTGTCTGAACTGGGATCGTACCGGTGATCAATCCGGCTCATTTGATTAGCTGACCCAAACGGATCGGCTTTGTGGATCTGTTCAACTTCAGGCCTAGAATTATTTAATGCTTTAACTATTGAAAAATAGCAGATATACAAGCTTGCAGCGCGGCACCGAGTGCTGCGCTGCGAGCTTGTAGATCTGCTATTTTTGAAAAATCAAGAAGTCTTTGAATATATCTATTTAACATTTGTACCTCAACTATTTGCTTCTGGGTGGTCCCTGGAACAACATTTTTTTTTCTCTTTTTTTTTTACTTAAAGATCGGGTCAAAGATATTCAAAGACGATTTTTCTAAAATAGCAAAATCACATGTCACATGAGACTAGCATCATAGACAGTATGCGTTGTCAGGGCCGACGTCAGAACCCTTACAATGGCAACCTTCCCCTATATAAGACAGTGTTTCGGCCCAGTTGAGTTAGTCCGTCTTCTCCCTTTGACCGAACAGCGATAGTGCCAGGCCATATCTCAACAGATAGAGGGCTAGGTATCGAAGAATCCAGTAGGATATCTCAGGGGCTTGCAGGAGTAACCAGCGGCTGAGCTCCAGTGAATGAGCTCTCTGGTTTTATAGTCATTTCATTTGACTAACACAGATTGGACCAAAGATTAAGTAACAGTGCACTGACACATCTACTGTCACAAAGCAATAGTTAAACTACGCTGTGAGAAATGTTCTGCTGGACACTGCATCTGAGCGGAGGACCAACGCACTGCAACAGTGTTGCTGTGGCTGTGGAGCACAAGGTGTACACCTTTGGATGGCCCTTCTACAACACAGAGGCTCAGATTGATGTGCGTGTCTTCAACACAGTGTCTTTGAAATGGACCATGCTGCCTCCAGTGACAGCCGGAACAGACCAGGTTCCTTCCAGGTGCTACGGCCACACTGCTGTTCTGGTGGAAGAGACCGCCTACCTCTGGGGAGGGACTAACTGCATTACAGAGAAGCGCTGCAACGTGCTTTATGCATTTGATGTCGACATCCACAGATGGTTCAAACCCACGGTGTCAGGGACTGTTCCAGAGGGGAGGTGCTTCCACTCCGCCTGTGTCTTTGGGAGGATCATGTATGTCCATGGAGGATGTTACAGCAAGTTGTCTGTGTGGGCTAATGACATGTACAAGTTGGACACCACCACGATGGTCTGGTCTCTAATAAACACTAGAGGACCTCTCCCGCCTGTTTCAGCACATCACTCTGCCACCATCATCGGGACAAAGATGTTTGTATTTGCGGGCCGATGTAACAAGTACAGAGACACCATCCGAGTGTTTGACACAGAGACCAACTGCTGGCTGAGCACATATTATTATGCACCGTTTCTATGCCGTAATCATTCAGCTTTTACCTACAAGGGAGAGCTGTACATATTTCCTATTTTCAAAAAAATCAAGACCTTCAATAATAATCTGTTGAAATTCAATCCAAAGACGTTCTGCTGGAAAAAACTTGAGCCCAGGAGCAAAGGACTGCGTATGCATAGGTGGACGATCGTATCGGTGGGAGATCGTATCTTCTTCCTTTATGATGACGGCCTGTACATCCTAGACTTGAGTCCTAGTCTGAAGAAGTTATGCAAGCTAGCAGTTGTTCAGTATGGTCTGGTGCAGTCACAACTACCACACAACATCAGGTGGGAACTGGCGGCCATGACAATGACTATTGTAAAATAGCAGACATGGAAGTAGACACTGTGGACAGTGTCTAGTGCAGGGGTGGGCAACTTTGATGATGGCGAGGGCCACTATATTTCCACCTTCTCTCCAGGGGGGCTTCTTTTGAATTGGGATCCTGAATCATTTTTTGTTATTTTTTAATTGGAATCCTGACATTTGTATTTCATTTCAAACGCATTTAGTTATATAGTCATTATAGTTAACTTTATGTACCTAAATACAAATAAATTGGACATAAAAAATACATTTTAATACTACTATACTAGTCATTAAGCTACTAATATAGACTGACGGAATTAAAGCAGGTCATGTTTGGAATTGTAACAGCTGAAATCAATAATATATCAGTATTCCGGTATTGACCTGCGGGCCGCATTAAGTGAAGGTGGGGGCCGCATGTGGCCCCCGGGCCGCCAGTTGCCCATGTATGGTCTTGTGGACATCTACATTTTTATGTGCCAGCAGAGCGCGCAAGCAATACTTTCAGTGCTCTGTTTCCGACCGACAGTACGAAGGCAGCCAATGAGGGAGCATCGTTCTTGGTGACAAAATAACAACTAGAAAAGATGCAACTGGAAATTGCCAGTGTGGTTGCTGACGGTTGCTGACTATATTCTACAGTAAGCTAACTACAGTAAGTCATGTGAAGCTTGACCAAATCCCTACTGATTCCCACTCCCATTGATTCCCTATTGATTCGCTATCCCTGTCAGACAGAAGTCTGTCTGTCTGTCAATTTCCATTGGCAGCAGAAAAATTACCCTAGAAATAGATAAAGTTTCCCCAGGACTATAATGTGTTGCCCTGTTGGGCAACCGCACTAATAACAAGACGCGAGTTGGCACCTCGACAGAGTGCCAACTTACCCACCCACATGCATACAGACAACACGGAGCAGCACTGATACGCAGTACTTAACGCAATCTGCTGGCGCACAAGTAGGCCACATATGGCCACGAGTGCACAAGTGAGGGAAGTATAGTTACAATACAAGGTCTGCAAAAAGGATTTTTCTAAGAAAGCTGATAGTCAGGGAAAATGAGCAGAATACCTGTCAAATCTGGAAATAAATTCCTTACCAAACAATTTCTTCACCAATGTGTTCGTAAAGGTGTCTAGTAACATATTTAACAAAGATTGAAATTCAACATCCCTAGCAAAATGTTTGACAGCTAGGGTAATTCTGGGTCTCATTCACTTACTGTACTATAAGGGAAAATATTACTCCCAAAAAATATGCTTTAAGTGGGATGTGAGGGGTCTAACTAGGTGTTTTTAATTATTCTGAATCCATTGCAAGAATTTATTTTTTCCGCGAAAAACATGCCTTGGGCCAAAAATGGACCCCATATACAACTGTTAAAAGTGATGACTCATCACTAAACCATTGTTTTTTTTTGGGTATGTTTTTAGCCCAATGAATGTTTTTCGTGCAAAACAAATGCTTGCAATGGATTCAGAATAATTAAAAAACACCTAGTTAGACCCCTAACATGCTACTTAAAGCATATTGTATAAAGCATACAGTATAGTGTATAGTACGTGAATGAGACCCAGAATTATTACCCTACCTGTCAAACATTTTGCTAGGGATGTTGAATTTCAATCTTTGTTAGATATGTTACTAGATTCCTTTACTAACACATTGGTGAAGACATTGTTTGGTAAGGAATTTATTCCCAGGTTTTATTAATATTCCCTGATTAATTAGAACGCTGCAGAGAGAAATCGCAGTGACCTGAATAATTGCGATGACTTTTTTTCAAGACACTGACCGCGACCCGTGACCCGTGTGTGTGTGTGTGTGTGTGTGTGTGTGTGTGTGTGTGTGTGTGTGTGTGTAGGTGGAGTTGTATCGGATGGTTCGACAGCTTCACCTGAGGACTCAGGGTGTGCAGGAGTCCAGAGCAGCTCATCCTGATGTCATAGGAGACAGGTGACTGTCAGTCTTTATGCTTTAACTATTGAAAAGTAGCAGATATACAAGCTCACAGCGCGGCACCGAGTGCCGCGCTGCGAGCTTGTAGATCTGCTATTTTTTTTTAATCCTGACCTGAACATTACATTTTGTGCAAGTCTTTGAACATTTTTGACCCGATTCTTCAAAATGTCTTCTAAAATCCTTCGAAGGTTTTTGAGAAATGCATTTCAGGGGAGCGTTCTTTAGGTTAGATTATACTTTATTGACAAGAATGGCAGCAGCAACATAGCATATAAACATCAGCAAGATATGAAGGCAGCAGCACGATACATAAAGGCAGCAGCATACACTAGGCATACTAACGGCAGCAGGAGAGCGACAAATGCATGACATGTATACTGTGATACTATACTAAGGCCGCAGCATACCAACAGCCTAAGAATAAGAACAGGCATCTATGGCAACTTAGGCAGGAGCATAACTTGGCGATGGATTCTGTATTCGGGTCATTTCCTGCAGGCCCACGATCACACGTGTACCATGTACGGCGAAGTACATGTATGGCTGTGTACGTCGTGGGCTTAACATATCTCTGCAGGCAATTACCCGAGACCCCCCGCGGGGTCTAACACAGAACCTACGGTGGAGCTGGGGTGGTGGCGGGGCAGTAGCTTGCGCAACAATACCTTACCTACAGGCAGGTCTACCTATATATTGTATAGGGGGCGGGACGCGCAGGTCCCGACCACGTGAGCGCACGCAACCTCCAGAACACTCCCCCGAACTCGCTTCGTCATTACACTCCTTCGCATCATTTCAGGGGAGCGTTCTTTAGGTTAGATTATACTTTATTGACAAGAATGGCAGCAGCAACATAGCATATAAACATCAGCAAGATATGAAGGCAGCAGCACGATACATAAAGGCAGCAGCATACACTAGGCATACTAACGGCAGCAGGAGAGCGACAAATGCATGACATGTATACTGTGATACTATACTAAGGCCGCAGCATACCAACAGCCTAAGAATAAGAACAGGCATCTATGGCAACTTAGGCAGGAGCATAACTTGGCGATGGATTCTGTATTCGGGTCATTTCCTGCAGGCCCACGATCACACGTGTACCATGTACGGCGAAGTACATGTATGGCTGTGTACGTCGTGGGCTTAACATATCTCTGCAGGCAATTACCCGAGACCCCCCAAAACAACAACCCCCAACACAAGCAAAAGCTAAGAATCCACTGCCAATGCCAACCAACGGTGAAGGTTGCTCTGCTGTAAATAGGCGACTAGTGCTGAGCACAACTACACTAACTGCCTAACCTTAATACTCTAGAGCGATACCAAATGAATATGCAGTAATACTGGAATTAATGAATACTAACAGCGTGCAAAGACCAACCAACGGTGAGGAAGGTGGCGCCGCTGTACTTTTAGCGCTTACTGTGAGCAGGAGGCACTGAACTATATAACTACCTAACACAATACTCTGGAAAGGCCAAGCTCAGTTATTAAAGTAAAGGCGGCGGGACAGCTCAGAACATCCTACCTAAAGGGACACCCCAGCAACCACCTTGCTTTGCAGAGAAAATGGAGTGCGGCAGAGCAATGCGACTATTCATAAAACGTATACTAGAATGGACAGCAAATGAAATACGCTGTAGTACTGACATTTATTAATATTAGCAGCTTGCCAAAGGCCAACCAACGGCGAAGAAGGTAGCACTGCTGCAATTTAGCGATTACTGCGGTGGGCAGGAGGCAACTAAAGCCGACCAACACTAGAACTCGAGCGCTATGCTATACTAGAATGGGCAAACGCGATAGAAATACACAGTAGTACTGAAGTGTATTAATATTAGCCACAGCCAACCAACAATGAAGGTAGGTGTCATTTTAGCGATGCTATACTGAGCAGGAGCAACTGCGTATAACACTGGTTTATACTGTTAAACCCATCTAACCTAAAAGACACCTTGGCTTGCATATTAAAATGCATGTGAAGCGCAGCAGAGAGGCAGCCATTAACCTAAAAAGACACCCCAGCAAACACCTTGCTTTGCATATTAGGCATGTGAAGCGCAGCGGCAAATAAACACACAAACATATCGGGTACACGCCGAAGCAGAACGGCATAATGTAACCTTATGAAACCTGAGCTAGTAGCACAGCCGCTCAGTCCCGAGTTGCATGGCTTGATGCTCATTGGTAGCTGGGCGTGCCGGATTTCAGATTGCCGAGTCTTTTGCCGATGCCCGGCGGCTAGAGGATTTCCTGGTTGATGACAGCACCCGGAGCGCTGCTGTTGTCACTGCCCCGGTCCAGCGAGAGAGCTATGCGGGTGGACGGGTAGCCGGGTGGGGGGCGGCGTGCAGGTGGGCAGCTGGTTGGGCAGGCCGCAGCTCTCTCGGTTTTATGCCGTACCAGGCTCGTGTCATGGGTGCCGGGGGCAGACATCAGGCGGATGTTTCAGCATGGAAATAAAGGACGGAAAAGTGAATTAGTTCTGCTCCAGAGTCTGCTGATGCGTAATATAAGAAACTCAACAAAACCACATCTTGACTTTTAGGTCAAGCAATGCAAGAGCGGCCAAGCCAATATACCAACCAAGCTAATGTGCTGCTATTTACTAAGGCTACCTATTGTTTCCAAGCTTAAAGCGACTGAAACCCCAACAGCACCGAACAAGCAAATGCGCTGCTATTTACCTGCTAGAGTCTGGCTCCGCAGTGCTTCTAGGATAGCTGTTGCTGGTGAGAGGAATGGAGTTCCCGCCACTGGTGCTGGAACTGCAGTTCCCAGGTTCCTTTGCGGCATGATGGCGGCGTCGGCGTGTTGCGCCTCCGGAAGACGAGCCTGCGCCCCATGAGCTTCTAGCACGACACGGCGGGCTGGCGGGTGGGCTCGCGGGCAGGCGGGTGGGCTCACGGGCAGCGGGCTGGCGGGTGGGCTCGCGGGCAGCAGGCAGGCGGCGGGCTAGCGGGCAGCAGGCAGGCGGCGGGTGGGCTGGCAGGCGTGACGACCGCCTTGCTTGGGATGGCCGATGCTGTAGAAGCAAAGCCCTCTGCAGTGCTAATCGACTCCTGACTGGCCTCATGGTATTCTACAGCCGTGGACGAAGCTATAAAGATAACATGTTAATAGACAACGCAGCCGCTGCAGCACGACGCTGCAATGGCAAACATGCTGTAGCGACAGCCATGCATCAGCTCCAGCCCGAATCTGAAAACCTGTTAGCAGGCATGTGGCAGCCGAAGCAAGAAGCTATGAAGAAAAACGCACTGTTAGCGGAACCTGTAGGAGCTTAGCCAGAAGCTGTAGGAGATTAGCCAGAAGCTGCAATGATCAAAATGCTGCTGTAGTAGCGGGCCTGCCACAGCTCCGGCATGGATCTGCAGTGATAAAGATTATGTTAGCTGCTGCAGTAGCAGCTATGCAGCCACTCCAGCACGAGCTGAAAATATAGAAATGTTAGCAGCAGACATGTAGCAGCCGCAGCAAGAAGCTATAAAGTAAAACATGATTAGTGGAACATGTAGCCGCTTTAGCATAAAGCTGCCATGATAACCTGATGCCGAAGCCGTGGGCCTGCAGCTGCTCCGGCCTTGAGCTGAAATAATAAACAGGATGTTAGCAACCAACATGTATTAGCTTTAGCATGAGCTGTAAGAAAACATAAAGTGTGCTATGTGACCCAATACTATAACCTTAGTTTGAAACGACATTTAAATTAAATCACTTTTACTTCTGATACACTGGTAGCAGCTTTAACATGAAGCAGTAACGATTGCAGCGGACCAGAAGTGCTTTAGCCAGGAGCTGTAATGATACAAATAATGTTAGTATCAGACACGTGGCACTGAGCATGAACTGCACAGATAACATGATGTCAGCATCCTACAAGCAGAAGCGTCAGTTGTAATTATTAGCAGCCATAACAGCAGCATTAGCAGCTTGAGTAGAGCTAGCCTCCGCCGAAACCACGGAGACATGACGGTATCCGACTGCGGCAGCAGCAACAATTGGCGTATTTATTTAGCATTTAATATAGCAGCACAACTGACAACTTAGAACTTATCAACTTTAACTAATAGCCTGCGATGCGAAGAAAAAAAGCTGATGAGCTGCAGCTGATGGATGCTGAAAACTGAAGAGAATGGTTAGCTTTAGAGTAGACTACGTTTCCCTGCATGCACTAGCGACTCAACTGGTGACGTCAGGTCAGACAGGCACGACTTGCGTTAGCGGAAGCAAAACATTGATCGCACGTAAACTATGGCACCTATGAGCTAGCGGGTTCCTCCTCCCAGGAGCCCACGGCACGCAGACAGACATCCTTTATAGCTTCTCAAACGAGCGGCCATAGAGTTATAATAGCGAGCGGCGATTAATGTTTTAATCACTCATCCCGCGAGGGCCAGACAGTGCAAAACATACACATAACCCAAGGAGAGGCAGAAGCAATATAGGCCCCAGATACTAACTAGATTAAGCACGCTGCGACGAAGCCTGAATCGAAAGCTTTCCTCCTGGCCCGACGTGTAGTTCATACGACTATTACTTCTAGCACAACGCCGAGGCTTGGCATGATAGAGAACTACATTTCCCACACGCAGCGCTTAGTATGTGCTACCGTAAACCTCCTCCGTGAAGACGTAAAGCTCTGCTAGGTAGATTCATAGAGTTATAATATGCCGCTTACTGACACGCGCAACCTATATATTAATTTATTCCTCCTGACATGAGACATTACTGTTAATAGAGGCAACGTTTTCACACGGGGCCATACTTGTGCCTAGAACATGGCTAGCAAGCTGTTTTACCAGCTAACAGCTATCCTTACAGAAGTTAGAAGCTAGCCGGCTAACAACAAGCAAAGCTAGCCCTTGGCTGACTGAAGAAAGGAACGCTGCTCAACAGTAGCAGATACGGCTAGCTCCGTCGACGACACACCACTGTTCCCGATAAGCACAACCAACTGAGTTTACCTTTATAGCGAACGGTCGCAAGCAAGCCAAGCACAATGAAGTTATTTTAGCATTAGCCAGTAGCCACAACTACTTCCATCTTGATCTGTAGTATGCAAAAATCGCTGGAATGGGCAACATTACCTTGATGAAACAGTAGTTAGAAGTAGACCTCAGCCGTGTTTACTACAAACAACAAACCCAACAGTTATGCCATAAGCCTTGCCTTGATCACAGCAGCTAAAAATGCGCTTTAGCAATAGTGAGCAGCCGAAACAAGAAGAGCAATGGCCTACAAAGGCACAATTAAGTTAGCTAAGCAACAACAACAACAGCACAAACACACTAAATTAGCCTAGCCACGACAACAACTGCCGCAAGGATCAGCAGCACTGCACTGCAGAAATCAGCTGGGAATTAGCAACATTAGCGGAGACCCACACACTTGTTGAAGCAGTACTAGAACACAGCAGTGTCTACCCAAATCCACAATCCCAAAGTTTTTCCCATACAACCTTGCCTTGAATCCCTTGATCCTAGCGTAGACAGTGGCTAAAGACGCGAAAGACATGATCCAAGCAGAAGTCAGCAGCACAAACAACCAGTAGCCCCTCGAGACAGCCATGCGTAGCAGCAGCAGTAGCTTGCGCAACAATACCTTACCTACAGGCAGGTCTACCTATATATTGTATAGGGGGCGGGACGCGCAGGTCCCGACCACGTGAGCGCACGCAACCTCCAGAACACTCCCCCGAACTCGCTTCGTCATTACACTCCTTCGCATCATGTTTCAGTGGTTCTCAAACCTTTTCATGTCCATGACCCCAAAAATGATATAAAAAATAATACCATCTGGGCACTTCAATAGTATTCTTTTTTATATAGTTTGCCCTTGTTGAGCACCGACGAGTCCTACCGACTGTTGGCTGAAGCGCGCAGACATCTCCTTACTTACTTGCATACCCCAAAATGATATGTATTTGGTCGCCAACCCCCATCTCGAAATATTATGTACAGTATCAGGGATCACCCAGAAGCAAATATTTGAGTCACAAATGTTTGCTTTAAAAAAAAAAATATATATATATATATTCAAAGATTTGCCAAAAAGTGCAAGATTAAAAAAAAAAAAAAAATACAGTTCGGCATGGCACTCTGTGCCACGCTGTGAGCTTGTATATCTGCTATTTTTCAATAGCTAGTATAAAATAATTCCAGGTTCCTTAATGGGTGCCAGCATATCTTCTATGGCAGCATGTTGCGCAGCGGAAATAGCCGATCTACAAGCTAAGCTGATTGCTTGACAACAGCAGCAGCAAGCTGGTACATTGTTCCACTCAGAGTTCAATGAACACTGGGGATGTCATACTATGTGGTTACGATTTGTTCTCTCCAAAGCTGCGATCTTTCCACTCATATCTTATTGATGGAGACAGAGATTGATGTTCAATAATGCAAAGACAGCTGCCCTGGCTTTGATTCTCAGCCACGTTCAGAATCTGTTTCGTCTTCATTTTCTCAGGCTCGAATCAGGTCAGGTTTCGGGGTTTGCTCAGTTTCTTTTCTAAACCCGAGCACGCTGGAATAGCCGACGTTTCTTATTCATATAGCTTTCATGTTTTCCCTGGTTTTCCCTGGTCCCATAGCTATAGTCGTTTTTCATTTATATCCTGCATACTTACTTAATATATCAACTTTATTATCGCCCTTTATCTGTCCCAGCAACACACTCTCGCGGGACTCTAGCACAAGTAAACACACTCTTGCGGGATCTATAGCACCAGTAAACAGGACGTTTGCGAGATTTTCTTTTCTTTAGGAGGCTATTTGTAGGCTTTGTGTACAATGGATTGGATCCACTCTAGTGGATCCAATGAAGATGAGCTATCTTCATAAATTAAATATCTTTGACACAACGTTGTCTCTGTGCTCCATGTGTTCCAGGTGTCTGGGGGCGTGTCTGGCCTTGTGTCCCGAGTACAGCCTGGTGCTGGAGGATGAGCTGGGGGTGTGTGGCTGCATCCTGGGGGTCCTGGACGTCCGCTCCTTCACCAAGCGCTGCCTGGCCACCTGGATGCCCGCCATGCGGGACAAGTATCCGCCCAGAGGGGGCGCCACTCACCCAAACACACAGGTAAAAAAAAAGAAAAAAAGAAAACACCTATTCATAGCAAGCCCCCAGAACGGCTTGTAAATGTTGAAGCCGTCGACCCTACTGGCCAAAGCTGGAACAGCATGCGGGGTGAACTATACCTGCACGAGCAAAAGAGCACGTAAGAAAAATGGGATCATCCAGATGATCCAATTCCCCCACAATGCACCTGGATTCAGCTACTTCCACATGCTTCAAAACGCCATTGAGCAACTTGCCATTGATCACAAAGGCTATGCTCTCTCCTCTCACTATCACACAGCTTAAGCTATCCACCGCAAATTTTAGGTGGAAAGCTTTCCACCTCAAGTCAGAAAATAAGTGGAGGCCATCATATAGTCCGCCGGCCCACGGTGAAGTCCTACCCCGCCTCCCTCTGGTTCAGACGCAAACCTGGTCTAGACCGGTCCAGGTCGACCAATCAGTGAACGGGGTGAAGAGCCGATCTGTCTTAAAGTAAAAACAGAGAGATGTGTCGGGACTCGCGGTGGAAAGCTCTTCACCGCGAGTAATGACGTAATGTTGTAGTTTTATGACTCAAAGAGACTACACCGCGGTGGATAGCTTTCCACCGCGGTGCCGACTATGATAGGGGCTTTATAATATTATGTTTCCTTCTAAGGTTTTTTGAACCTATGTTTCTATGTCAGCAATCTGGCCAGCCATCGTCAAAGAAAAGGTCCTTTTCACATAACTGGAGCTCAGTTAGTCTGTTCTTGAGAGACTACTATGTCAGTGGTTCTCAAACCTTTTTCATGTGAAGGACCCCCAAAATGATATTTATTTGGCCACGGACCCCCATCTCAAAATATATAGTTCCAGGGACCACCCAGAAGCAACATTTGAGTTACAGTCGTTCGCTTTGAAAATACATACATTCAAAGATTTGCACACATTTTCATGACTTTTTCAAAAATAGCAGATCTACAAGCTTGCAGCGCGGCACTCGGTGCCGCGCTGTGAGCTTGTATATCTGCTATTTTTCACTGGTTAAAGCATTCAATAATTCTAGGCCTAAATGGGTTAATGTTTGTCATGTTCTGTGTGCCTGCATGGTGCTCCATTAGGACCTGGTGCAGCTGATGGAGGAGGACCA
>NC_137821.1:13584830-13777330 GCF_963921795.1 Nannobrachium achirus | reverse complement strand
AAACTAGCTCAAATTATACAAAAACGGACTAGAATTGCATGTACAGTATCTTAGTTTTCGTTTTTTCCACCGTCATGTGGTATAATGCAGTCTTTCATTCTAACCGTTCTCAGCTTCTATGAATTAAGACTTTCCCTTTTAGTCAATCATAGTAACCTTGGTACAGTTGTTTTGTCGTGGGAATAACGCAACAGCAACATCAGAAAACTGACTGTGTGACACACCGGAAATACAAAAATACACAATTGAATATATATAAATACACTGGTCTGAAAAGCCACACACAAAAGTGAGAAATGCATAAGAAAAAGCACAAGAGCACACAGCAATCATAACTAAATGTAGAATCAAGAATGTTCATTTTTGTATCACAACATACAAAAGACACAAGTGCGAGTATTTGTATTGATGCTTTTCCTTTTTTGTATTATATAGCTACGGTAGAGTCAAAAGCACTTAAATCTCATTTATATTTATATTTGTGTGCCAGTGTCTTATGCCAAGAATAGCCGGTCGTTAGCGTTGTTAGCTCATTAGATCGGCTATTTCCGGCATTAGACACGGCACGACACCCAACTATAAATGAGGCGTTACAGTACATTTATATAACAAATTAAAAAATAAAGACCTCATCCCTGTCTGTGGTACTGTATGTTCCACTGTGACAGAAACTCATTCGTTGTGCGACAATGTAGGCATGAACACCATTCAGATAGAAAAATGCATGACCTACGATGGTAGAATAGATGTGGTGTTTTATTGTCGTCGCAGAAGACGAGATTGTGTCACTTCGTTGTGTGGAATCTTGTGTGAGTGAGAAGGAGATTTTTTTTTTGTCTGTGTGTGATTACACTTTTATTGTGTCTGGGGATTGGACTGGAGAAATGCTGTGGTGGGGAACACAGGCTATTAGAGCTGGGACGTTCGCAAACGAATCAAGTCTTTTGAACGGCTCTTTGAAATGAACGATGGGATCCGGTTCGCAGTAGGGAGCCGTTCCTTTTGTAAATGAAGAGTGGTGGGAAAAGTACTCAATTTCTTTACTTAAGTAAACATGTCAATACTGCAATGAATGTGGAAATACTCTGCCACAAGCAGAAGTTTGGAATTAAAATGTAGGTTACTTGAGTAAAAGAGCAACAGTATTGGTATCAAAATGCACATAAAGTAGGCCTACCAATAGTAGAAAGTACTCATTATGCAGAATGTCCCATTTCACAAGTTTTCCAATGAATAACATTTAGTAAACTCTTTTGAAAATAGCCGATTTAGCCATCTACAAGCTCACAATGTGTCACATTGTGAGCTTGTAGATCGGCTATTTTCAAATGGCAGAAATGTATCCTATGGCCAAAATGTATAGGCCTATAGGGTTGAAGTTATTTGCAGTCATAATCAAAATCTACAAAGGAACCAGTAACTAAAATGAGCCAGTCTTTTGAATGGCTCTTCAAGGAACAGATCTCAGAGATCCGGCTCACTTAAAAGAACCATGAATCCCATCTCTGCAGGCTATGTGGAGCACTGTGAAAAATAGAGAGAAAGTAAATGGTACAAGTGGCAAATGGTGCATTTGGATTTTCGTTTACACGTCACACACAATCCAATAATCATGTAGATAGTTAGCTTTTTTATCTTGACACTTTTTTCGGTTTGGGCATTTTGTTGCCCATGTGGAAATGGGTAATACATTGTAATTTTAAAGAAAAGTGCTACAGTACATATTATTATGCAGTACTACTCATTGCCAGCGGATACAATGTACTATGACGTCAGTACCCGTTGTCAGAGTGTAGTACCCATTTCAGAGTACCAACTTTGGAAGTGTTTGGGGGATCTTCATGCATGGGCAAAAGATAGATATAGAATAGATAGATACCTTTATTATCCCAAGGGGGAAATTCAGTGACGGCACTTGTTTCAACCAATCAGTGAAGAAATGCCAAATGTTTGGTTCCCATTTGTACACTCTCAGAGTTACAGAATCTGTAAGGTTTCATTTGTTTCCCTTTAGGAATCATTAAAGGGAACCGTTAAAGGAGGCATCCAGACCAAAACACAAATGGGGCTAAATCTTTTATCAGATCCCTTCATACACGCTGCAGTTGTTTCTTTTTTATATACATGCCCCTGTTCTGCGTTCTCCCCACCCCTCCACAGCTAAAACGTGTGTATTTGACGAGTAGTCTACTCGTCATTTCTACATGAACCGGCTGCTAGGGAGGGACAAACAGTGCATCTGCGAGTCTCATGAGACGGTAAATACACAATCCATTAAAAAAAAGTGAAGTTTGGAGCGAAATAGCCGCATAACGAGTTGCTACCTCTTCAAATACCCCCGTTTTAGCTGTGGAGGGGTGGGGAGAATGCAGAACAGGGGCATGTATATAAAAAAACAACTGCAGCATGTATGAAGGGATCTGATAAAAGGTAGATTTAACCCTATATGTGTTTTGGTCTGGATGCCTCCTTTAAGGAATCGGACCATTATGAGGGAATCTATATGAGATAAATGTATATCTTCTTCTTTCTTTTTTTTTTATAACGAGCTGTCCTGGTATAAAGTGGTGTTTAGTGTGTCTATGCAGGGTATCACGGGATGTGAAAAACAAAAGAAATGCATAACTGTAGTACTGTAGGATGCAATCTATGTTTACATTGATGATTACTGGAGTTTTAATAACAATGAATGATTTTATGGAGCTGACGTTATGTTGTGACAATTATTAAAATGATTGTTTCTTTCCTCCTTGGATCTTCCTGTTGTTTTTGGGTATGTTGGCGTTGACTTGTCTTTAAAAAATAGCAAGAAATATTTTTGAAAAATCTTGAAAATTTGTAACCTGACTCCGCCAGATGGTGGCAGCAGTGCGAACCGCCCCTACTGTTACCATCTGGAATTGCTTGGGTAAAACCGAAGTAAGGGGCGGGCCATTTTTTCAAGTTCTTTAGCAGGTGATTGGATGGTGCCGTCTGTCTATCACAGTCTGAGTGCCAACTCCAACCACTCATATTGGCCTGTCTGAATGACGTTACACCCAGAATCCGCCTCCTGGGTTTCTGTTGGCTCAGAGCCGCTCAGAGCCCGCCCATAGCTGCCGCTGATTGGTCCGGACTGGGACTTTACGGCATTATCCACTCTCTTTGAACAGTCCCAGATGTTTGCGCAGGGCGGTACGGACTGCTGCCATCATCTGGCGGAGTCAGGTTAGAAAATTTGTGCAAGTCTTTGAATATATTTGACCCGATTCCATAAATGTCTTCTAAGGTTCTGGGGTTTAAGTGGTTCAGAGCTTAAAGCAGTGTTTCTAAAATAATAATAATAAAATAAAATAAAAACACAGCCTGAGGGAAAGTGGAATATAAGAGCATTTATTTTGTTTAATTATAAAACATTGACAAAATGATTGTGAATTTAATTGTGAAGTTTTCTTTGCAAGCTGGATCATTTGATACAACATTGGTTACAGACATAATTTTGCCATATCATTAGAATAAAACCAGAAATGTTAAGACTACAGCTCCTAAAAGTGAAGTATGCTTGATTTCTTGAATGTTTTCTTTCAAAATGTTGTCCCTTTTAAATTTAACAAAACCATAAGGACACAAAACATGGGACTTTTGTACAGTACCTTTCATGTGACACTGGTAGCAAACAGACATAATACAGTAAAGACAACACGTGTAGCTGCTGAAGACTATTACACTTTAACCACCTAATAAAAAACAAATAAAAAAAATCCATTCCCATTGAAATGCATTGGCAGAAACCGCCCTCATAGGTAAAATAAAAGTATGGTTTGACCGTGCCCTTGCAAGTAAAAGTCTTGAGTAAAAGTACAAAAGTATTAGTATCAAAATGTACTTAAAGTACCAAAAGTAGAAAGTACTCTTTATACCGAACGTCCCATTAAACATGTAAATGTATAAAAATCTTTGGAAAATAGCATGTTCAAATGTGTTGCGATGCGACGCATTGTGAGCTTGTAGACTGGCCGAAATGTAAATAGGAATGAAGTGGTCATGTATGTTTTGTAGGCCTAATTATAATCCAAATCTACAAGTAACTAGTAGACTAAACTAAAGGTTTTCAAATAACTGTAGCGGAGTAAAAGCTAAATATTGATGTAGAAGTACTGACAATTGGAAATATTCCAGTACAAATACCTCAAATTAATTGTACTTAATTAGTTGACACCACAGGTAGCAACCAAAGTCTGTCTTACTAGATCAGTAACCTACTAAAACTGAGAAGTGTTCCATGTTTATTCCCTGAGCTTGCATCGCCCCCTTCTGTCCAATTTGGTATATTCCAGCTAAATTCATTTTACAAAGGCAGTGTGAGTTTGAGTAAAAATGTATAAATAATTAAATATATCTATTTATACAACATGTGCACATAGACCAACCGTGTGTGTGTGTGTGTGTGTGTGTGTGTGTGTGTGTGTGTGTGTGTGTGTGTGTGTGTGTGTGTGTGTGTGTGTGTGTGTGTGTGTGTGTGTGTGTGTGACTATACATCAGTGCTTTCCCTATCTGAGGTGTTGCCGGCCTCCCATTGGCTACGGGAGGAGCGCAGGTTGTGCTCCGGGGCCATGACCTGGCCAATGGGGATACGGTATGCTGCCAGAGTCTGTCCATTCATCGTCAGCATCAACGTGAAGACCATGGTGGCTGCCCAACTGCATGCTGGGAGACCGACCTGAGAGAGAGAGAGAGAGAGAGAGAGAGAGAGAGGGGGGGGGGGGGGGGGGGGAGAGAGGAGAGAGAGAGAGAGAGAGAGAGAGAGAGAGAGAGAGCATGTTAGATAGCATGTTATTTCAACAGATACTAGGTTAATTGTATGCCTGGAATTTTGTCATTTTAGGGGCAAGGCCAATTGGCCTTTGGTGTTGTCCATTTTTTGAGGGCACAAAGGTCAAATGCCAGGGCAGGAAGGCCATCAAATAAAACAAGATTTTAGTCCATTGAAAGAATTTGTTGAATTTAAGGGTTGGGGATGATATCAGTGAAATAGATAAATGATGGTATTTACAATCTGATCCATGCTCAGCCCTGCATCATTCAAAGTCACTGGATTGGTTTAAAGATGGGGACTCAAGGGGGGAGTTAAGATTTCAGAATCTCAACAAAAGACGTGTCTAAACGTGAAAAGAAAGAGACACTGGTGTCTACTGTCTACATATTGACAAGAAAGAGACAGAGGAGAAAGTGGTACGGTCAGCTGGGGCATTAAGGCCACTGTGGCCTCTGGACATGCCATTTCTTTGAGGGGCACAAGGCGTCCATGGCATTCATGGCCTCCATGAAATTCCTACCCTGATACCTGGTATTCATGGGTTTTCATTGTAGTCCTAAATGGCCATGTTGAGGAGGAACAACACAGGTGTTTCAATTTGTCTCATTGGCATAGAACTAATGTTCTATCTACTGCATGCCAATCAGAACCCCTGTGTTGGTCCTGAACATGGCCAGTGTAGGACTACAAATGAAACCCACGTACCCCTATTTGAGAACCACTGTTGTAGCCTACCATTGTAGGCTACACCAGTGGTTCTCAAATAGGGGTACGTAGGCCTACTACAGGTGTTATGTGAGAGAAAGCAGAACATGGTAAAACTGGACACAGTTTAGGGTAAATGTGCTCAGGATGCTCTCTAAGCTCAAGTGTTTCACTCCTTTTTCTTATTTGTAATGTTATTATGCTTTGATACATTCTTCAAAAGGTGTGTTAGCGTTCATTTATAGCATCGGGTGGGTGTCCAAAAACGGCTGTAGACCTGTTATTTTTGCTAGTGTAGTATGGCAATGGAGATATGACAGATGCCTATATTGTAAATTGTACAGACTAACATACCGTAATTGCTGGACTATAAGCCGCACCTGAATAGCTAAATTTAGAACAAAAAAACAAATGTTTACATTTATAAGTCGCACCTGACTATAAGCCGCAGGTGTCCTTCCTGCTTCCTGCTAGAGCGCCCCTGTTGGCCGTTAGCTGTAAAAATCTATATATGAATCCTTGTTAAAGACCATTGTAAAACGAATTAACTGGCCGTAGCTGTAAAAATCTATATATGAATCGTTTTGTTAAAGACCATTGTAAAACGAATTAACTGGCCGTTAGCTGTAAAAATCAACATATAAGCTGCACTGTTGTATAAGCCGCAGGGTTCAAACCATGGGAAAAAAAGCCGTGGCTTATAGTCCGGCAATTACGGGTACATACATCCATAGAGACAGACAGACAGACAGAAGACAGAGATGGAGGGAGAGTGATAGAGAGAGACGGATGGAGAGAGAGAGGGAATATGTCACATAATCCTATATGTTAACAATTGTCTTAACAAGGAGGACCTCTGACATGACCATGTCACCATGACTCAGCCATGTAAGGAGTTTCCACTGCAGCTACAGTACGCCCAAATATGGAGTGTGTCGTCTAACCTTAATGTGTCGTCAAGGCATCAGGCCCAATAAGACCCACTCCATATCGTCACTGTCGGGCAGAAACCTCATATCTCCAAGTTTCAAGTTTGTACGTTTTTTCACCAAGCAAAGCCCTGCTTCATCAAACAAGGCTGTCGCACAAAAGTAGTGAAAACAGCCGATCTACAAGCACACAACGCCTTGTGGTCGTTGTGTGCTTGTAGATCTGCTGTTTTCACTAGATTTAGTTAAAATGATAAATACAAAACGAGCGATCTTGGACATACAAGGTTTCCACCCGACAACGACGATATGTGGGCACAAAGATGAGCAGTGTTGATTGCCGGCAGCATACACCCATACGTGACTAATGGTTAACAAAGCTGCTCGTTACCACACCTTTAACAGATCATCATCATGTTTCTAAAAACAAACAGGCACCTAGTGCTGCTGCTTCACACAAGGATGTGTGTGAGTGTGAATGTGCCAGTGTTCTTGTGTGTGTGTGTGTGTGTGTGTGTGTGTGTGTGTGTGTGTGCGCGTGTGCGTGTGCGTGTGCGTGTGTGTGTGTGTACTCACAGTTCCCATCAGATTGCTCAGGGCGATGTCGACGTATGCAGAGAAGAAGGCTGGAGGGGCAGAGGATCACAGCAAGAGATGAAGCTAACTAAGCACTGACACACACACACATGCACACGTGCACCGTGCACGTACACTGCTGACGCAAATGGAACAGAGCGACTCCTCACATGTTGCTCATGTCATCCTTGGAGAGTTCATAATTAATCAAATTGTAATCTGGGTTCCCAGAAGTTTTTCTCTTTTTCGCCACTAGGGGCGCGGAAATTGTAATAGCCGGAAATCGCAGCTGTCTCCACATGTGGCGGGGGGTGGGGGTGATTGAGCGTGGTACGAATTAACAAAATCAAGCTTGATAGTTTTTGTTTAACATATCACAATTTTGTAACCCATTTCTCACCCAATGCCAATAGCCTGAGCTGTAATCCTGGACGCTATTCTCCCTCTGGGGAGTGAGTAGGCCGCTTCTTACAACCTGACAAGAAGCGGCATGTTTCTTGTCAGGTTGATACTCCTACCGGGGAGTTTCACCGGCAGGAGGTTGGAACATGTTATTCCAACCACAGATATAAAAAGCTAGATACCTCCTCCGCCGCTGCAGTTCATTGGCGCGACAGGTCAAACACCGCTGGCGGAAGTGCGTAACTGTGGAACTGCGGAAGGCACTCTGCCCCCTCCAATGGGAAAGAGGGAGTCCTGCCAGTCCTGCATCTGATTGGCCTACCGAGCTTCCCATTCTGTGACGCACAAGGAAGCGTCCTTCAGAATTCCCAAGAGCCCCACGGAGGCTTGCATAGAGTTATTGGGAGGCTTGCCAGCTCTCTTTGACTAACGCCCCACACCCGAGGAGGTATCTAGCTTTTTATATCTGTGATTCCAACCAGTTCCTTTCCCCTCTATCAGGAGCCCTGGCTGACCAGGGGGAGGCAGTCTAGAGACCAGGATTATGTTTTTTTGCGAGGGGACCTACCCTAGGACTAGGGGACACAGGGAGAACATGCAAACCACCATCCGCACAGAAGGGCCCTTTTGCCAACCCCACCTAGGGTATCGTAACTGATAACACGGAGGAGAGAACACGCCACCAGCGGCCACAGAGTGGGAATCGAACCCGGGACCTTTTGGCCGGGAGGCGACAGCGCTAACGACTGCGCTGTACTCTTGTGGATTGAGATTGTGAATTGAATCTGACTTGGCTGATTATGGAATGATTTATTTGCCTTCCACTGCAGTCTAAAGCATTGGAGACCGAGGCGGGAGAGAGAGAGAGGCAGGCCATTGAACTGAGAGCAACCTTGCAGCCAAAGGAGCATTGTGTGAAGTGTGAACAACACACCATCAGCGGTTCACATAATGGTAGTGCTAACAGAATGGCGAGTCTGGCACTGGGCCAGAGTTCCTCTCTGACAGAAACGTTCGTCCATTTATTCAGTTAAGGTGTTGATCAAATGTCATTCTCTCATCGTCTCTGTCAGTAAATAAGGCTGTGGGAGGTGTGAGAAATTATCTTCTGGGAGAGAGGGGGGGGTGTAGGGAGGGGAATTATATAACTGATGCACAAATATTGAACGCGCTGATCCATGTGAAGCAATGTGTCAATGAAATCATCTGGCAAAACAGACAACTGTGTGTGTTTGTGTCTGCGTGTGTGCGTGCATGTGTGTGTGTGTCACTGTACGTGTACGCTTACATTATGCTTATTGCTTACATTACTTCTCACACCATATTATTGTGAACTTAAGATGATGGTTCTGGGCATGACGTACAACTGCTCTGTTGTAACTATACCATCGTCATTGTAGTAGGTGGCAGTGGATGCATTTGCAACGTCTGTGGACTATGTAGCTTAACAAGATTCACCGGTGGAATCTACCAGCAGCCGATGCTACCTGGCTGACGGCAGTGAACAGCTACCAGGAAGAGACTAAAGCCTCTATCAGAGTCCAGGGTGAAGAGCTATTCACTTCACTGCGTTGTAGTTTCCTAACTATCACCTAGGCTTTGTTATGTTTTTTTAGGTGATAACTAGAAAACTACACCGCGGTGAAGTGAATAGCTCTTCACCCTGGACTCTGATAGAGGCTTTTAGCCCCTATCATAGTAGGCACCGCGGTGAAAAGCTATCCACCGCGGTGTAGTCTTTTCAAGTCATAAAACTACAACATTACGTCATTCCTCGCGATGAAGAGCTTTCCACCGCGAGTCCCGACACATCTCTCTGTTTTTACTTTCAGACAGATAGGCCCATCACCCCGTTCACTGATTGGTCGATCTAGACTAGTCAGTCACAGTGATAGAACTTCACAGTGACTGACTATGATGGCCTCCACTTGTTTTCTCACTTTAGGTGGATAGCTTTACACCTAAACTTTGCGGTGAATAGCTCTTCACCCTGGACTCTGATAGAGGCTCAAGAGAGGCAATAGACCTGGTGGTCTTCCAGCGACATGTCCGTCCGCTGTGGGAATAGCAATAGCAATGGGTGGACTTCCTAGCCCATGAGAACAACTACAGAGAGAGCTTTAACACCGAGCAGCTTTCTTTCCTCTGGTGAGCCAGCCTACCCACGGACTGGTTGTTGGAGGGTTTCAACAACTTGGGGATGCCCAAAGACTAGGCAGAAAGGCTGGCAAAGTATTGCGCCGTCCCTGCTGCCATGTATGGCGGAGCCGCAGCCGCTGCTTGGGCCCATGGAGTGCTGAGAGACATGCGTGTTGTTTCTTGAGGACATATCCATGAGTTTGTGAATGCAACATTACATTTTAATGCACCTAAAAATATTTGTGTCCCTGTATTATGCTTTTTTTCCTGTGTGTGGACATAAATAAATTGTTAAACTTTGTGTGTGTGTGTGTGTGTGTGTGTGTGTGTGTGTGTGTGTGTGTGTGTGTGTGTGTGTGTGTGCGTGCGTGCGTGCGTGTGTGTGTGTGTGTGTGCGTGCTTCCGTGTGTGTGTGCGTGCTTCCGTGTGTGTGTATGTGTCTCACCGCAGGTGATGGCGAACAGGTGTGTCTTCCAACTGAAGGTGAAGAAGAGCCCTCCGATAGCCATGCAGCCCAAAGCCCCGTTGAACCCAGACAGACCTGCATACAGACTGCCATGACGCACCGCCATGGACACACCTGCAACACACACACAAGCACACACGCACACACACACACACACACACACACACACACACACACACACACACACACACACACACACACACACACACACACACACACACAAATATTGAAAGCTTGACAGGTATTCACTACCGAGACCCAGGGCCAGAACTTCCAGAAGAGAGGATTTGTGTCAAGAAATGCAAAATTATGCAACATTTTTCAAACACTTTCCACATTCAAATTTGTAAAAAAAAAAGCACTTATACAAACTCGCAGTGAGCTTGTACATCTGCTATGTACCAGCGAGAATCCGAACCCACTTTTGAAATCATTCACATTAACACAATGCATTTAAATTCCTCAAACATTCATGAAAAACAAAAGCAAAACTGCTGGGAAGTTAGTGTTGCATCTGTTCTTTAAAGTGTACATCTGACATTTCACATATGGACTGAAAGGGGTTTTAAAGTGTTTATTTGTTGTCACTGTGTGAAGAGTCACTTCACCTGTCTGTCTGTCTGTCTCTCCTCTGCATTGCTGGCATGTGGCATTCCTGTTATTTGGAAGGTGCCAAGCACTGTAGAGGAGGTGGGGTGTTTGTTCCTGTTATTGTTGCATTTTTAATGTTCTGTATGTGTTTGGCACCTGAAATATTTATTGAATTGTATTTAATGGAAATACGTTTGGAAAGCAGAAGGTTGAAGCAGAAATTGTAGATTGGTTTGCCTTTGTGCGAGATAATAGATGCAATTCACGTTCAGTGTGCTTGGTTCATCCCACCTGTTTAAGAGGCAGACATGCTACAGGTGCTTCAGTTTTGCTTGAAGCTGGTCAGAAACAATGTGCCGGGGCATGGCAGCCATAGTGTGTAACGGTGTCTTGTGTTCCTGATTTATATATATATTTTCTTGAGTGTAGTTTTCAAGCGCTAATTTCTGTTATCTATTTTTGGAACATTTAGTTTTGGCAAGTCTAATTTGTATTTTATTTTTTGTCGCTGGTTTGCTCTTGTCAATTTTTGGAGGTAAATAAAATACCGGAAAAATGTATTTGTGGATCTGACATACTTTTGGAGCCTTGAGCCATCATCAGCCAACCTTTCCACAGTTCCCATCACGAACACGAGTCTAGCCAGAGCTTTCAATCTCCAATTTACAACTAATAAAAAAACTCGGGACAATGGATAAACAGTATACTGTCGATGTTATCAACTGGAAAGTATGATAGTGGAGTTGTTTGGAATGGAGGAACCAGCTCAGAGGCCTTGTGGTTAGAGTGTCCGCCCTGAGACTGGGAGGTCAGGGTTCGATCCCCGGCCGAAGACTCTGAAAAACGTGACCCAGTGCCTCCCTGCTTGGCACTCAGCATCAAGGGTTGGATTGGGGGCAAGTCCCTGCGACATACTAGCGTCAGATCCGGGCGGTTTACCTGTACATCAAGCTGCCTCACGCTACAGAAACAGGAGATATGCCCAGTGGGCCTCATGGCGCGGCAAGGCTTACTTGGACTGGAGGAACATCGACTGACATGGTAAGTAGCCTATAACCTTCATGGCTTCAGAATGAACAGGCCACCGTGCCAATGTTAAAATAATTAAAGCTTAGATACTGTTAAAGAAAGACATGAAATGGCTGTTGCTGTGTTCCGATTGGAATCTGAAACGGGCTAGTTTGCTGTGGTGTTGTGAATGCTTGACGTGATGTGTGCCTGTGCTGCTGGTACAGGTGTATCTGGCCATCTGGCTGTCTGCTGTGCATCTGTATGTTTTGCCATATTTCTCAAATTAGTTTAATTCATGACATGAATGAGTATCAATGCTTACATACAGTAAGCACCGGCATGTTACGGTAATTCCCTTTTTAAGTGAACTTGTGCAAACATAATGTAAAGAATATGGCCAATATATAATAAATAAGGTGGCCCTTATTTCTAGATGTCCATTCGTGCCTCTCTGGACAAAGATGTCTGGGAGTTACTTTACCAAAACAAACAGTAGGCCTAGTGTCTTCGTCTTGTCCACTTTGCCATTGTTGCATATCTCTGCTGTCGGGCCGAAACCTCCTAACTCCAAAATTTCATTTTCCGGAAAATGATCTCAAGTGGAGTTAGGAGGTTTTGACCGAAGGGCTTTTTACTACTTTTCATTGGTTCAATATTATTTTAACCAACACACAGACGTAAAGGGTGTTCAATAGCACGTATTTATGAAAAAAAGAGAGGGCCATGGGTGGAGTTAGCTGGTTTGGCACAAAGTGTGGAGTTAGGGGGTTTTGTCCCAAGCACTGGTTGGTTCAATATTATTGAACCCCCCCCCCCCCCCCCCCCCCCCCCCCCCCCTCAAAAATTGAGTTGAGAGGTTTTGGCCAGACAGTGACGATATGGGAACATGACTTATTAAATGGTAAATGGTGCATTTATGTAGAGCCTTTATCCAAGGCGCTTTACAAAGATTGTGCATTTACATTCACTCATTCACCCACGCATGGCAAAGGAAACCATGAAAGGCACCAACCAGCTCACCAGGAGCAACTAGGCGTTCAGAGTCTTGTTCAAGGACTCTTCAACTAACTCTGGGGTAGCCCAGGATCGAACCGGGAACTTTTCGGAAATTCGATACCCCTGAGCCACTGCCGCCCCTATTATAGCCTACCTCATTTTGTGAAGCAGTGGTTTAAAGGACAACTTTGTTTTTTTTACAACAAGGGTTCATATTTTAGATTGTAATTAGAGAAATGAAAAAGTGAGTGTTAAAATGTTTTCATTTGCTTCGTTCTATTGTTTTATCGTGTTTACCATGCTAAAATGTGGAGCATGCGTAGCCTACGCATGGGGGCATGCGTACAAGTGGCCAAATATGTCTTTTTAGACATAATAAGCCAGCAGTTTCTTTATTGCTATTTACAGTAACGCTTCTACTGTAGCCCTCATAAGTCACATCCAACCATGAAAGGTTGCGTTGTATCTTGGGAATGGGCTTATTCTGTGTAAAATGACATATTTAGCCACTTGTACGCATGCCCCCAACCACTGAAATAAGAATCTCTAAAACAATAGAAAGAAGTAAATGAAATAATTTTAACACTAATCTTTTATATTCTTTAATTACAATCTAAAATATGAACCCTTGTTGTAAAAAACTAAAGTTGTCCTTTAACTGCTACTTTTATAGATGTTATCAATATCACAAAAGTACCAAGGACCCCCACTTTGAGAACCAGTGCAGTGGGCCACAGAACTGTCAGGGTCAATCAATTTGGTTCCTCACTCATTTATAGCTATGGACCGTGCAGAACCCTCTCAAGGATCCCTGAGGGTCCCCAGACCCCACTTTGAGAACCAGTGCTTTACAGGCTGAGTTGCACGGTAAGGTTTTATTCAGACTGCAGGAAAATCCCCAAGCCGTGACATCATTTTGTAGGCAGAGGAGAATCTGCCCCCAGAGCATTTTCTGTCCCTCGCTATTTCAAAAAACGACTAAAAAATAACGACTAAAGTATAATTCTAACACTTTCCTTTCAATAACAAAGAGAAGAAAAATGTGTAAATAGTAAAAATAGTAAAAAGATTCACGGAAACTGGGGGCAGAAATTCTCCTCTGCCTACAAAATGATGTCATACTTAACAGCCCCATTGGTGAAACGGCAATACTAACATTATCCACTGGGTGGCAGTAAACGTTTACTATTGGATGATGAGTTGCAGTCTCGGTAGAAATACCACTGACTGTAATTCAGGTGGTTGATTCAGGATCATTATATTAATTATTTCGAATTATAATAATTATTGTAATTAATTGGTCAAAGGGTGCATGGTATAGTCGTTTCCTAAGACATGGCCCCAAACAACTACACACAGTTAAATCTTCAGCGTTAACAAAATAATTAATAGTTATTATTTTTGGTTTGATTGATTGATTGATTGAAGAATTTATTAGAAGTTTGCAATAGAAAAAAGTACAGTTTCATGACAGTACAAATCACTGGTACAAGGTCAACTAAAAGGAGATCCTAGAAAGCCGAGGCTTATTTCCACAGGAACCACACTTTAAGTATCTCATATAACATTGAAAGACAGACGGATAGAACATAGTACTTTATCTAGGATAATATCAG
This sequence comes from Nannobrachium achirus, assembly GCF_963921795.1. Classification (NCBI taxonomy): domain Eukaryota; kingdom Metazoa; phylum Chordata; class Actinopteri; order Myctophiformes; family Myctophidae; genus Nannobrachium; species Nannobrachium achirus. The sequence goes on along the minus strand of NC_137821.1, from coordinate 13,763,104 downwards.
TTTCAAAAGCATAACATCAAATACAAAGGCAGAAAAAATAATAATAAAAAGGGGGGGGGGGGCATGGGGGCTTAGTCTATTTACAAGTCACGGGTAGCAGCTGTCTGAAGGTGACTTTTCATACCAATTTTGAAGGAGGCTAGGGATTTGCTCTCCTTTAGGGCTTGAGGAAGGGCGTTCCACATGTTGATGGTGTAGCAGGAGAACGAGTTAGAGCCTTGTTTAGTGTTAAATCTACGTGTTTCGTTGGATCGTTGGATCCTGTGTTTCTCTTCTAACTAAATAACCATTGAGCATGTTTCTGTGCAGGAGCTCTATATGTAAGCACCATGTGCTGAAGTGGGCTATTAGCCTACATGCCAATCATGCAGGGACGTGTTGGCCATTGGGAAAAGTGGGACAACTCCCGAACGGCCGGTTCATTCCCGGCCGGTCCAGGCCGGCCATTAGGAAAAAATTAAACTGTTTAAACAAAAGTAAAAATTTAACTGTTTGCACAAAAGTAGAGAAAACAGCAGATCTACAAGCACGCCTGGCGTTGTGTGCTTGTTGATCGGCTGTTTTCACTAGTTTAAATCATTTTTAAAATGATAAATACAAAACAAACGGTTTTGGAAATACAAGGTTTCCACCCGACAACGACGAAATATAACTCATGTAATTGGCCCGCTGGCTTGTCACTTGTCATGATCTGAAATGGCAAATCTTTGAGTAGCAGCAGCACTATAGAGAGAGATCTCTCTCTATAGCGCGAAATGAATCAGGGGCCCAGCATGTCCCTACAATCATGTGTGAGTGATCAAAGAGGGAAGGCCAGGCAGGATTCTATCGATATAGCAAGTCTTTCTCTGTGTTGATATGATTATATGACCATGACCATGACCATGACCGGCTTTGAGAAGATTTTAGTGGCTCTCAACCATTTTTCATTTCAAATACCCAGTGATGGAAGAAGTAGGCCTACTCACATGTTTTACTTAAGTAGTCTATACGTTTCAATACTGCAATTATTAGTTAGGATTCTGCCATGCATTTCAATGGGAATGGAGTGTTTTAGTTTTTTTTTCAGTTTTTTTCAGAAATCCGCAAATGGCAGCAAACCATAAACCATAAAAACCATAAAAGTGCATACCTTTGCAAGTAAAATTAGCCTACAGTAGGCTAGTGAGTAAACGTCCAAAACGTATTGGCATCAAAATATACTTAAAGAACAAAAAGGTAAGAGTAATCATTCAAAATGTATACATCTTTTGAAAATGGTATAGAAAAGTGTGGTAAGGTAATACTGAATAAAGTCAAAATAACTCAAAATTGTACTTGAGTAAATGCACTTAGTTAGGCTACTTAGTTTACTCCACTGCAAATACCTGTACAGTAGTTCCATATACATCAGTCCATGGATTTCTGGGAACCCCAATCTACACTGTGAAATCATCATCATTTTAACTCTGAGAGAGTGTATAGGCATATAGAACCAAATTCACTATCAGAGTTACAGACCTGTAAAGGTCCATTTGGTTCCATTTGGTTCACTCTCAGAGTTACAGACCAGACCTGTAAGGGTCCATTTGGTTCACTCTCAGAGTTACAGACCAGACCCGTAAGGGTCCATTTTTGGATGTTGAAGAAAAGGCGCTTTAGAGGACAGAGGAATTGATGGCATTTTTTAATTTCTCTCTAAACTTAGAACTTGTGTTCATTGATTTTTCTAAACATCAAAATCAATCAATGTGCCTTTGTCAGTAATAACAATCAATTACCGTACATTACCAATGTTGTAACGGGAATACTATAATCGTTTTAACATGTATTCTGTTACCCCTGACACTGTATGTGTATTGATCACAACTACTATAGGATATCCCTGCTCTGGCATTTCAGTGTGACCTTTGACATTTGACCCACTTCCATGTACTATGACACTGAATCTGTGTGTAGACAGGTTCCATGTATTCTGAATCTATATGTGGTCTCCATGGCCTGAGGAAACACACTGCCAGTGGTAGTGGTGTAAAGTAACTAAGTAGATTTATTTAAGTACTGTACTTAAAGGGGCGACCACCCATTTTCAATATTGAAATATTTCATTAATATACCTTAGAGGAGTTGTGTGGAAATAGAAAAAAAGTTCCCCTTCTTCTGTGTTGCCTAGAACTGGAGGATTGATTTTGGGGTTTGTATTGTAAAGTACAACGGTGTGATGTCATCACATTGTACTTTGCAATATACCCCAAAATCAATCCTCCAGTTCTAGGCAACACAGAAGAGGGGGAACTTTTTTTTTAATTTCCACACAACTCCTCTAAGGTATATTAGTGACGAAGTGGGACTGAGTTAGTTGCCCGCGCTGCGAGCTTGTAGATCTGCTATTTTTGAAAAGTCGTGAAAATACATGCAAATCTTTCAATACATGTCTTTTTTTAAGCAAACATTTGTAACTCAAATTTTACTTCTGGGGGGGTCCCTGAAACTAAATATTTGGAGATGGGGGTCCGTGACCAAACACATATCATTTTGGGGGTCCTTTACATGAAAAGGTTTGAGCACCACTAAACAGGTTTTTCAAAAAACCTTCAAAGAATTGCACAAATGTTCACGATTTTTTAAAAATAGCAGATCTACAAGCTCGCAGCGCAGCACTCTGTGCCGCGCTGTGAGCTTGTATAGCTGCTATTTTTCAATAGTTAAAGCACAAAATAATGCAGTGAATCCTTGTACCCAGGGCCCAGAATTTGGTGTGACACCCCTGGAGGCAAGATTCCATTCACCAGGAATACAAAAGAAGAATGTACTACAGTATGTGCTGAGGTACATCACTGTCAATGTGGGCCTGACGCGAGCGTCGACGCCTGTAGGTGTCATAACATCAAGAGAGCGGCAAAAGCTTTGATCGTCAGTATTGATATCATGTAACCACTGTCTGCAAGACCTTTCAGGAGGCTTCAAGGTAGTGAGGAAAAAAGAAGGACACTTTGAAGTCTCAGCTTGGCTGTCATATCATAATCTATAGCCACGTTACAGTAGAAGAGATGTGGTGTCGAGGGGGAAAAGGAGGGGACCTAGTATAGACCCTTGGGGTATACCAATATTCAACCTATTTCATATCAAGGTCCATTTTCTTTTTCTTTTTTTCAGCATTGAGCTGCGGACCACCATTTGATGAGATTTGGCATCTCAGACCCAATACAATTTTTGTTATCTTTGGATAAGATTTTGTCCACAATTCCATGCTGCATTGATTGACGCGGTATAGGAGAGATAATAGTAGAAGACAATTCTTCTACTGTAATACTAACTAATAAGAGTAGACTTATTGTAAATTAATTAATGCAGATGTTAAACAATAATTGAACTCTTTAGAGTGTCCATTTGGTTTCATTTTACGCTCTCAAGAGTTGAAGATCTACAAGGGTCCATTTGGTTACCGACTCTCCAGCATTTAGCTGGGGCTGGGGGATCACCTAGAACCCACCCTCAAGGACCACTGGTGGTCCCCAAACCACTGGTTGAAAACCACTGAAGGTATATGGGTTCACAATGCAACCTTAGCAGGGACGTGCAGAGAATGTTAGAGAGCTTGCCTCTCTAACATGACATTTCTAAAAGGGCCTTTTGGTGGAAATATCGAAAATAGCAGACCTCCAAGCTCACAACGCATCGCAGTTGTGAGCTTGGAGGTCGGCTATTTTCGCTGCTTGATACCACACTGAACTAAGCATAATCAAGTCAATACTGGAGATGTGGTGTACGGCATGAATTTCTACACAGAGAGGGTAATTCTTTCAATATAAGATGCTGCATTCAAGTTCAGGAGAGTTTGGACAAGGCAATTCTCTTGAATGCTGCCTTCAGATATGGCATGGAAGTAAAAACTGCATTCATGGTCTGGAGAGGGCACGTTTTACAGACGGATAAAAGGGGCAGGGGCTCAAGCCCCCTTTGATGTCTTTGTGTGCAAGTGCCTGAGCCTTAGTGCTGTACATGCTGTAGGTACTGTATACAGCACATTACCCAAAATGTCCATGATCCATTCTCTTTATTATTCAGTTTTTGCCTGGGGTGATTTTCCTTTGTTCAAGAGGTTCTGCTTGTAGTGCAGTAGTCTGGCCAGGAAGCAGAGAGACCACACCCTACAACTCACTGTCTGACTCCACTCTCCTCTCCTCTCCTCTCCTCTCCTCTCCTCTCCTCTCCTCTCCTCTCCTCTCGATCAGGGGGTAATCAACCTTTTCAGGCCGTAACCCCCCCAAAATAACAATATTTGAACTGGGACCCCCCCCACCCTGAAAAGCACTTGGAATTGTAGGAGTTGAGGCATTACATTTAGTTTGACTCCGTTCCACAGATAGATATTGTGAAAATGGCAGCTCTACAAGCTCACAGTATAACGTGAGGCGTGGTGAGCTTGTAGATCAGCTATTTGACAATTTAGTCAATGTCTTTTTCTTTTCTTTTTTTTTGTTGTTGAGGTATCAAAAAGGCCTTAAAAGTCCTGAAATTGTCACTTCCCTGTCATCTTAGTGTGGGGACCCCCCGGGGGGTCTCGACCCATAGGTTGAGAACCAGTGCTCTTGACCGCCTCTCCTCTCCATTTGACCTCAACACTGTTTATCTCTGTCTTCTCCTCCTTTGCCCTCGTTTATTTTTCCCTGATCGATCTCCCTCCCTCTCTCTCTCTCTCTCCGTGCTCCTCCCTTCTTCTCCCGCCCTCCTCCTTCCTTCCTTTGTTCCTTTTGTCTTCTTTTTTTCTCAGCCCGTAGAAGAAATAATGGCAATCTCTCCACACTGGACCTGCCAAGCTCCTCCTCTTCCATCCCTCCCTCTCATCCCCAGTGGCGTCAGTTCAGCAAAAGCTATAAGGTATGGCAACATGACTGGTGTCGGCATGTTGCCATACCTTAGCAACAGGCATGAGGAATTTATTTTAAGAAGTACATTTTATTTCTTTTCCCTGTAGCCAAGGTATGGCCGCTGCCATACCCTGCCATACCCAACTGACGCCTCTGCTCATCCCTCCATTCCTCTATTAGTCATTAGAGACTAATGTCAGCGTGCCAGGGAGCCCCAAGAGGCTGCTGAGCATTTTCTACTGTGTGTGTGTGTGTGTGTGTGTGTGTGTGTGTGTGTGTGTGTGTGTGTGTGTGTGTGTGTGTGTGTGTGTGTGTGTGTGTGTGTGTGTGTGTGTGTGTGTGTGTGTGTGTGTGTGTGTGTGTGTGTGTGTGCGTGCGTGCGCGTGCGTGCGTGCGTTTGTGCGTGCGTGCGACAGTGTGTGTGTGTGTGTGTGTGTGTGTGTGTGTGTGTGTGTGTGTGTGTGTGTGTCATACTGTATGCTGCTGTCGATGATAATACACAGAGCCCAGCTGCTGATAATCAGTCCTAAAAAACCATTGGTCCCCACTGACTCCTGTTCTGTCCTCTCCTAACCCTTCCCTGCTTAAAATGTTGCGTTAAAGGAGTAGTTCACCCCAAAAATCTAACATTTTCTATGGATTAATCACCCCCTGGAGACTTGAATTATTTTATATCTTTTGTGGTTGTTTTTTGTCGCATTCCTAAGCCAACAATTTATCTTTGTGTCTCCATAGTGTGTGCCAGCGGTGATGCAATTGTAGTCCTTAGCAGCCATTTCTTGGGTCAAAATACAGGTGTTTCAATTGTTTGATTGCATAGAACTAACGCTATAGTCTAATCAGAACACCTGTGTAAGGCTGTGTTGACCCAAGAAATGGCCGCTCTTAGAACTACATTTGGCACACCCTATAGGGAACCAATCAGGCTCAGGAGTCATTAGAAAACGGAGGGTTCCCGAAAGGTTCCCAGTACAATCCCAAGTTCCCCCAGAGTTAGTGTCGAAGAGTCCTTGAGCAAGACTCTGAACCCCTAGTTACTCCCGGTGAGCAGGTTGGCACCTTGCATGCCTCTGCCATCAGTGTATGAATGTGTGTGTGAATGGGTGAACGTAATGCACAATCTCTGTAAAGCGCATTGAATAAAGGCGCTATATAAATGCACCATTTACCATTTATAGGGAACCATCGCTGGTCATCAATTATTAGCTTAGGAATGAGACAAAAAGAAAAAATTCAGGTCTCCATAATCGATTGAACAAGTAATCGATTGAAAACACACACACACACACACACACACACACACACACACACACACACACACACACACACACACGCACACACACACGCACACAGCAATTTTCCTTCAACAATGTCAGAAAAAGGTTACTTGTTGCTATGGTTACAAGCGTATAACGAATGAACGTGGGTCCGTGTGTGTGTATCCGTGTGCACGTGTAACAGCGTGCGTACACTACTGTACTCGCGTAGGAGGAGAAGGCCTCATTTATCGAGGCCTCTGTGTCGCTCTTGTCCGTCCCTATTTTGAGTTGGAGCACATAATAGCCGGTCATTTCCTTTGTTTCGTCCTTGAAAGCACTACAGTGCACAGTGGACAGCAGGACAGAGCATCCATTACGATAGCTTGGCTGATTGTCCTTCCACCGCCTGCCTATTCATGATGAATACCACTGGGATGGTTTTATGTTTTCACTCCTGCAGTGGTGTAAATTAATTTGGGTATTTTACTTTTACCTTACAGGAGTATTTCCAGTTTTCAGTACTTTTACTTCTACTCCACTACATCTCAGAGGCAAATATTGTCCTTTTACACCACTACAATTATTTGACAAACGTACTAGTTACTTTGTAGATTTTGATTATAATTACAAAACATACACATAAAAGATCTTTATACAATTGATTCAATTTGAAAACAATGACTTAATGTTTATGTACTTTAAAGGGATAGTTCAACCACACAATGACTCTTCGATTACTCACCCCATGGAGACATGAATTCATGTATTCATATATATATTATATAGATATAGTCGCATTCCTAAGCCAATAATTTGATGATAAAGACCCACATGTATCTGGTAGGAGACACAAAGAGTTTCCTTTGTGTCTCCTACCAGGCACCTGTAGCCAATCGGGACCAGCATTCATGGTGACGTCATCATCAACAGCCAATGAGGGACTAGCATTCTTGGTGACGTCACCAACAACAAGTGCGACCTGATATATAGATAACAAAGTGCAAGTTGGCACCAACTTGCCCACCCACATACATACAGCACGAACAGTGCTTGAGCGCTCTGCTGGCACGCAAGTAGGCCATACATGGCCACAAGCGCACAAGGCACAAGTTGGCACCTCGACAGAGTGCAGTCTAGTTGAAACTCTTAGTTTACAAGTGATTCGTGGTTTCCTGTGTGGATGGGCTGGTGATGCTTTTACTGGTGTTTACTGAGGTTATTTAAAGATGCAGTGCCATGATTCTTCCCCCCTAAAACATGATTATCAGGTATTATGATTATACTCCTAGTATAATTATAATAATATAAGATAAAAAATCACACCCAAAGTGAAGTGAGCGGTGGTCGTGCTTGCATAACGTCATCAGACTAGGATTTGAGTCTAGGATGTATAGGGTATGCTACACACACACACGTTTTGCTATGGCAAAACGCTGAGGAAAAAGGCTACAGACACACGATGATGACATCACTAGACAAACATGATGCTACGTACACACATTTTACTATGGCGAAATGCTGAGGAAAAAGGCTACAGACACACGCACAGCCACGTATAGGAGCGGTTTACCACCGCTCCAAAAAAAAAGTGGGCACACACACCAGTTCATTAAGTATGCCTGGTTGTCAGGTGGGTGGTGACCCAGCTGAAGTTGGCCACACCCACAGTGTTGGGTGAATGGTAAAAGGGGAGGGATTATATGATGTAATTTCACTCTGCACTTTTGACCCACAAGGTGTCAGCCTCCAGGAAGAAACCTGAAATACAAAGGGAATACATAATTGCTCATAACAACCACACCAGTGGGTCTAATGAAGTACTGTCAACCTCAAAGACACATGAAAACCAGGAAAAAAGTACAAAACTATGGCACTGCCTCTTAAGAGACAGAACTTTGTCACACTATTTAGAGCTGTAAGGTTTTTCTCCAGTATGGATATGCTGGTGTCTCTTTAAGCTACACTGAAACTCTTGTCACACTGTTTGCAATAGTAAGGTTTTTCTCCAGTGTGAATGCGCTGGTGTCCCGCCAGGTTACGCAACCGACTAAATCTCTTCTCACACTGTTTACACATGTAAGGTTTTTCTCCAGTGTGGATACGCTGGTGTTCCCTTAAGGTACTTAAGACACTGAAACCTTTCCCACACTGTTTACAGCAGTAGGGTTTTTCTCCAGTGTGGGTACGCTGGTGTTTCGCCAGGTCACCTAACTGACGGAAGGTCTTCTCACACTGCTTACAGCAGTATGGTTTCTCTCCGGTGTGAATATGCTGATGACTCTTCAGATGACCTACCTGACTGAAACTTGTGTCACAGTGTTTACAGACGTAAGGTTTTTCGCCAGTGTGGACACGCTGGTGTGTCTTGAGGTTACATAAGACACTGAAACTCTTCCCACGCTGTGTACAATAGTAAGGTTTCTCTCCGGTGTGGGTACGCTGGTGTCTTCTCAGGTCATCTAACAGACTGAAACTCTTGTCACACTGTTTACATCGGTATGGTTTCTCTCCAGTGTGGGTGCGCTGGTGTCTCTTCAAGACATCTAACTGTAATGAGCTTGAGTTACTGAGTACTCTTCCACCTTTTAAAGTACTCCTCACGCCGCCCGGAACCCTTCCCAGGTCCTAAGCCCAAGAAGTTACCGGATCTTTTTAAAATGAAACACTGTCACTACACTACACCTTTAAGTTCACAAACAATTTCTCATTTGTGTAAACCCATTAAGTGTGTTAAGTTCACAAACAGTTTCCCATTTGTGTAAACCCATTAAGTGTATTAAGTTCACAAACAGTTTCCCATTTGTGTAAACCTATGTAGGTGTACTAAGTTCACAAATAGTTTCCCATTTGTGTAAACCTATGTAAGTTCACAAACAGGTTTAATAACCTTCCTTGTTTGTGTAAACCTACTATTACACATATACATATACATATTTACATATTTACATTACATATACTTATTTAACACTAATATAAATACACTTCTCTGAATGAAAGCTGAGCTATCAATGAGACCCTCTTTAACTGGTGAATATTATTACTTTCTACAGCGACTATTTATTTTAGAGACCAAGATATGCACCTTACTTTAGAAATGTAGACCTTAGGTCTGAATGGAGAATGCAAAACCACAAAGACATGTAAAGTGTGAGTCTGAACTTGTAGCTTCTCTCGCCAAGGGCTCGGGAGAGACGCAGCTCAACTTATTAGCACAAACCGTCCAGAGTGAACATCAGTTCATCCGGTTAGGGGTTTTGGAGATTTGTGCTTTATCTGTCAAGCTCGCCCACCAGCTCAGCACGCGCTGAGTTGGCTTCTGATAGGGTGAAAAGACTTTTAACCTAATACTCTTGTTGAATCTTACCAAAAGTCTCAATCAGTCCCACAGCCAGGAGATGGTTTCGAGTGCCTGAAGGTGTTCAAAACCTTCCTCCCATGAGTGCAGCCTTCCCCGTAGGGAAGGAGAGAAAGTCAAACCTTTAAAAAGTTGTTAACTCTTGAAAATGAATTCAGACAGACACCAAGCAAAAGTGAATAAAAAAGCTTTAGTGAAATAAAAACAGTTACAAATTATAAGCTCACCAATACAGAAATTGGCGATGAAAATTAACAAAAGAAGTACTATATAAGTACTCAACTAAACAGAGTCAAACTCTCTCTAAGTACAGGAACAAGTGGTGCAGAAATTGCACTAAGTACAAACAGGTCCATCCCCGACCCCTAACGGGCCGGGGATAGCTGCAACAACTCAACTAAAAAACAACTAGAACAACTCAGACTAAAACAGGAGACACGAAGCAGTCTCCTTTATACAGTAGTCCGTTGCAGTCACAGTGACGTGATTTACACACAGAACATATTTTAGCACACACACGTTTGCACGCTCTCACGCACTTCTGCATGCACTAACACACACATCCTTTCATAATCGAGACGGTGAAGGTCAGGCTAGACTCCCCCATCCATGCCAGGTTGGGGAGTCGTCCGTTCTCACATCAGAAGCTTCTGGGAAACACCTCTCTCCCAGGATGTCATATCTCATGTTGACGTGATAAGAGATAACAGCACGGCCCGAACGTTAGGGAGGGACGGGCACCTGTCTCACTCACGCTCAGTCCAAGGTTGGTTTCCCAGACAGAGAGAAGATAACAGCTCGTTAGCGTTGGCCAGCTGCGCTGAGGAGTCATTCCAGTCCAAGGCCATCTTGTCGAGCTCCACGAACACACAGCAGCCGTGTGAAAAGCATGTCTCTCTCTCTCTATTCAGCAGACACAGCGCATAGGGTCTCAAAGGACGGGGTGCCACATACTTGGGGTCACAGGCGGGACCCCTAACACCCCCTCTGGCACCCTGGATCCTCTCATCCGCAGCCACCACGGAGTCAGGTGGGTCCTGTTCTTGAGCCTTGCGCGCGGCTTTCGCTGCCGCTCTCAGGGCTATCCTTGCCTCCTTCTCCTCCTGTGGGAGGGCGGCCCATTCTCCTGCAGGCAGGAATGTTGGAGCCTTCTTCGGGGGAGCCCCTTTGGTGGCTCCCCGCTCTCCGTTTTTTGAACCCTTGGCCTCAGTTGTCTCAGCCTTGGGCTGGGTCTCCTTTCTCGAGGCCTTCTTGCCTTGCGGCTTGAATAGCCTGGGTGCCACATTCTTGGGGTCCCGAGCAGGAGCCCCAGGGCCCCTAAGACCTCCTCTGGCAGCCTGGCTCCCCTCTCGTGCTTTCGCCTCAATGGCAGCTGCGACAGCATCAGATGGGTATATGGCAGGATCTCGGTAGGCATCCCGGATTCCTGTTTGTCCATTCTCCCATTTTCCTCGAACTATGCGAGTTCCCAAAATGGCTTCCAGGCAACCAAAGCGATTCTGCCCTGATCCCTGAGTTTCAATGGTGGCCCACACTTGGCCCGCCTGGTAACGCAGAGAACTCACCATCACCCTGTAGATGGTTACACATGCAGGCACGATAGAGCGCCAGTTGTCTCCTATCAGGCGGGAATAGTTCACCAATCTCTTGATGGAGTAGCCTTTCAGTAACACGTAGTCTTCCCAAGTAGGTGTCAGGAACGGCTCTCTGTTGGACAGGTGTCCTCGTCTGATGCCCGCGATCTGCTCCCAAACTTGAGGAACCTTCAGGGCATCGTCGTTGATCTTGTTGCCTTTGATGCCATATAGCTGCATCCTGGGCATCTCGGAGTCTTCATCGTCAGCGAGGTCCCCCAGAAGTGAGGGAAACACCACCTTCCAGACAGCACCCGCAATGGGCACAGAGGACTCCGCTGGTTGATCCACTGGAGCCGGGGTGGAGGCACCACTCCGATCTTCCTCTGGGAGATATCCAGAGATCTGGTTCTCCGGGTGTTTGCTATTATGCAAATCAATAATGTGCTCATCTGGACAGGCTGGGCAGCCGCTGACACAGCCTGGACAGCCTGTATCTCCAGAGTTATTAGCAAGAAGATTGTCATCATCCATGTCGTCCAGGCAAATGGAGATGATCTGCTCTTGTCCTTCGCTGGCCATGTCTAGGTCGTCGTCAGGTTCCAATTCTCCACAAAGAATAGGAAGGTTTGAGAAGTGTCCCATATGATGGTCAGCAGACGTTTGTGACGAGAGCTTGCCTGAGGAGCTCCTTATATACAGAGCCTCAGGCCACAGCTCCTCCCTAGGGAGGGGGTGCCCCTCCCTCCGGGTTCCTCCTCTCTCTTCCCACGGGAAATATATCTCCCGTTGAGAGATAAGAGATAAGAGCTCATTAGTGCCGGCCAGCTGTGTTGAGGTGTCACCCTAGTTCAAGGCCACCTTGTCTAGCTGGATGCATGAACACAGAGCAGCTTTGTCAGCAGTGTGCAAAAGCATGTATTTCTCTCTCTATGCAGTACAAACAGTGCATATGGATTAAAAGGACAGGGGGCCATATTCTTGGGGTCACAGTCAGGACCCCTAACACCCCCTCTGGCATTTGCATTCGGCCAGGGCAATGCCCAACCATGAGCAAGAACATCTGACCACAGCTTCAGCGGCCATAACAGGATAGGCTGCCAGGACGATGCACAGTCCATACCGGACGTAGCACCGCGGGCAAACCAATGCTCAACATCCCCTGGGCCCCTCCTTGGGCCCAAAGGTAAAGGCCTCGCCACCAGGGCGAATGAGAGGCTTGCATGAAGCCTTCCCTGGCCAACTTCACCACACCATAGGATACGCCTAACCAGGCGCTGGCACTCTTTCCAACTCCACTGTCCCCAGTTGGAGGGGACCGTCCTGGCGCTACACAGATCAACACTTCATGTCTGGCACACTCCAAGGCAAAGGGCATCTCCTTACGAGAACCAACAGTTACCTGCCCCATGCCTGGCGTAACCTCTCCATTCCTAACTAGGGGTTTACAACCCGAAGCTTCGGCCATTTCTCAGTGCTCACCTGGTCTTGCGAACTTGGTCAATATGTACTATTACCGAGTTCTCCAACCTAAGCTGAGCCGATGTGGGCTCGCCCCGCCGACCGCTCCCGAGGGAGCGTTGTCTGCGGCGGTGGGATTGGCGGAGTCCATGCCCAAATAACTTAGGTTGGTCGCAAAGTCGTTATAATATTATTAGATGTTCTCAACTGCTAGTTTATCTAGTTCCTGATGGAGATACCGATTACTGGCCGTCTGCTGCGCTCACAGACCTCCACTTCACTCTGTTCAAAATCTCCGACGCTCTGGGGAGTTTTGTGAATAAAAACACTTAAGCCTTGATAATATTAACTATCCTTTACTTCCGTAGTAAATAACTATATTCCAAGGGTCTCTCGGCTATTCTTTATGTGGCAGTGGACACGAATTTAATTAATCAATTACTAATCAATAATCAATAATCAATCAATATCCACCCAGGGACGCCATGTAATGAGCTTGAGTTACTGAGTACTCTTCCACCTTTTAAAGTACTCCTCACGCCGCCCGGAACCCTTCCCAGGTCCTAAGCCCAAGAAGTTACCGGATCTTTTTAAAATGAAACACTGTCACTACACTACACCTTTAAGTTCACAAACAATTTCTCATTTGTGTAAACCCATTAAGTGTGTTAAGTTCACAAACAGTTTCCCATTTGTGTAAACCCATTAAGTGTATTAAGTTCACAAACAGTTTCCCATTTGTGTAAACCTATGTAGGTGTACTAAGTTCACAAATAGTTTCCCATTTGTGTAAACCTATGTAAGTTCACAAACAGGTTTAATAACCTTCCTTGTTTGTGTAAACCTACTATTACACATATACATATACATATTTACATATTTACATTACATATACTTATTTAACACTAATATAAATACACTTCTCTGAATGAAAGCTGAGCTATCAATGAGACCCTCTTTAACTGGTGAATATTATTACTTTCTACAGCGACTATTTATTTTAGAGACCAAGATATGCACCTTACTTTAGAAATGTAGACCTTAGGTCTGAATGGAGAATGCAAAACCACAAAGACATGTAAAGTGTGAGTCTGAACTTGTAGCTTCTCTCGCCAAGGGCTCGGGAGAGACGCAGCTCAACTTATTAGCACAAACCGTCCAGAGTGAACATCAGTTCATCCGGTTAGGGGTTTTGGAGATTTGTGCTTTATCTGTCAAGCTCGCCCACCAGCTCAGCACGCGCTGAGTTGGCTTCTGATAGGGTGAAAAGACTTTTAACCTAATACTCTTGTTGAATCTTACCAAAAGTCTCAATCAGTCCCACAGCCAGGAGATGGTTTCGAGTGCCTGAAGGTGTTCAAAACCTTCCTCCCATGAGTGCAGCCTTCCCCGTAGGGAAGGAGAGAAAGTCAAACCTTTAAAAAGTTGTTAACTCTTGAAAATGAATTCAGACAGACACCAAGCAAAAGTGAATAAAAAAGCTTTAGTGAAATAAAAACAGTTACAAATTATAAGCTCACCAATACAGAAATTGGCGATGAAAATTAACAAAAGAAGTACTATATAAGTACTCAACTAAACAGAGTCAAACTCTCTCTAAGTACAGGAACAAGTGGTGCAGAAATTGCACTAAGTACAAACAGGTCCATCCCCGACCCCTAACGGGCCGGGGATAGCTGCAACAACTCAACTAAAAAACAACTAGAACAACTCAGACTAAAACAGGAGACACGAAGCAGTCTCCTTTATACAGTAGTCCGTTGCAGTCACAGTGACGTGATTTACACACAGAACATATTTTAGCACACACACGTTTGCACGCTCTCACGCACTTCTGCATGCACTAACACACACATCCTTTCATAATCGAGACGGTGAAGGTCAGGCTAGACTCCCCCATCCATGCCAGGTTGGGGAGTCGTCCGTTCTCACATCAGAAGCTTCTGGGAAACACCTCTCTCCCAGGATGTCATATCTCATGTTGACGTGATAAGAGATAACAGCACGGCCCGAACGTTAGGGAGGGACGGGCACCTGTCTCACTCACGCTCAGTCCAAGGTTGGTTTCCCAGACAGAGAGAAGATAACAGCTCGTTAGCGTTGGCCAGCTGCGCTGAGGAGTCATTCCAGTCCAAGGCCATCTTGTCGAGCTCCACGAACACACAGCAGCCGTGTGAAAAGCATGTCTCTCTCTCTCTATTCAGCAGACACAGCGCATAGGGTCTCAAAGGACGGGGTGCCACATACTTGGGGTCACAGGCGGGACCCCTAACACTAACCTACCGAAACTCTTGTCACACTGATTACAAGTGTGGGTTTTCTTTCCCGTGTAAGTCACCCGATGTGTGTTCATGTCTCCTGGCTGGGTTGACCAGTTGGTACATGGTTGATGTCTGTATGATGTTGGTTGGTCTGCGTCTGTTTGTTTCTGGCAGGCTACAGGGCTGGTTATTGGCTGACAGGCTGCAGAGGAGAATTGTCCGTTGCTCAGCATCTGGCAGTAGAGGTCATTGTGACTCTTCTTCATGTGTTCATGGAGGAACACCTGAGACATGAAGGCGTATGAACACACAGGACAGAAGACCTGAGTCTGGGAAGAGTGGGTCCTGACCTCTTCCAGGAGCTCTGGTTCATCATCAAAGCTGCTGCTAGATATGGACAGAGATGGGGATGGGGTGGAGGCCTTTTGATGAAACATCTCGCTCTCGTTCTCTCTCAAATTTCTCAGGACAGCTCCTAAGACAATGTATTGGGATAGAGTACTGGAGCCGTTCTCAACCGGGGAATTCTGGCTATATGATCCAGGAATGTGTGGAATATTGGATGAATTTCTCCCAATCCTTGCTATTATCTTCTCTTGAACTAATGTGGTGGAAGGCATTTTCCACACCATTTATATAGGCTGAGCGGCTGTGATCTGACATAAAGACTATCACTCTATGCCTATAGTCTCTCAAGAACAGACGATCTTGCTGTGCAGATAAAGGAACAACACAGAGAGGGCTGTTTTTCCCTTTTATTTGACGATGGTTAGCCAGATTGCTCTATGCCTAACAAGGCCATTTACGCAGGTACCGTTGCAGGTCATGACGTCATGGTGTCTATCTCAAAATGCAATTCTGGGAAATCGCAAGTGCGGTTGCTGTTTTTTGCATTTTCCCATTCAAGTCAATGTGGAAAATTAATTCATGAATAAATTATCTCAACATGCAAGCTCACGATTAACGATGAAGCCAGTTGATTTTACATAATTAAAATAAAATCTATTTAATAAAATGTATTAAACTCGAGTCATATTATGACTCGAGTTTGTGCCGCCAAAAGTGTTACTCTACAAAGAATGTAGTACTAAGTACTAAGTCTGGTTTCTAGGGAAACCACATTGTTGTTAAATACAAAAAAGGTCTAGCTCTCCTACTGTGCATGCACACAAGACAATGACAGGAAAGGCTTCTGTTAACTTTGCAACTATTCAGCCAGCGACCTTATTGCAATATCATTTACAGTCCATTTCCACTATCGCGCCGCTCTGACTTGCACACAGACAGGACTGCAGGATCCCCTGTGTCCTCGGCAGCTGTTGTGTTAAAAGCCCAGAGGTGTGAGGTACAGTATAGGCAATGAGTGGCCTACATACAGTCCCTGCTCTTCTCCCGGGAAACCCCTGGTGGGAATACTACTGTACACAGCGTACAGTGAACAGTGCATCAGTTACGGTTCTAAATATGGTCACGATTGCTTTCACTGTACCCGACAGCATCTCCCCTCTACTGTAGACGCCCATCCCAATTTGCCCTTCGGGGACTCTAAATAAACAAACCTTGAACCTTGAACCTAACTAAATATAGTACTCAAGGACAATAATTGTGAGGTTCTTTTTACTTGACTATTTCATTTTTTTTCCCACGTTGGCTATAGCTTTTGGACAAGAATTATTGAATGCTTTAACCAGCGTGGCACCGAGTGCCGCGCTGCGAGCTTGTAGATCTGCTATTTTTGAAAAAGTCGTGAAAATGTGTGCAAATCTTTGAATATGTGTATTTTCAAAGCGAACGTTTGTAACTCAAATTTTGCTTCAGGGTGGTCCCTGGAACTAAATATTTTGAGATGGGGGTCCGTGGCCAAATACATATCATTTTGGGTGTCCTTGACATGAAAAGTTTGAGAACCACTGACATAGTAGTCTCTCAAGAACAGACTAACTGAGCTCCAGTTAAGTGAAAAGGACCTTTTCTTTGACGATGGCTGGCCAGATTGCTGACATAGAAACATAGGTTTTTCAAAAAATCTTAGAAGGATGTGAGCTTGTATATCTGCTATTTTTCAATAGTTAAAGCATAAAATAATGATACACAATAAAGTGTACCCGTTCTAAATGGGTTAAGTTGATGTTATCTGTTCTCTTTGGTTTGTCTTTTGTCTTGGTTCCTTGCTTGTTGTTTATGTACTGTAGTGTATCGTAGGCTATTTTATGCTTGTGGTCCATGCGTCTTATTTTGAAGTATATTGGGCCCAATTCATCAAGCACTTTACGGCCAAATTACGCCCATATTTTGATCTTAACGGCATTTAGGACAATTTCCAAGTAAGGGTCAGATTCAGCAATGTTTTTGGTATGGGATTTTGAAGGGATTTTGAAGGTAAAACAGAAATATAAGCCAGATTTACTCACTTTATTTACACTATAATTACGACCAGATTGATGAATTGGGCCCATTGTCTTTGTGTTCCTGGCTTTCCTAGTAGCTATTGCGTGTATTGTGTCAACAGTTACTGTCCTTGGTTAATTACCCATTGTGTTCAGCTGTGTTTAGTTAGTCCACTAGCCAATCCCTGTGTTGAACTGTTGCGTTCACCTGTGTTTAGTTAAGCCATGTGTCGTGTTTAATACAATGCGAAGTGCACTAATTGGCACGGGTGCAAATTTTAACAGGACAGGACTTTAATTGTAATGGAGAATTTCTACATTGTATTGCTATTGTTGCTTAAGTAAAACAAATCAAAAGTACTTATTCCATTGCTCTCTCTTTTTTGTATTTGCCCACGGGCCACAGTAACTAATTGGGTTCCAAAATGCAGCAAGCAGGTGTGCAATGTCAAAATGACAAATATGGTTTCTGCGGCTATTTGTGGAGGCAGACTTAATGAGCAACGGTTTACGCAGGACCAGCCATTTTACCTGGGGGATAATGTGTTAATGTGCCACCATGTTATTGGACGTGAGAGGTGAGAACGATGAGTCATAATGATTACTCACAGACCAATGGATTGATTCCCTGCCTGTTCGTCGTCTCAAAGAAACAACAGTGTTGATGTCTTTGGACAAAGACCATAATCACTGCGGTAAATAATTACAATGTCGTTAAGGTTAAATAAATGTGAGCATTTAACGACTTAAAGACGTTGCCATTCAACCACTTTCAACCTGGCATTCCTATTCTAGGCAGGGAGAAATCTTCAAGATTTTCACTTCTTCCTTTTACATTTAAAAAAAATAGCAGAAAAAATAAGGTCTAGCTACAATTAATTCATTGAACCCATGTCTTGACTAAATAACCATACTAACCTTAACCTTAAAATGTATAAATGAAACCATACCTAACTCATCGTCTATGAGCCTAACCGTACTAGCCACAGTGCCTAGAGAATACTCCCCACACCAAAATCCTGTCTAAATTTAACCATGGCAACAGTGCCATAGAGAAATATTCCCGTGCGCGCATCAAACCAAGGATTTGGCATAATGAGGCCGTTGGTGTCACCACAGTGCCACACAACCAATTAAAATAGGCCCTGTGCAAGAAAACTTCCTTCCTTCACAGGTTTTTTACCAATTATATTTGGCTCTGTTCCATTTGGTATAGCTGGTTCTCAAACGATTTAATTTCAAGGACCCTCATAACTCATAATGAGAAGATACAAATTGACCCGTAAGGGTCAGACGAGCCACAGATTAAGCAACAAAATTGGAACTGGAACACTATAAAAATGAAGCTGATATCGATGTTCTCTAGAGAGAGAGAGAGAACATTTCTATCTGGCTTCTACAGTGTTAAGGCCCATTCCCACTGGGCCAGATAACACATAAAAAAATCTCTTTCTCCAGATATTTTTCCATTCAAAGTGGATGGTAGATACAGATAAAAGAAATATCTACCACAGATAAAAGTATCTGTGGCAAATATCTGTGGTAGATATTTTTTTTTTATCTGTATCTACCATCCACTTTGAATGGAAAAATATCTGGAGGAAAGAGATTTTTTTTATCTGTTATCTGGCCCATGTGGGAATGGGCCTTTAATTATTGTCATAGTGTCACATTTCTGTGCCACTAATTTGAGAAATTTCATCGGTCAGAGACTCCACCGATCATCAAATTGTTGGCGTAGGAATAAAAATCTCCATGAATTCAAGTCTTCGTGTGTGAGTAATTGATAAGAAAATGTGTTTTTTGGGGGTGAACTCCTTTAGTACAGTTCAACAGATGCACTCAAATAGCCTGCATATAAACCATGTGATCAGACAAGTGCATGCACGCGCATACACACACTTAACCTCATTCCATACGACAGGGGTCCTTCAACGTTTTCAGGCCAAGGACCCCTTAGTTGAGAGAGAGATGCAGAAGCAGGGGACCGCCACAACCTTTTTTCATAGATTCCATATAGTTTAATCGTTTGACAGCACGAACGTCATGTATGTTGGACTCATGTCAATGTGTTGACCTTTCAATCTGGATACTTAGTCTGCTATTTTTTCCCCTCTAGACCAAATCTCTTTGCCAAAAATAGCCAATCTACAAGCTCACAACGCCTCGCAGTAGATCGGCTATTTTTGCGTAATGTTCTCAGAATATGGACACTAGGGTTCAAGTGGTTAATATAAAAAAGGAGAAAAAAGGTTTCTATCACTCAAAGATTTGGAGGACCCCCTGTAGTAACTCTGGGGACCCCCTAGGGGTCCCAGACCCCCTGTTGACGACGCCTGCCATACGATTACTCTGCTGGGGACCATTTTGGTCTTTAGAACTCATGTGCATCTCTCTCTCTCTCTCTCTCTCTCTCTCTCTGCTCTCTCTCTCTCTCTCTCTCTCTCTGTCTCTCTCTCTCTCTCTCTCTCTCTCTCTCTCTCTCTCTCTCCTCTCTCTCTCTCTGTCTCTCTCTCTCTCTCTCTCTCTCTCTCTCTCTCTCTCTCTCTCTCTCTCTCTCTCTGTTTATCTTGTTATCCTGTTTCCCTCCAGCACTCTCTCCATCCTCTCCAGGGACGTGCTGGGCCCCTGATTCAGCCCGGGAAAAAGAGTTGGAGAGGCCCTCATTGTGCTCTATAGAGAGAGATCTCTCTCTATAGTGCTGCTGCTACTCAAAGATTTGTCATTTCAGATCATGACAAGTGACAAGCCAGTGGGCCACTTACTGTCATGAGTTATATTTCGTTGTTGTCGGGTGGAAACCTTGTATGTCCCAAACCGTTGTTTTGTATTTATCATTTTAAAAATGATTTAAAGTAGTGAAAACAGCCGATCTACAAGCACACAACGCGTTGTGTGATTTTATTTTAAATTTTTTCCTAATGGCCGGCCTGGACCGGCCTGGAATGAACTGGCCGTTCGGGAGTTGTCCCGCTTTTTCCCAATGGCCAGCACGTCCCTGATCCTCTCTCTCTCTCTCTCTCTCTCTCTCTCTCTTTATCTTGTTATCCTGTTCCCTCCAGCACTCTCTCATCCTCTCTCTCTCTCTCTCTCCATCCTCTCTCTCTCTCTCTCTCCATCCTCTCTCTCTCTCTCTCTCTCTCTCTTCCAACCATCTGTTAGTTGTCTCTGTGTACATGTAGCAGTGTCCACCTTTGCCTGTCCTGCCGCTTTGCCGTCCTTCCCTCTCTGTCAGCCCACACTAAAGTTACAGTCTCCTTCTCCTCCCCACCGACACGGTCAGGGCAGATGGCCGCCCACCCATGGAGACTGTAATTCAGCCTGAGGATTCTTCTGTTAAAGGGAGTTTTTCCCTGCCATCGTTGCCAAGTGCTTGCTCATGGAGAGTTGATGGGTCTGTCTGGTAGTAGTGGTTCCAAACCAGGGGTGCAGGTATCCCTATAGGGGTGCTTGAGTGTAGCTTACGTGGAAATATTGAAGATGCATTGCGATTTATTTCAAAAATGCATAGAAAATATTCATATCATATTCATAATCCCATTGCTAAAATGGTACCGTATGTGACCTGTGCACCGCAACTATAGTTGCGGCGCATTGTGAGCTTGCAGTTCAGCTATTTATGGCCAAGAGATTTGGTGTAGAGACGGTCAAAGTACAGTTGTACCTCAAAGAGTTTCTCAAAGTGGGTGCGTGGCAGGTCAAGGGGTGCCACAGAATGCTTTGATAACATTTGGTTAATCCTTCCACCCAAAATAGCAGATCTACAAGTTCATTGTGAGCTTTAGATCTACAAGCTTATTGTGAGCTTGTAGCTCAGAATAGGGATGCTGAATAGGGATGCTGGGGTTCATGTGGTTAGACGTCAAGTATGAAGTCATTTTCAATCTGTCCTAATGGAAAAGGATACTAAGGTTTCCTCATGATACGTAGGCCTATCTGGGTAAAGATTTACACATTTGCATACCATCATGGGAGCGTAGTGTTATGACGACTTGCGATAGTTCGACGTCGCATTCGCCCGACGCTGGTGAATGCTAACCTGGTGAAATACTAACCTGCCAATGCTGGTGAATGCTAACCTGGTGAATGTTAAATGGTGAATGCTACAGTACTATGTCTAAACACAGCCCTAACCTTACCCTAAACCTAACCCTTATAGTCAGACTAATGGGACGTTGAAATATCGAGATTTCACCTACCATCATAAATCATGAATGTGAGGCGCAGTAAAGCAATGTGATTCTTGAGCCAAAAGACTTTGAAAACTACTACTACTAAACCCAACAGTCTTTTGGGTTTAAGTCAGTGGGCTTTTTCATGTTCACAATTCCATGCTGTATTTATGTCTGGTACCATAGGAGAGATAACAGGCAAACGTTTATCAAAATAACAATTCTACAGTACATTCTCTAATTGTGTAGACTTCTTGTAAATGCAAATAATTATTGTTAAACATGCAGATGTTCAACAGTAATTTAACTCTTGAGAGCATAAAATGTTTACGCTCTCAAGGGTTAAATATCAAGAGGGGTCCATCTGGTTAACAACTCTCCATCATCTAGCTGGGGACCACCTGGAAACCCCTCAAGGATCACTGGTGGTCCCCGGACCACTGGTTGAGAACCACTGGTCTAAGTGGTTAAGGAAAAGTGGGCAGGTGCAGGGAAAGCAGGAGTAAGAGGCTATATTTTCTCTTGGTCTCTCGATCCGCCCTTGCATCTCACTTGCCACACCGTCCCTCGCCTCCACTATACCTTATTATAATACCATCGCTGTGTGTGTGTGTGTGTGTGTGTGTGTGTGTGTGTGTGTGTGTGTGTGTGTGTGTGTGTGTGTGTGTGTGTGTGTGTGTGTGTGTGTGTGTGTGTGTGTGTGTGTGTGTGTGTGTGTGTGTGCGCACGCGCACGCGCTAGTGCAATCTACTAGTGTTTCTCTTTGGCAGCCTAGCACATGTACAGTACACAGGTTTTCCAACAACTTAATTGGGATATGCCAAAAGAAAAGCAGCTAAACGGCTTGCAAAAGCTTGTCCAAGATTAGCTGACTGTATTATTTTACAGCACCTAGTAAATATCTTTTTCCTTGTACTACCTGTATCACACAAATAAATGTGTGTGAGTGTGAGCGTGCTCGTCTCATGCGGGTGTGTGTGTGTGTGTGTGTGTGTGTGCAATCAGAACTTTATGATTACAGGTGTAAAAGCGTTTGTGAAGTTCTCCTCTCTCGGCATACAGAGTTAGAATAGGCAAGGGAGAAACAAGAGGAAAGAGGAAAATATCTGGAAGGCACAGTCAAATCAAAAGTGCAATGTTCGATATACAGTAGGCTATATACTGTAAGGTGCATGATTCAAATAACAATAGACAGTAACTATTCACATTTTTCCAAAAAAGCTCACTTGTGTAAGGTACAGTAAGTATAGTAAGTACATAATTTCAGTAAGCACTAGTTTAGTACGTAAATGTACATGTAGACCTACTTTAGTAATTTCCCACACTGTGGCACCATATGAAAGACAAAAAAAGCTTGTTGTGCGGGGGGGGGGAAACATCTCCCACATACTGTATACAGTACAAACTGCAGCAGGTATAAAAGCACAGGTTCAGATGTATACCGTAGGCTATTTATGGAGAACAGTGTACTGTATGCATGCTCTGTGCATCGTCATCAATCTATGCAAGCCTTTGAGCCCACTTTCACCCTCCCCGCGAGTCCTAACGTATGAGTCATAACCACACACACACACACACACACACACACACACACACACACACACACACACAAATTCTGCTCACAAGTATAGTAATACAAGTACACACGCACACGCACGTCACTGGGGCGCTGTGTTGTGCTTATTACAGTACACAGATCCTGGAGGCTGTGGACTCGTGTCTTTTACTCTCCCTTTAGTTTAGACTCCTCACCTGCGGCCTCTCTGCATCTTTCTGTCTATTCAGTTACAGCATCTGTCCATCATTCTATCTCTCCGTCTCTCGCGCTCTCTCTCTCTCTCATTCTGCCTGTGCCAGGCGGGCAGCTATAAAAGGCATATTGCCACCAGCCTGTGTGTGTGTGTGTGTGTGTGTGTGTGCTTTTAAAAGCCTAGCCAGCCAGTATTTTCACCGCTCCAGCTAATTGCTGTGTGTGTGTCTTTTGGGCCGAGTAATAAAACCACACCCACCGGCAGCCAGTGTCCTCTCTCTCTCTCTCTCTCTCTCTCTCTCTCTCTCTCTCTCCCTCTCTCTCTCTCTCTCTCTCTCTCTCTCTCTCTCTCTCCCTCCCTCTCCCTCTCTCTCTCTCTCTCTCCCTCTCTCTCTCTCTCTCTCTCTCCCCTCCCTCTCTCTCTCTCTCTCTCTCTCCCTCTCTCTCTCCCTCTCTCTCTCTCTCTCTCTCTCTCTCTCTCTCTCTCTCTCTGCTGGCTGACATGCTTGTGTTTTTTTGGGGTGTTGAGTTGCTAGAGGGCTTATATTCAGACATACCAGTGAGCTCATTAAATTGTAGTTCTACATTTTCCACATGGGTGCGCCCTAGAGCCAGGCACGTGCACACATAGACATCAAAGCCTGAGTGAGCCCCCTGCCCTTTTATCCGCTGTAAAAAAAGTGCCCTCTCCAGACCATGAATGCAGTTTTTTTACTGTGGTGAAAGAAATGCAAATGCCCTCTTTCCATGCCATACCTGAAGGTAAGCATTCAAGAGAATTAATTGCCTTTGTCCAAACTCTCCTGAACTGAAAGCAGCATCTTATGTTGAAATAATTGTCCTCTCTCTAGAAACCAAGCATCGAAAATAGCCGACATCCAAGCTCGACGCGTTGTGAGCTTGGAGGTCTGCTATTTTCGATATTTTGACCAAAAGGGCCTTTTTAGAAATTTCAGCCCTTGCCTCTCCAACATTCTCTGCACAACCCTGCCTAGGCTAGAGCAGTAACAACTTGGAGCTCTGTCCATCCATCCCACTCCTTACTGTATTCATGGGTTGCATTTGTAGTCCTACACCAGCCATTTTGAGGACCAACACAGGTGTTTTGATTAACGTAGAACATTGGTTCTATGCCAATCAGACACATTGAACACCTGTGTTGGTCCTCAATATGGCCGGTTTAGGACTACAAATGCAACCCATGAATAATCGAAAAGGCTCGTTTGCGTGTGTGTGTGTGTGAGGGGGGGGGGGGGGGGACGACCAACTGCCTCCAAAATTAGCA
The DNA here is from genome assembly GCF_963921795.1 of Nannobrachium achirus. Lineage (NCBI taxonomy): Eukaryota > Metazoa > Chordata > Actinopteri > Myctophiformes > Myctophidae > Nannobrachium > Nannobrachium achirus. The sequence continues at coordinate 13,738,750 of NC_137821.1, read as the reverse complement.
CAAACATCCCGCAGGCGACTCTGGCCCTTTTGGACAAGGCTACTTTTCCATTTGCATATCATTTGCACACTTTGCATGAACAGTTCATCATTGACCCAGATAATGGCCACCTGGGGGGCATGTCCTGTACTGTGTGTGTGTATGTAGCAGCGTCTAGGGAGCTGCAGCCGAGCACATGATGTACGGTGTAAGACTGTACGCCCCCGAATTCACATAAAACCGGGCTGCGGGGGAGAGCGAGCCGCCTCAGGTTCGTCTGGGTTCAAAGCAGCGAGAGGACCGCTGTTTAAGGCTGGCGAGACAACGGCTTACACTGCTTGGTATGGAAGATGCTCCACTGCCCTGACCGCAAGCCAAGGTCACAGAGAGGGTGGTTAAAGCATCACGGCACAGACTGAGCTGTCAGCCTGGGACCTTTACATCCACACAGGCAGCAGATAAGAGTGAAGAGCCTGTCTGGCTGTGGTGTAATGTAACACAGTACATTTACTCTCAAGTGGGCCTATACCTAAAGAGAGAGTTCACCCCAAAAATAACTTTTCTTCTATCTTTTTTCCCCCCGCATTCCTAAGCCAATAATTTGTGGCCAGCAGTGGTTCCCTATGGAGACACAAAGAGCCTGCTTTGTTCCCTATGGAGACACAAAGAGCCTGCTTTGTTCCCTATGGAGACACGAAGAGTCTAAATTATTGGCTAAGGAATGCGACAAAAACTAAACAAAATATCCATGAATTCAAGTCTGCGTGGGGTGAGTAATCGATAGAAAAAGGTCATTTGGGGGTTGAACTATCCCTTTAAGTAAAATGTTTTACTTTACTTGAGAATGTAGTTTTTTAGACAAATAAGTAGTAACTCCCCAGTGAGCCATAGTCAGCTATTAGTCTGTCTAAAACCGGGTTATAACTGGTCTAAAAGTGAACGTTTTTAGACAGCTAGATTTAGCCTAGACGTGATAATATCATTATATTTAATTACCATATAAATTGTATGCATTTTCTTAAATTTTCAGATCGTGCTACACATTTTTAAATCATTTTCACAGCTATTCCATATCTGTATTGCTTTTGCCGATAGAGATTTTTTTTTTCTTCATATTTGTTCTAGCCTTATGCCTCATTCACACTACAGATATATAGTTGAACGTTTTGCTTGGTAATTCAATGTAATCTCAATGGAAACCAGCTTTAAAGGCTGGGCGTGTCGGCTGTCCTTGGAATCCAGCCTTTAAAGCTGGTTTCCATTGAGATTACATTGAATTACCAAGCAAAACGTTCAACTATATATCTGTAGTGTGAATGAGGCATTAGTCACTTTACGCATATTTGTTCCCCTCAACCAACACCAGCTCTCTTTAGCTTCAAAACGCCTTTGTTCCTCGCTCAAAATCAACCAATGTCATTCAGCCTCCTTCAGGGGAAAGATATTTAAAAACAAACATTTTTGGCTTGCCAAAACCGAACAAGTTCTGTGAGGAGAAAATTGTCTCATTCTGTACTTGATGCGGCTCCATTCTTCGGTTCCAACTGTGTCTAGACATTTTCGACACTTCTGGCGATATGCACTCAGTGGACGGAGTGTACCCTATCTCTCTCCCCATTAATTAACTGCCATCTGGTTCTGTTTGTGGGCCCTCTGAGAGGGAATATAGATGTTTTTTTTACCGCCTAACAGCCTCAGAAAAATGTTCTTCAAAACTGTCCATGGCGGGCATTGGCGGCACATTGCCTGCATATTTTTGTCACATCACACACAATGTTTGCCTTGGCGTCTCTAGTCTGCAGTGACTTTTTGGAGAATCTTTGGAGGTGCAAAGAACTGCCAAAATGAAGTTTAGGTGAGGCACTGCATCAGGAACGTGCAGAGAATGTTAGAGAGGCAGGGGCTGACATTTCTAAAAGGGTCTTTGGTGAAAATATTGAAAATAGCCGAGCTCACAAAGCTTGGAGGTCGGCTATTTTCAGTGCTTCACTGTGCTTGATACCACACTAAACTAAGCATAATCAAGTGAATACTGGAGATGTGGCGTACAGCATGGATTTCTACACAGAGAGGGCAATTATTTCAACATAAGATGCTGCATTCAAGTTCAGGAGAGGTTGGACAAGGCAATTCTCTTGAATGCTGCCTTCAGGTATCGCATCAAAAGGGGAATTTGCATTACTTTCACTATAGTAAAAACTGCATTCATGGTCTGGAGAGGGCACTTTTCACTGACGGGTAAAAGGGCAGGGACTTAAGCCCCCTTTGATGTCTATGTGTGCACGTGCCTGCACTGCATAATGCCTTTGTGTTGGTTTTTTGCACAAGGAGCTTGCTGCAGCCAGTAAAGACTGTGAAGGACAAATGAGTGTGTAACTATTGTTCACTTTGTATCTGGCTGCAGTGGTGTAAAGTAACTAAGTACTTTTACTTAAGTACTGTACTTAAGTACAGTTTTGAGGTATCTGTACTTTACTTGAGTATTTCTAATTTCTAATACTTTTACTTCTACTCCACTACATCTCGGATCCAAATATTGTACTTTTACTTCGCTACATTTTTTGAAAACCTTAGCTACTAGTTACTTTGCAGTTATACATTATTATATAAAAAAAAACATATATTAACCACTTTAGCCTTATTTTATCCCTTGGCTATTTGAAAATAGCCGATCTACAAGCTCACAACGCGTCGCATCGCGACGCGTTGTGAGCTTGTAGATCGGCTATTTTCAAACATTTTGTACTTTTACTTTTGGCACTTTAAGTACATTTTGATGCCAATACTTTCATACTTTTACTCAAGTACATTTTGAATTCAGGACTTTTACTTGTAATGGAGTATTTCTATATTGCTGTATTGATACTTTTACTTAAGTATACAATGTGAGTACTTTTTACAACACTGTCTGGCTGACATGTTCCCCCGCAGCTTCCTCTATCTGTGTGTTTTTAGTACATTGGACATTCAATGTCAACAAACTCCATGTTTTATTCTTTACGGACAGAAATAAAGACCTGCGATTAAAAACACAAAGTGGAGGAAACACGGATAGAAAGGACAGGATTTTGGTGATTATCCATTAGGCTTTTTTTTTTTTTTTTATCCATCAAAACCGGGAACGCATCCGTGTCATTACAGATTTTCGGGTTGACTATTCAAAGATCACACCTGTGATGATAGGCCCACATGACGTCACAAGAGGGGGGTCAAATATTTGGCGGGGTCAAATATCAGTATGGTGAAAAGGAAAAACACTTATGTGATATGTGACAAGACAACATCAGTATTTGATACCATGGCAAAACACAAAGACACGTATAGGAGCAGTTAGCACTCAAAATAAATAACAGATAATATACAAGCAAACAGCTTGCAAATTATTAGACACTTCTAATCTCTAAAGTCATGTCATCGACATGGATCTGTCCCATTTCAGGAGGGAATATGCCTCCTGATTCACTAGGATTGCCTTCTAAAGTTTGTGTATGCGACGTGACGGTCGCTTATCTCTCGATTAGGGAGATTTGTGGTAAAACTTTGAAAGTGTGCGAAGACTGGGAACTACTGATTTCAGAAGGTATTTGTAGAATCGGGCCTCAGGTCTTAAATGTGCTGCTGTGTTTTTGAACTGTCAATAAAATATTCAATCAATGGAGCGAACGGTCACTCACCGGCCAGCGTTCCGATGGCAGAGCCCAGCAGGGCGTGTATGGCCAGCAGTGGCGAGTAGAGCAGAACAGAAGCCAGGATGAGGAGAGAGGGCCCCAGGGCGCCGCACGCATAGATCTGACCCACGCCTATAGGGATGCCACGCAGCACCTACACAGTAGAGAGAGAAGACAGCGGGTTTATAGATCTGATCATCTGAGCCACGCCCAGCGGGATGCCATGCAGCACCTACAGTACAGCAGTAGGACAGGAGGTTTGTAGAGATCTGACCCTGCAGTCACAACAAGATACCACGCAACACAAGTAGAGCAAGGGTTCCCGAAAAAGAATGATTAGGCAATAGGCAACCAGAACATTGTTCTTGTCCATTTTTATTTCACCTATAGTAAAACTTTTTTCTGTTAACTTTTATTTCACCCAGAGTAAACCTTTTTTCTGTTAACTTTTCTGTAACCCCAAAAGTCCATTGAGTTCAATGGACTTTTTCTGTCCCTTTTCTGGTTTGACATAACCTGACTCCACCAGATGGTGGCGTCTTGAGTTCCACATCCAAGACTACCATCTGGACTCGCTCAATGGCAAACTGATGTAGGAGGCGAGTCAATTTGTTTCAAGCTATTTGGCAGGTGATTCGATGGGGCTGCCTGTCTATCACAGGCAGGTATGCATGCCGTATAATAGCTGCGCCAGCAGTAAAGACAACAACACTACAAGCTAACACTGTTAGCTGTTTTAAAAACATATTTTTTTCACTATAGCGTGTAGATCTGTTTTTTTCGTACAAAGCAGTATGAAATAGGCATAACATGCATTTTTACAACTCCGAGGGCGGGCTCAGAGGGCGGGCTCTGTGTCTCAGAGCCCGTAGCCCGTAGCTGCCGCTGATTGGTGCGAACCGGCGCTTTGCGGAGGGTGCAACTGTCTTGGAGCGAGTCCAGATGGTAGTGCAGCATTGAGTAGGCTAATGCTGCACTATCTGGCGGAGTCAGGTTAGGTTTGACAATAAAATGTCCAATCACACAGGATTGGTCATGCTTCACTTGACAGCACAAAATCTAATATAAATGGTTATACGGAATTAATTTCCCAGTGGATACCTAGTGGCTCGTGTCAGTGCAACCACACTTGCAATTTCCCAGAATTGCACCTTTCTAGTTATCATTATTATCTTAGGTTTTGTCTCTGTGGAACTTGTCCTGCCAACATTTAGCTGCTTGCACCTGTAGGAGTGAATGACGAAATGAATCCCTTTCTGTGACTCTTGATTCCTTTGGCTGTACAGGATCAAAGTAACCTCACTGAGCGGGTTGTGTTTGATACACACACACGCACGCACGCACGCGCACACACACACATACACGCACGTGTGCACACACACACCCACACACACACACACACACACACACACACACACACACACACACACACACACACACACACATACACACACACACACATGCATACACACGCGCGCACACACACACGCACGTGCGCGCTACATTCCTAACAGAGGGAGAGGAAGATAAGTGTTGCCATGGCAACGTGACGAGCACATCTGCCTGTTGCAGGTATTATTCACGTGTCATAAATGTCCCAGGATTATACAACTCTGTGTGTGTGTGTGTGTGTGTGTGTGTGTGTGTGTGTGTGTGTGTGTGTGTGTGTGTGTGTGTGTGTGTGTGTGTGTGTGTGTGTGTGTGTGTGTGTGAGATGGAAACATTAGGTTTTTATGGGGTTGACATCACTGATCTCTCCACAGAGGAATATTATGGAATACACAAATGGATGGGAGTTGGGAGAGCGGGAGAGGGCATGAGGGGAATGGGTGAGATGAGAGAGAGAGACAGACAGACAGACAGACAGACAGACAGACAGACAGGCTGGGAGCAGATGTTCCATTTAAAAAGGTCCAAGGGAAAGAGGTTGAGATAAATGGAAGAGAGAGGGTTTCTTTATGAGAGAGAGGGGGAGAGGGAGAGGTACAGGGTTAGAAAATGATTTGCTCAGAATAGATTAGAGGGGAGAATAACAGAATAAATGAAGCAGGGGAGAGTTTAGTGTGTGTGCGTGCTGTGCACGCGTGTTGCACTGTATAGAGTTTTTTTGAAGTGAACTGACGGGAGAGCTGCTACGCATCCGTCAGGGGAGAATGAAAGACGGAGTTTGATCCCAAAGGAGGGAGGAGACGAAAAACTAAAAGAAAGGGAAAAGGAGTGGAATATTAAAAAGACGACTCAGATCAAAGGACGAGAGGGAGAGAGTTGGGGTGCATGTGGGAAAATGAATCTCTATACAGTGGTAGTGTGTGAGGCACAGTGTTTATTTTTCACATTTTGATTTTAGTCATAGTCTTTTGAATAAAATCACATTTAGTTTTAGTCATCTGAAATGTTTGTGTCTGTTGTTTTAGACTAAATCTACAGTTAATTCTGTCAAAAAAGAAAATAAAAACGATTATGCCGGGCCTTGGTGGTGTTGTAATGGCTTATTTTACACCCGAGCGCAACCAAACATAAAATGACTTGTCTTTTAGTTCTACTGGATCTCTTCTCCACTCGTCCCTCTCTAACATATTGGTCTAGCTTTTATTTGTTGATGAAATTATCGGGGACTGCCCCATGGTTCGAACTCCTGTTGGTCCGAACACTGTCGGCAGGTTAGGTACTCACCAGCGTCGGCAGGTTAGCTACTCACCAGCGTCGGCAGGTTAGCTACTCACCAGCGTCGGCAGGTTAGCTACTCACCAGCATTAGTTTTACTGAGGTTAGGATTAAGGTTAGGTTTAGGTGGTCGGACCAAAGGGAGTTCGAACCAAGGACATTTTACCAAATTATCAACATGTTTAGTCTTAGCTTGAGTCATCCACACCCGAGCGCAACCAAACTTGAAATGATTTTATGGAACATACAATATTGTGTCACCGTGTTGTTTGCTAATGAGGTATTCATCATCATCATCATCATCAAGGGCACCCAGCAGTTCTGCACGTATGCAGTATGAGGTAACCCAGACAGATCTAGTTTGGCTCCATTCACTGAGAGTTCCTGCACAATGCGGTCCACTTCCAGAACGCAAGCTAGAATTAGCCATGCAGCACCTGCCTGCTAACACATGCTCCATGCATGGCTTGGATAATGGATGGAGTCCCGCCTCTCAAAAGGTTCATTTTTTACCACGAAGCATGTAACCCAAGACACATCCATAACCTGAAAGTTTCCACAACTTTTTCCCTTTGCATCATAACCAGAAGCTCCCCCTGAAGTGGGATACATTGTATCAGTGGTGGAAAAAGTAAATTAAATGTTTTACTTTTAAGTAAGTAAGAGATTTACTCTGTTACAAGTAAAAGTCCAGAATTAAAATATACTAGAGTAGAAATACAAAAGTATTGGCATCAAAACGGACCTAAGGTTAAAGTACTCATTATGCAGAATGTCCGTCACATTTCAAGTTTCCACATATAAAAACATTTGGAAATGGCTGATCTACAAGCTCACAATGTGTTGCAGTGCTGTAGTTCGGATAGCCGAAATGTATATACTGTAGGACTGAAGTGGTTAATGTGTGTGTGTTTACTGGTTACAAAGTAACCAGTAGCTAAAGTTGTCATATAAATGTAATGGAGTAAAAGTACAATATTTGGATCCAAGATATAGTGGAGTAGAAGTAAAAGTATTGTTAATTGGAATTACTCAAAAATGTACTTAAGTACAATACCTAAGTAAGTGTACCACCACTGAATTTGAATTCTGAAAAGTAATGGTTTTGGACCCCGACAGAGACAATATAAAAAAATGTAGTAAAAAAACTAATTAAAAAAAGCGATCATAGCAAATCTACAAGCATCACAACACATGCGTTGGGACGCGTTGTGAACTCCAGTGTTGATTTGTTCGACTAAAACAAAATCACCAAAAAGTTTGATCGACTACCTTTTTCACTGACGAAAACGAAATAAAAACGAAAAGAAATAAAAAAGGTATGATGACAAAAACTAAGACAACAGTCAAAAAATAAAACTGTCAGGGAGGGACTAGTGGAGAAGAGATCCAGTAGAACTAAAAGTCACCATTTTATATTTGGTTGCACTCGGCTGTTGCTCTCTGAAGATAGGCAGATCTACAAGCTCACAACGCTATTTTCAGCATGCAGCCAAGTGTAAAATGAGACACAAAAATGTGACAAACTAAATAAGAAACTCAAAATCAACACTGGTTGTGATCTCGTAGATATGCAGTTTTCGAAACTCTTCACAGAGAGTTCTTGCACAGTCCAGTGTGCAGTTCCAAAGAAATGCAAGCTAGAATTAGCCAGCACCTGCCTGCTAACACATCTGCTCCTGCTCCATGCATGGCATGGATAATGGATGGAGTCCCACATCTCACAATGTTCCCTGGAACCTTCACCAGAAAGTGCTCTGTCATCAGCTGGAGTAGAACACGTGGCACTTGGGAACTCGGGCCCTCCAGCAAAGACGGTTCTGCATTGCGTAACTGTACAATCTACAAGCACGCGATGCGCTGCAGCATTGTGACCTTGCATTATATGCTACTTTTTGTCTATTTGTCATACAATGCAGTCTATAGGGCCAAGGTGGTAAATGAAAATTGGCCCAGCATATCATCACTGTCGGGCAGAAACCTAGTATCTCCAAGTTTCAAATGTATCAGTTTTTTCGTAAAGTGAAGCCCTGCTTTGTCTTACAAGACTGTCGCAAAAAAATAGTTAAAATAGCAGATCTACAAGCACACGATCTACAAGTGTGCTTGTAGATCGTCTATTTTCAATAGTTTAAATCATTTTTAAAATGAACCGTTTAGGACATACAAGCTTTCCACCCGACAACGACGATATGGTGCCTAATAGTTCCCCTTTTGACTCTTTTTAAAGGACGACTTCACTCATTTACAACATATGTTCATACAATTGGTCCTCACTAATGTTCATGTCAAATGGCACAATTATTTTGTACTCGGCCTGTGTCTCATATACGAGGGCTATGGACAATTCAGAAACCCGACTTGCAGACAGAATGCGTTAGACCGGGAATTGCCGGATTTGACCGATTTTTTATGGCCAAGACCGAAAAATAAAATTCCTCCCGGACATCCTGACCGATTGAAAAACCAATGGTCATTTATCATTATCGCCGTCTGCTCCTCATGCGCAGGCTGCCTGCCTGCCTCTCTCTCTCTCTCTCTCTCTCTCTCTCTCTCTCTCTCTCTCTCTCTCGCTCTTTCTCTCTCTCTCTCTCTCTCTCTCTCTCTCTCGCTCGCTCGCCCGCGCGCTCCCCCGTTCTCTCTCTCTCTCTCTTTCTCTCTCTCGCTCGCTCATTTCAGTGTCAGTTTGCGATGCACGCACAGCATGTAAAGCCATGGGAATTAAGGAATGCACGCACGGTCAGCAATCAACCCATAAACAAACATTATACACTTGATTGAAGTTATGAGGAGAGGAGATGGAGTGGAGACAGTAGGAAGAACAAAGCCTTTTCAACTCTCCCAAAGTTGCATAACATGGACGCACTGTCACCACTCGACAGTGAGTATTGGATTAATTGCTGGCCAGATGAATATCAACCTTTTCATTATTCTGAAGTCAAGACATGGTATTGTATTGTTGGCATGAAACATGATGCAACAGAAAGACGTTGTTGTGAAAGCAGTGTGCGTGTGCCACATGCAGACAGCCTGCGCGAACAGCGCGAAGTCCAATATAATTAATTCCCTTATGCAAGATTGAAGCGTTTTTTTCTTTTTAGCCTATACTTTTTCATTCAATTCGTTTTCAGTACCAACTATGCAGTAGGCCTATGCAGTATGCATTAAAATGATTATGTCCGGTATATTCTTCAGATGTCCGGTAAATTTTAATCATGCCGGTCACGGTGACCGGCAGTTAAAAATCCTAGCGCAATCACTGAGACAGATATATATTTTTTTCAAACAAGATTTTCTTTTTAAATATATATTTAGAATAGAAAGCCTGCTGTTTCTGTTAGCTTGGATTCCCCATCACTGGTGGGTGGGTTTCTGAACTGTCCACAGCCCTCCTCTGAGACACAGAGTGAGTAGACAAAAACTGTACCTTTATTATAATGAGCATTAATGAGGACCGATAAGTTGAACATGGGTGAGGTTTTAAGTTATATTTCTAAGCCTTTAATTAACAGTGATAGTCGAGCGAGAGAAAGGAAATGTGAAGAGGAGAGTATTGTTGTTACAAAGTCTGGCTCTTACAGTATAACTTATTTTAAAACTTTCTTACTAGGCTATGCTGTTTAATGACATAATGAACAAAACAACAAACGGGAACTCATTATGTACCGTATAATTCCATTTTCCACTCACTCACAGCTGCAATGATTGTATGTCATGCAATAACGATTCCAATTTCCACATAGATGAATTCAAGTGATATTAGTTGTCTATTGTCTATTGCTTGTGTTGCATTGTCAGTTGTGCCTTTTAATCGTCACTCCGTGTTTCATTAGGAGCTATTCATATTACCATTGTCTATGTCTGCACTATTATCTTCCAGGCACATTGCTGCATATTTAGTGTAGTTGGCGAATAAAGCATTTGAAAAACTGATTGATTACATAAAGGCCTCTCCCAGTTTCAGAACAATTGCGCGATGATTAAAATACAGCCATTTTTCAGGTTAAAAATGCCATCTGGCTGGCAAAGATGTACTGTAAACAAGACCATCACATTCACAGCTGATTAAGTGATGGTTTTTCGGCACCAAACACTCGTCAGAGTTAAATAAATTAGTTTAGCTTAGTTTCAACAAAAGCTCCAGAGAGATTGTAGATTGGTTATTTTTGTTATTGTGGTGTTGACTAGGAAGAAGGGAGGAAGGTGCACATTGCACCACTGCACATCACAGATTAGATTGATGTACATTGTACATGCTACTTTGTAAAGATGTTAAAAGGCTATATCCACAAGTTTCCCAACAAGCTTACTCGGGAAAGGGGTGAGTGTTAATGTGGGATTCACTTCCTCCACACAGCTGATTCAAATCACTTAACAAGCACCATGTAATCACAATGAGATTCAGGTGTCACAGACTCACAGGAGCAACCAGTCAGAATGGGCACAGGCAGACAGTCAGCAGCAATCAGGCTCTACTGAAGCGTCAGTGGACCGTTGCTGGTGCGTAGTGCAGTGAATTCAACGCTTGTGGTTCAGCACTGTTGAACCGTCACCCGGCAGTGATAGGCACCACTAACCAATGGGACAGACCTAAACACCCGGAAGACTGGCACTTTGTTGACACTCCCATCGGCTGTTCAAAGGAACGGCTGGAAATGCAGCTACCATCTGCGTTATTCCAAGCCAAACGCCACTAGATGTGTGATCGCGCCCAATGAATCAGTTAAGAGGAACAGGAAGTAATGCCCAACTTTAACGCAAGGGGTCATGGGACACAGGAAACTTGTGGATAGCTATGTGATGTACAGCTGGCTGCAAACCAGTCAGTCAACAATAGAGAGCTTCAGAATCGGTTTTGTGACTGTAGTCCCAGGTGTTCAGAAAGTGGCATACCCGTTTCCTGTTCCGGATGACCCTCTTAACCACATGTTTTCGTTTAACTAGGAGTAGTTCTAGACTCTAGAACTACTCCTAGTTAAACAAATTCCAAAATCCCTCAATACTAAAATCACCACTAATAAATAAAATAAAATCACAGTCAGTTCATAATAAGACAGAAATACTGCACAACAGGAGTCCTCAGCAGCATATAGGAGAAAGGTTAAGAGAAAGGATATTGCATTTTTAGGGGACCATACGTCACATTTCTTTTTTTTAGTTCACAAGTATAATGGCCTGGGGAAAGAAACTCTTGCAAAATCTGTCTGTTCTGCTCCAGATACAGTGGTACCTATTTTTCCAGAGGGCAACAGAGTGAATCTTTGAGTTCTACAAACTCACAACGCCTCACTTAGCGTTGCGTAAAAGGACCCAAGGGGGTGCCTTGAAAACGACCGGTCGACCTCACCTGTACTGCGTCTAGCTGGGTGACGTTGAGTTCCACTGCCCCCGGTGGAGTGGCGAGGTGATGCGGGTAGTAGGGGTTGTGCGGGCCGGTGCAGAGGTGGTACAGGGTGATGACGATGTTGAAGGGATAGACGGCCACCGGCAGGTCCCAGCGGTCCAGCACCGGAGCCAGACCACTGAACAGAAACGTACTGGATGGGAGAGAGAGAGAGAGAGAGAGAGAGAGAGGGATGAAGAGAGTTGGTTCTCAAACTTTTAAATTTGAAGGTCTCCCCTTAACTTTGACAGCGTACAAATGGAACCAAATGGACCGTAACGGGTCCATTTGGTTCAACGATATGTATAAGAGCTGTAAGACCATTGATTGATTTCCCAAGGGGTTGTACTTTATTGTTACGTCTTTTGTACAGGTACATAAGAGTAAAATTTGTTTTTGTTTGGCATCCTTCAGACAATGCAGTCGTATATCAAAAAAGAATATAATAACAGCAAACCACATCTAAAAATAATAATAATAATAATCTAAAAAGGTGTAAATAATAGTAAGACGTAAAAAAAGAGAAGATAAAATAAAGGAGTGCAAAAGGCAAAAAGAGCAACAGGAAAAGAAAAGAGCATCCTCAGATGTACATGTGCAAAAGGTTTGGCATATTCTATACGCCACAGCATATTTTTCCAGTAGTTGCTACTGTACTGTACTTAACTTTTGTAAACATCTTCACAGTGTGTTCTATGTGCAACAGATGAATATATTCAACTTCACAATAAGCAACAAAGTTTGTTCCCCTTTTCAGTTCCATAAGGGACGCGTCTTTAGCAGTTCACACAAGCCTGTTTTCTAGAGAAAACGGCAAAATAAAATGTCAGATAAGCCGTCCTTTTAGGGGGTTGAAAACTAAACAAAGTGAAACCACCTTCCAGAGTGGAAACCTTTGAAGACGCTCTGACTATAGCGTCTCCATGTGGACAGGAAAAACGCAGGACAAAACCTGTCATGTCATGGATTATAGAGCCGAGTCATGCTGCAATGGTGAATGTAAACAAGGAGGTACATGCGTCACTCTCTATCCGGCAGTGCGTCACCGCCACCTAGCGACATGGCATGCACATTACAGCTTTTACAATAATATGCTTTTCCATGGAAACGCAGAATAAAAAGTGAGAACGCAACGGAACGTTGCCATTTTCTCTAGAGACCGTTGTCGACTAAACGTGGCCTTATAGTTTCCAAACAAGGGATGATTCCTTCTTTGGAGGGACGGTTTGGCAGCCCTATACTCACCATGCAGCGGAGCCCACGCAGGCAGGCAGCAGCAGCCACCAGTACCAGTCCCCAGCCGAGCTGAACACCCCCATCAGCAGGGACACCAGCATGCCATTAAAACCATGGAGGCCTGCAGTCACCTCAGCACTACACGCACACGCACGGGCACGGGCACGCGCACACACACGTACACACACACACACACACACACACACACACACACACACACACACACACACACACACACACACACACACACACACACACACACACACACACACGTCAATTAGCCGCTATTGCTCTGAATATTTTGTGCGTACAGGCCTTTAGGAGAGCCCCGACTGATGCCATTTTTGGGGGTTCGATGCCGACTATACCAAAAACTAACAAGCAAATAAATACAATTAAACACCAAAAATATACAAATAGAACATTTAACTTGAATTTTAGTAAACAACTAAATATTAAATACACAAACAGAATGCGGCATGTGTCACATGTGTGTGAGCTTGAAAATTGTCTAATTTAAAACAAAGATTTGGGACTCATCGGCCTCATAACTGCCAATACCGAAACCGAAAAAAAAGTGTGTTTTAAATCGTTCCACCTGTCTTGTCCTATGATGAGAGCGGTCAAGGTGGAGGCCAGCACGCCTACAGTTCCCAGCAGGCCCTGCCAGGGGGACGCCCAGTAGATCGCGGCCAGGGCGAGGGCGCCGCTCACTGGGTTGTTGGCCAGGATCACCCTGGCCACCCCTCGCAGGCTCCACACCACCAGCTGCAGCACAAAGGGTTTGTCTGGAAAAAGACAAAGGAAGAAAAATGTTCTCAGTCCCCCAAACGAGTTCATTCATACATTAACTCATTATTAGGCCAAAAACATATGTATTTTTTTAGGCCAAAACCTTATCTTGCTATATGAGTTTCTCAAATATATTCATGCCAAGGAACCTCAAAAGTATGTGTGTTTGGCCTTGGAGCCCCATCTAAAACATTTTTTATTCATTTTTTATTTATTTATTTGCACAATAAAAAAACAATACAAGCTTAACATTATTAAAATGCATAGATATAAGTGCAGGCGAGAAAGGAAGCCCATATAGGGCTTATACAAGGTTCTCACCTATAATAATAATTAAAAAAAAACTCTGTGTGTGTGTGTGTGTGTGTGTGTGTGTGTGTGTGTGTGTGTGTGTGTGTGTGTGTGTGTGTGTGTGTGTGTGTGTGTGTGTGTGTGTGTGTGTGTGTGTGTGTGTGTGTGTACAGAAATAAAGCCACTTTATGCGGTAGAACCCAATGCAGAGGCTTGATTCACCAGGCTGGCCTTCAATCTACGTTTAAAGTTACTGATTGAAGATGAGGATTTGGCAATACGTATATGTGTATTCCAGAGTAAAGAACCTCTGTCTTTAATGGAGAACTGACTATGGGTGATACGACTAAAGGGTGGATGGATATTGTCTGATTGTCTAGTATTATAATCATGAAACTGCGAGTTGGTCTTAAAATATTCCTTGAAAGGTCTAGGAAGCATATCTGAAAGGTATGCTTTTGGTTCCGGGGATCGCGGAAATCTCGCTATTTCCACGTTTCATTATTTTGACTAAGGGTTAGGGTTAGGCTTAGGTTTTGGCATAGTTTTATTGAGGTTATGATTTGGATTAGGTGTAGGCATAGTGGTTAACATTCACCAGGTTAGCAAACTTAACATTCACCAGCGTCGGCAGGTTAGCATTTCACCAGGTTAACATCACCTGTGTCGAACAAATGTTACGTCGCGATATCAACGCGCTCCCCCGGGGACCCCCAATTTGTCAAAAGCTCATAGCTTGTAGATCAGCCTTTTCTCGGTTTTTCAGAAAGAGCAGATCTACAAGCTCATGTGACGTGCTATGAGCTTGTATATCTGGTTCATTTGAATTGCAGAGTATAATAGTTAAAGTGGTTGAAATCTAAAAGGACAGATACTTTCCCGGGTCTAATGGGTTAATAATTGCACAAAATGACCAAAAGGTCAATCTGAAGGTTGTTCATCTCAAGCGGATGGCTGCCTAAAGACATTTATTGCTCCATTTGCCTGGCAGAAAGAAAAAGTGACCATTTATCATTGGTTATAACTGGAGAGGGGAGATTATGCAGTTTTCCATGTCTGCATGCTGAAATGAAATCTAAGTGATCTATTTTTAACGGTTCTTACTGTTTGATCGTGTCAAATGTGCTTCAGCATCTACAGTAACTACATCAGAGAGTATAAATAATTTACAGTAATCTTTTTTTACAGACTTCAAACACTGAAGATGTACTTTCTAACCACTTGTGTATTTTATCTTACTGATATTTTCACTATTAATAAAAATCACACCTCACTTCAAGTGTGAAGTGAACGGTGAAAGTTATGAGTTAATTTCATCAAGCGTACCGCTAGCCAATCACAGCGCGTCCTGCGAAGCTTGGCCAATGGGACACTGGGCATACAACAAACTCTGAGCCGTTTTTGCCAAGATGTAGGTAATTTCTAGGGCCAAAATGAGTAAACAAACACATAAATAGCTACGGCCTGGTTTACGTTGCAGCCAAATCCAGCCTGAAGGACCCCATAAGTCAATTTGGTTCCATTTGTACACTTGTACGGCCCCATTTACACTGTCAGCCAAATCCAGCCTGAATCAGATCTGTGCCACATCCAGATTGGAATCCGATTGGTTTAAATGGTCACATGGAACAAATCAGATTCCAATCTGAATGTGACACCGATCTGATTCAGGCTGGATTTGGCTGCCAGTGTAAATGGGGCCGTACAAGTGTACAAATGGAACCACATGGACTTATAATAATAATAATAATAAAACTTTATTTGTATAGCACCTTTCATGACATGAAATGCAGCTCAAAGTGCTTTACAGAGCATAAAATGAAGCACAAGTGCTTAACAGAGAAAAGTAAAATAAAATAAAAAATACATAATAAAAAGAAATAATTAAAATGATTACAATAAAGCAGAAAAATAAAAACATAAAACATTGAAGAACAATTTCAGAGCAGTGCGGACGTCAGTAGCAGCACAGGGATTTAAACATTCAGCTAAAAGCAAGAGTAAAGAAATAGGTCTTGAGCTGTGCTTTAAAGCTATCCACCGAGGCTGCCTGTCTTAGGTGTAGTGGGAGTTTATTCCAAGCTGTCGGTCCATAGAAGCAGAAAGCTGCTTCACCATATTTTTTATATGTCATTGTTGGCGCCTCAAGTAGGTCTGCACTAGAGGACCTGAGTGGGCGGGTTGGAACATATCTATGCAGGCAGTCATAGAGGTACGAAGGTGCCAGACCATTTAGAGCTTTATAAACAAGTAAAAGAATTTTAAAATCAATCCTAAAAACAACCGGGAGCCAGTGTAGCGACGCTAAAACTGGAGTAATATGTTCTCTTATCTTAGTTTTAGTTAAAACTCTGGCTGCTGCATTTTGAACAAGTTGTAGTCTGTCAGTTGATTTCTTTGGCAGACCGGAGAGAAGTGCATTGCAGTAATCAAGCCGAGAGAAAACAAAAGCGTGGATCAGCGTTTTTGCATCGTTCAGCGACAGATAGGCTCTAATTCGCGCAATATTTCTAAGGTGAAAGAAGGCAATCTTCGTGACATGATTAATGTGTGTATTAAAATTTAATTCAGCATCAATGATCACCCCCAGGTTCTTTACAGAGGTGTTACTTTCTTTAGCCAGGTTACCAAGTCTACTTATTATTGATTCTCTCTGGGCAGTAGAACCTATTATGAGAACTTCTGTCTTGTCCTCATTTAGCTTGAGAAAGTTTTCACTCATCCAGCATTTTATGCTAGACACACACGTCAGCAATGGGTCTAGAGCACAGGGGTCATCCGGAGCCACCGAAAGGTACAACTGGGTGTCATCAGCATAGAAATGGAAATTCACACCGTGAGCGGAAATAAGTTCTCCCAGCGGCAGTATATAGAGGGAGAATAATAAAGGACCAAGAATCGAGCCCTGTGGAATACCAGAGCAGATGTTGTGTTTGTTTGACTCAAAGTCAGCTAGATTAACAGAGTAGCTTCTGCCTGTTAGGTAAGAGCAAAACCAGGACAGAGCTGTACCTGACAGTCCTACCCAGTGTTCGAGACGTTGTATTAGAATTGTATGGTCAATTGTGTCAAAAGCCGCCGATAGGTCCAGCAGTAGGAGAACGGACACATCTTTGTTGTCAGCAGCCACCCTAAGATCATTAATAACTTTTAAAAGTGCAGTTTCTGTGCTGTGTCCTTTCCTGAAACCGGATTGGAATTTGTTATGCACCTTATTGTTCTGCAGAAACACATCCAATTGATGAAAGATAATTTTTTCTAGGACCTTGCCCAGAAAAGGTAAATTAGAGATGGGTCTATAATTATCCAGCACTGACGGGTCAAGGTTGGGTTTTTTGAGTAAGGGCTTAACTACGGCCGTTTTAAGTGAGTCTGGGAAGACGCCTGATTGTATAGAGCTGTTTACTATTTTTAGGATATCTTCAATAACACAGTCTACAACCTCTTTAAGAAACGGCGTGGGTATTACATCCAGCGAGCAAGAAGACGATGTCATTTGCGATATGGTTTTACGAAGTTCCTCTTCATCAATTGCACAAAATGATACTAGGCTCCCCCTAGATTTATCAACGCTTTTACAAATGGCACCATTAACCGCATTTGCATTTGTGACAGAATTATTCATAATACCAGCTCGAATGTTAACAATTTTGTTGTCAAAGAAGGATGCAAACTCATTACACTTTGCTTTAGAGGCAGGGAGTGACTGCTTGTAGGACTGGGGGGGGTTTAAAAGGCGTTCAATGGTAGAGAATAAGACCCTAGCATTGTTCTTATTCTCATTAATAATTCCGGAAAAATAGGCCTGCCTAGCCAGACGCATGGTTTTATTATAGGTGGCTGTTGACGACTTAAATATCTCTTGGTGGATAGCTAATTTATTTTTTCTCCAAGCTCGCTCTGCTCTGCGGCATTGTTTTTTGAGTGAACGTATATGATCGTTTATCCAGGGTGTTATTTTGGAGTTATATTTCTTTTTAGTTTTCATAGGAGCCACTATATCCAGAGCTGACTCTAATTTAAGATTAAAACGTTGAACCATATCATTTACTGAGGGAGTATCAGGAAGGCAGGGTGCACATGCAAGATGGCTGGCAAACTCTTCTGCTGCCGAAGACCCGAAAAATCTCTTTTTTATAGTATATTCTCTATTGTTTTTTTCTAGATCAGAGACAGTCATATTAAAACACAGTAAATAGTGGTCTGATAAGTCAGGCTTAGCGATAATCCTGTCCATAGAAATATTTAGCCCTTTAGAGATCACGAGATCAAGGGTGTGGCCTTGATTGTGTGTTGGCCCGGTAACATGCTGAACAAAATCAAGGGAATGCAGTAACTGTAAGAAACACATAGCCGTAAGATCTGTGACAATGTCCACATGCAAGTTAGTATCACCAGCAATAAGGGTTCTCTCATAGTCCGTGGAACAGATAGATAGAAGTTCTGATATTTCTGTAAGAAATAAGGCTTTGCTACATTTTGGTGGGCGATATAACGTAATCATTAGAACAGGGGATTGACTCTCAAATAAGTTAGCTTGATATTCAAAGGATGAAAAACTTCCAAAAGACAGGACCTTGAATTTAAAAATGTCAGAGAAAATGTATGCCAAACCTCCACCTCTTTTTCCTTCGCGCACTGATTGAATAAAATGATAGTTTGGTGGACAGGCGATGCCAAGTGCAACAGCTCCATCTGTGCCCAGCCATGTTTCCGTTAAAAAAATTACATCTAATTTCTCTTCACAGATTATATCATTTACAGAGGATGGCTTGTTTAAAAGTGACCTGATGTTAAAAAGTGCCAGGTTTATTTTACAACATTCTACTGTACTATGGCCCCTACAGGGGATGTAAGTTAAATTAGCAGAGCCACTGCTTGTCCTGGACACTCTATTTGAAATTACAGTAGAAATGTTGTGAGCAGTAAAACTGTTAATAACTCGGGGGGGTCCAAACATGTGTTATGGGGTCCTTGAAATCCTAATGTGCCGTGCCATAGTGTCATAGTAAATCGGTGTCATACATATTCTGAAGAAAACCTGGCGACTGACGTTCAGTAATTGGGTCTTATGATCAAGATAACATTATGAACATTATGGTGTGTAAAAGCAAAATATATAGTTTGCCACAGACAAGGCCAAGTCTTTGTGTACGGACATATTGACGAACCCTGGCTCCCAGGGGTGTCACACCAAATTCTGGGCCCTGGGTACAAGTATTCACTGCGGGACCCCCATGAATGTTCTTTATAGGGGGAGGGGGTTTAACCCATTTAGACTGGGAGCGCATTATTACGCATTATTTTGTGCTTTAACTATTGAAAAATAGCAGATATACAAGCTCGCCGCGCTGCAAGCTTGTAGATCTGCTATTTTTGAAAAATCGTGAAAATTTGTGAAAGTCTTTGAATATTTCAGAGCCTTCTAAGGTTTTTTGAAAAACCTATGTTTCTATGTCAGTGGTGCTCAAACCTTTTCATGTGAAGGACCCCCAAAATTGTATGTATTTGGCCACGGACCCCCCATCTCAAAATATTTAGTTCCAGGGACCCCCCAGAAGCAAAATTTGAGTCACAAATGTTTGCTTAAAAATACATACTGTATATTCAAAGATTTGCACAGATTTTCACGACTTATATAGCAGATCTATAGGTTTGCAGTGCGCATTGCGAGCTTGTATATCTGCTATTTTTTGAGCGGTGCAAACCGCTCCTATAAGTGGCTGTGCGTGTGTCTGTAGCCTTTTTCCTCAGCGTTTTGCCATAGCAAAATGTGTGTACGTAGCATCATGTTTGTCTAGTGATGTCATATGTCGTGTGTCTGTAGCCTTTTCCCTCAGCGTTTTGCCATAGCAAAACGTGTGTGTGTAGCATAGCCTGTACATCCTAGACTCAAATCCTAGTCTGAAGACGTTATGCATGCACGACCACCGCTCACTTCACATTGGGTGTGATTTTTTAGTATAAAATAAAGTATAAAATAATTCCGGGCACCTCCACCTTGGGCCCTAGTAACCACTCAGTCCCACTCCCCCATTGTGACGCCCCTGCTGGCTCCTACCTTCCATGTACTGGTCCAGGTGAGTCATATCTCCGCTCCAGTAGAGCAGAGCGTTAACAACACGCTGGCGGAGCCCGGCTCTGCTCCTGCCAGCCGGCTGCTTGCCCTCCGCTTTGGTGTCCATCCACATGACTGCAACTTGGACTATTATCTACAGCGCAGGTAGCTTGTAGATCTGCTGTTTCCGGCAAGTGACGCCGCCGTGCGACAGATTATGAGTTTATAAGTATTTCTCACGCCTATACCACAGCAACCAATACAGATGATTGGACGAAGTCTGAGCACAGAAATCAGATCCAATCACTCGCAAATCACAACGTGGACAGTTAATCCATTCACTTGCAAATCACAAAGTGGGCAGTCAATCCAATCACTTGCCAAATCACAATGTGGCTAATTAATCCGATCTGATCACTTCTAAATCACAATTTGGATAATTAATCCAATCAATGATCAAATCACAATGTGGATAATTAATCCAATCACTCGTCAAATGACAATCTGGATAGTTAATCCCATCACTTGCAAATCACAATGTGGATAATTAATCCAATCACTTGCAAATCACAATGTGGATTGTTAATCCGATCCGATCACTTCTAAATCACAATGTGGGTAGTTATCCATCACCTGCGAATCACAATGTGGAAAGTCAGTCCTGAGGATCAGATGTGAGATACAAAGCCCTTATAGTGACCTTGTCTTCAAACCACAGCATGGATCCGTATTCGCCTGTCCTTCTCCTCTCTTACTCCTCTCACACTCCTCTCTCTCACCCCGGATAACTTATAAACCGATGATGGACCGTGGCAGTAACGTATTCATTCAGCCTCTGACCAACTCCCTCCAGTCTTGGAACAAAGTCCTGCATGCAGCTCTTCTTGGGGCCCCTGGGCTTCGTTTCTGTTGTTGCGCAATTATTTGCTCCACCAGTCGTCTCTTCTGTGTGTCTTTCTGCTCTTCTCCCAGTATGATCTCTTAAGCTATTGTTTATCCATCCAAGCTACTCATCTACCTTTTATTGCTGTGTGTGTGTGTGTGTGTGTGTGTGTGTGTGTGTGTGTGTGTGTGTGTGTGTGTGTGTGTGTGTGTGTGTGTGTGTGTGTGTGTGTGTGTGTGTGTGTGTGTGTGTGTGTGTGTGTGTGTGTGTGTGTGTTTGTTCACTACACTTGTGGGGACCAAAGAATCCCTGCGGATAACAAAGACCAAAATCTTGACCCTAATGTGTACACTTCCATGTCCCCTGCGGTACGGCTGTCGTTTTAATGTTTCACAATGTGCAAAGCATTCATGTTGGGGTCAGTGTTTGGATGAGGTATTCAGGGATTAGCATCAGGGGTCAGCGGTCCTTGAGGGGGTTCCAGGGGGTCCCCAGCAATGCAAGTAAGTATTGAATGTAAGCACTTAGGTTTATAGTTAGGAAAAGGTTCAGGTTAGGGTTTTGGTGGTTATTGTGGAGTTACAGTATATGCCTGATATAGTTGCTGTGTGTGTGTGTGTGTGTGTGTGTGTGTGTGTGTGTGTGTGTGTGTGTGTGTGTGTGTGTGTGTGTGTGTGTGTGTGTGTGTGTGTGTGTGTGTGTGTGTGTGTGTGTGTGTGTGGACACGTACATAGGTTGGTTGTAAGAGGCTTCTAACAACTTGGGATGCCAAAAAAAGCAGCTAAACAGCTTGCAAAATTCTGTGCAAACTCTTCTACTATCGGTAGTCGCCAAATATGGCGAAGGCGGTGTTACTTGTAACCTTGAATGGTTTGTGGGTATTGGATATTTGTCCAAGATATGATGACTGTACATTACTTAAAGCACCTTGTAATATTATACTCTTATGTGGACATAAATAAATGATTGAAATGTGTGTGTGTGTGTGTGTGTGTGTGTGTGTGTGTGTGTGTGTGTGTGTGTGTGCGTGTGCGTGTGCGTGTGCGCGTGTGTGTGTGTGTGTTCGCGCGTGTGTGTGTGTTCGCGCGTGTGTGTGTGTGTTTGCCTTACACCACTAAGTGGACACTGTGTTATCTGGAGTTTATTCAACAGGTGTGCTCACTAACCTCACTGTTATTGCTGGATGAATGCTTATCTCGAGAGAGAGAGAGAGAGAGAGAGAGAGAGAGAGAGAGAGAGAGAGAGAGAGAGAGAGAGAGAGAGAGAGAGAGAGAGAGAGAGAGAGAGAGAGAGAGAGAGAGAGAGAGAGAGAGAGAGAGAGAGAGAGAGATGTTATAATGCATCATCACTATGACCAACTAGATATGGAAAATTGCCATTGGTCAGGTCAATGCATACAGTACATTCAAGAGACAATACATACAGATACAACAGGGCATCAAAATCTACAATAGTAATTCATCATTAACAGCCAATGAGGGACCCCTGGTGATGCCAGTGGTGATGTCACTGAAGGAACACCTCATGGTGTGCTATGGCAGTTGGCACCTCGACAGAGTGCAGTTCTAGTTTCATTATGCATCCCGTGAAGCTTGGCCAATGAGCCAAGTGTGTGACATACAAACGTAAAACAGACCAAGCTAGATGTAGGAGCAGTTAGCACCACTCAAAAATACCTCAAAACACAGTACTTGAGTAAATGTACTTAGTTACTTTACACCACAGGGGGAAGAGCAGTAACAACATGTCAGAAAGCATCACAGTGCTGTTTCTGAGAATATCTCCCAGGCCATTTTATCTCATGCAGCTGGGAGTGCAGCCAAGTGTTTGTGCAGGTGGGTATGGCCCTACAGTCCACCCAGTGACAGTTCAGACTCTCATATGCACCACCAAGGAGCCAAGCAGGTGACAAGGGAAAATATACGCATATATCATGGGAGAGAGTAAGTAAGTAAGTAAGCCTTGCCGAGCCATGAGTCCCATATGACTCGGCAGGAGCCTATCTCCTGTTTCTGTAGCGTGAGGCAGCTTTGATGTACAAGTACACCCCCTGGACATGACGCTAGTACAATATGTCGCAGGGACTTACCCCCAACCCTTGATGCTGAGTTCCAAGCAGGGAGGCACTGATACCCATTTTTTAGTCTTTGGTATGACCCGACCGGGGTTTGAACCCCGATCTCCCAGTCTCAGGGCGG
Source organism: Nannobrachium achirus (assembly GCF_963921795.1). NCBI lineage: Eukaryota > Metazoa > Chordata > Actinopteri > Myctophiformes > Myctophidae > Nannobrachium > Nannobrachium achirus. The sequence goes on along the minus strand of NC_137821.1, from coordinate 13,715,598 downwards.
ACACTCAAACCACTAGGCCACTAGGGCTGCCAAACCATGCCCTCACATGCCCCTCTTCTAGCGCCACCATGGGGTTGCCGACCTGACGGTCACTTATCTCCCGATTAGGGAGATACTGGTTTTTGATTCATTCTGTACTGTCACATGACCCTCTCTCCCGGTCACGTTCTCTCCCTCCCATCACTCTCTTGCTCTCTCTCTCTCTTATTCTCCCTCCCCCACCTCTCCCTCTCCCTCTTCTGCCCCTCTCTCTCTCTTCACCCTCTCTCTGTATGTGTGTTCAGGGGCGTCACACCCAATTCTGGGCCCTGGGTACAAGGATTCACTGTGGGCACCGAGTGCCGCACTGCGAGCTTGTAGATCTGCTATTTTTTTGGAAAAGTCGTCAAAATGTGTATTTCAATTTGAATATTTCAAATCCTTCCAAGGGTTTTTGAAAAATCAATGTTTCTATGTCAGTGTTGCTCAAACTTTTTTCATGTGAAGAACCCCCAAAGATTATATGTATTTGGCCACGGACCCCCATCTCAAAATATTTAATTTCAGGGACAGCCCCACAGAAGTAAAATCTTTACGAATGTTCGCTTAAAAAAATACATATATTCAAAAGATTTGCACAACTTTAAAAAAAATCACACCCGTGTGAACTGAGCGGTGGTCGTGGAGGCTGCGCAACAGCAAAACAAATATATATATACGGTACCTGTATATATATATAATAAAAAATATTAACAATATTAAACAAAATATGAATAATAAAATGCATGTCACTCAGGTCGCCACTGGTATCCATCCTGTGTGTGTGTCTGTGTGTGTGTGTGTGTGTGTGTGTGTGTGTGTGTGTGTGTGTGTGTGTGTGTGTGTGTGTGTGTGTGTGTGTGTGTGTGTGTGTGTGTGTGTGTGTGTGTGTGTGTGTGTGTGTGTGTGTGTGTGTGTGTGTGTGTCTGGCCTGAACAACAGCGCCCCTCCCTTAACATGTGTGGTCAAAAAAGGTACTGTAGGCTGCATACAGACAGACAGACAGACAGACAGACAGACACGGAGACAGACAGACATACCCACACACACGGCCACGTATAGGAGCGTTGTGACCACCACTCAAAAAATAGCAGATATACAAGCTCACAGCGCGGCACCGAGTAGCTATTTTTCAATAGCTAAAGTATAAAATAACCTTGGGCCCTGGTAACTCAGTCCCACATTTCCCCCCCTTGTGACACCCCTGTGTGTGTTGTACCCTGTTGCCTCATAAAGAAACCCTTTCCCTTCCATCTATCTTCCATTTGCTTTGCAATAAATACCTCAGCCTCCCTTCTGTCTCCCCCTCCTATCTCACAGTCCATCAGTCACACGCACACACGAGCGCGCAGGTATTCAGAATACGAATGTTACCGTCACATCACAGGTTTACAGGTGCAAAGAAGTGGCTGATTTATTGTGGGCTCGCTCTAGCGAGAACACACTAGTTGTCCCCACTTTATTCTTTATTTACTACTTCCACATTCCTTGTGCTAAAAAAATTATACAATCATTTTTCAGCTTTACGCAGTTATTATTGCTAGCACTTTTTTACAATCTTTTATAATTAACAACAAAAAAAAACACACAGCGAGGAATCCAATATTACTGCTTGGGCTTGAGCTGAATCTCAAGTCCTTGAGCTGAATCTCAAGTCCTTGAGCTGAATCTCAAGTTCTTCTGAGGAGGGATGTGTACATTTATTACTGTCCATAATAATAATAATGCGCATAATAACCCTGTGCGCGTTTTCAGCGAGCCCACACAGTTTCTGCAGGAACTGCCTTTCTAGTTTATATTTGTGTGCACGCTAGTGTAAGAGCAGAGAGAGAGAAAACAGAGCATAGAAAAAGATCAAGTAATCCAAAATAGAATATTAACGCAATAGCAGTATTATGCAGATGTGTACATAAACGTGACACTATGAGGTGAGACTAAAAGTAGCAGCCGGTGCAGCGTTCTGATCAGTTGGCCAGTTCTCAAGATGTGTGATGGACAGAGACTTGACTTTAGTTTCGATATATACCTAAATATGGAGATGCATGATGTTATATGGTGCTGCTGCTGACCCAAAAAAATCGCACCGTGCGAGGTGAGCAGTGCTTCGCATGGTACCAAACACAACACATGTGCATATCTCCTTGTATGGGCCGTTCTGTCCGTGACGTTAGTTATCTCCATACATGGAGTTCCATGCTCATACATACATACATACATACACACACATACAGTACACTGTACATAGACACCACACCAGAGCATGTGAGCAGAGCTGAGTGTGAGCGGCGAGTGGAGCGGCGCTATTTTTAATTGAGTGTGAGCCGGCAAGTTTTCAAATTTGCTTGGAGCCAGGATTTTCCTCCGCTCCTTGGAGCAAAGACCGCCCTCCGCTCCAAGACGATCCTGTAGAGTCACAGCTTATTCTACAAAATGGCATCATAATGTAATGACATCACATCGTCATCATCACAACCTTGAAATTATCCTTAAAAATGAACTGATTGTCATCAGAAACTTTGATGTGTGTAGAGTTAAGTTCCAAACCCTGGATAGTTATTTGGTTCACTATTTGCAGTGTAAAATGTTTCGCTGGACAGTACACTTGAGTGGAGGACCAAAAGCACACAGGCCTGCAGCTGTTGCGGTAGTAGAAGACAAGGTGTACTACTTTGGAGGGGGAGTGAACAACGGTGATCCGATTGAAGTAAACATCTTCAACACAGTGTCTTTATGTTGGATGAAGTTGCCCCCAGTGACTGGAGGAGTAGAACGTCCTCATGATGTTCCCTGCAGGCGCAGGGACCACACAGCTGTGCTCATAGAATATACGATCTACATCTGGGGAGGGTATCCTGCAACCTTCTCTATGCCTTTGATGTCAGCACCCACAGATGGTTCAAGCCAGAGATTTCTGGAACCGTTCCAGAGGCGAGGCACCACCACTCAGCCTTTGTCTTGGGGAAGGTCATGTATATTTATGGAGGAGCCACCCAGCTGCATTACGATAGAGGGTGGTACACAACCGACATCTATAAATTGAACACCACCACAATGGTCTGGTCTTTAATTTACACCAGCGGTACTCTTTCATCACATCAATCTGCCACCGTCATCGGAACAAAGATGTTTGTATTCGGGGGGTATGGGAACGAGGGCATCAGAGTGTTTGACACAGAGACCAACTGCTGGCTGAACACGCCTTCTGCACAGATTCCTCAAGACAGACAATGGGACCTTCCAGCTTTCACCTACAAAGGAGAGCTGTACATTGGTGGCAGAAAGAATAGGAAGACAGTTACTTTCATGCGCGCACCCTATGAACTGTGGAAATTCAATCCAGAGACCTTCTCCAAAAAGAAGGTTAAGGGTAAGGGGAGAGGCCCTCATTGGAGGTCTAGGATGTGCTGTTGCATGGTGGGAGATCGTATCATCCTCTATGGCGGATACAAAGTTAACAAAACACTCGTGGATGACCTGTACATCTTAGATTTAAGGCCAGCACTGAAGACCTTATGCAAGCTAGCAGTTATTAAGTACGGTGTAGAGCAGAATGAAGACCTTATGCAAGCTAGCAGTTATTAAGTACGGTGTAGAGCAGAATGAACTCCCACATAACATCAGATGGGAACTGGCAGCCATGACTAAAAAACACTAGAAAAGTTTCACGTGTTTATTGGAGTGCTCTCTGCCAGGAAGTGTGGCCAGACTGCGATGCGTCTGTGATGCATCTGGGATATGTCATCTATGACAGGGAGGGGTCTTCAATGTTTTCAGGCCAAGGACCCCTTATAGGCCAGTCAATCTGAGGTTTGACCCAAAAGAAATTGCAATAGTTCAAGGTTTTTTATGATCCTTAGAGTCATCCAAAAAACATGTTAAAAGTTTTCCATTTTATTCTTAGTGGATCAAGGTGAATTCAGGGGGTTCAAGTTTGGGTCCCTTCACTTACTATACAGAAAAAAAGACTTCCAAAAACATCTATAAGTAGCATGTGAGGGGTCTAACTAGGGGTTTTTCATGATCCTGAATCCATTGCAAGCATTTGTTTTGCACGAAAAACATTCCTCGGGCTAAAAAGGGACACAACAAAACTCACCTGACCCCAGAAAAGTGATGACTCATCACTAAACCATAGTTTTGGGGGTCAGTTTTTTAGCCCGAGCAATGTTTTTCGTGCAAAACAAATGCTTGGAATGGATTCAGAATCATGAAAAACCCCTAGTTAGACCCCTCACATGCTACCTAAAGAAGATTTTTTTGGGGGGTCTTTTTTTCCTGTATAGTGAGTGAAGGGACCCAAACCTGAACCCCCTGAATTCACCTTGATCCACTAAGAATAAAATGGAAAACTTTTAACATGTTTTTTGGATGACTCTAAGGATCATAAAAAACCTTGAACCATTACTATTGCAATTTATTTTTGGTCAGGCCCTTTTTTTGCTTAGATTGACTGGCCTATTAGCTGAGAGGGAGATAAAGCAGGGACCCCCCACCCCACTACATATTGTATTAAATTGTGATGCAGATTTTCATCGACTTGTTTGACAGCACTGTCATCATTACATGTTATTCATGTTGGTGTTTTTTTTTTTTTTATTATTATTTAACCACGTTGATACTTTTCACTCTGTACTTCAGATGTTTTTTTATTTTTTTTATTTACCTCTACACCAAACCTATTTGCCAAAAATAGCCGATCTACAAGCTCTCAACGCCTCGCAGAAATTATGTTAAGGCCAGTCCATACTCTCGTCGGAGAGTTCCGACTTTTCAACGTGCAGCTTTCCGAACTCTAATTTGGGCTAATGCTTTTCAGAAGTTCAGATTGACGTCGTTTTGTACTTGAACCCGACCTTCCCGACGAAAAGTTAAGAATCTGGACAGGCCTTTAGTGCAGTGATTCTCAGTTTCATGTCAAGGACCCCCAAATGTAAATGTATTGGCTGCGGAACCCCCATTTTAAAAGACAGTAGAGCATTCTCTCAACATTTCTCAACCTTATTTTGAAAATAGACAAAAAATAAAATGGGGGTATTAGCTGGTTACCCCCTGGAAGGAACGAGTGCTGCTGGATAGCACCATTTGGCAAAATCAAAATAAAATACAAAACTATTTCAACACCACAAATCTTTTCTTTTGAGGTTCCTGACTCCCTGGCACAACGTCAGACAAATATTTGACCAATCCTGGGTGTCCTGGACTCCTTGAAAATGTTGACAGCCACTGTCCTAAAGCAGTGGTCCTCAACCTTTTCAGGCCGCGACCCCCCAATAAATCATATTTTAACTGGGTACCCCTCCACCCTACGAGCACTAAGAGTTGACTTGAGGCATTACATTTTGTATAACACGGTTCTATTGTGAAAATAGCAGATCTACATGCTCACAACGCCTCGCAACGCCTGTAATTTTTGACATTTTGGACAATAGAGGTTTTAAAAAGTCACTTTAGAAATGTGCAGACACCCTCTATACACTTAAACTTTATGTTGGTTTGTTTACTGTTGAGAGAGAAAACAGTGTTTCGCATTAAGTTAATCATCTGGGGACCCCCCCCCCCAAAAAAAATAATAATGTGAGGACCCCCTTGGGGATCCCGACCCACAGGTTGAGAACCACTGTCCTAAAGGAATGAAACTTTAGAAGCTGGAGATAATACAGTGAAACGGGAACAGAAGAGTGACAGTGGCATGCATGAATGGATAGAGGAGCAGGAAGGCCGATCAGTAACAAGCAGGTTGTTTTCCCCAAACCTGGACATGATGCCACCGTCCTGCAGCGGTACATTCTGTTTACCGTGTGACGAGCCAGGGTGACTGTCTGGCAAAAAAGAAAAAAAAGAAAAAAAAAGAATGAAAAAGAATAAAAGAAAATGCAGTCACCAATTCCTTTCGGTTTACATGGCAATGGACCTTTCCCTTTTCCTGAGTCCTCCATCTCTCTCTCTCTTTCTCTCTCTTTCTTTCCACCTTTCTCCCTCCCTCACTCTTTCTCTGCCCTCTCTCTCTCTCTCTCTCTCTCTCTCTCTTCCTCTCTCTCTGATCTCTTTCTATCTTACATTAACAAATAAACACACACACACACACACACGCACACGCACACGCACACGCACACGCGCACACGCACACATTCAAAAATAGCTATGTGTTGTGATCTTGTACATCAGCTATTTCTCATTTATTTCTGTAATAAGGTCAAATAAGTGGTCAACTGACAATGATTTTTCAACAGTTAGCATCAACATAAGAGGCTCTTGTGTTTTTCACACTCTATTAGAGAGAATGAGAGAGAGCGATGGACCATGCAGCTTAGGTAGAGCATCCTCGTGTCTGCCTTCCTCTCCTCCTCCACTCACTCTCTGTTCCTCTTATCTCCCATCTCATCTTCACACCACCTTCTCTTGTTAAACCTCTCCCATTAACCCCCCCCCCCCCCTGCCCCAGGCAGATGTCACAAGGGGGGGGGGGGGGGGGTTGGTGGGGAGTGGGACTGAGTTACTAAGGCCCAAGGTGGAAGGGCCTTCATTATTTGATACTTTATAAAGCTCACAGCTTGTAGACAGCTTGTAGATTTGCTATTTTTGTGAAAATGTGTGCAAATCTTTGAATATGTATTTTGCTTCTGGGGCGTCCCTGGAACTAAATGTTTTTAGATGGGGGTCCGTGGCCAAATACATATCATTTCTGGGGTCCTTGACATGAAAAGGTTTGAGCACCAGTGACATATAAAACATAAGTTTTTCAAAAAACCTTAGAAGGATCTGAAATATTCAAAGACTTTTCAAAGAAATTTTCACGATTTTTCAAAAATAGCAGATCTACAAGCGTGCCGTGCTGTGAGCTTGTATATCTGCTATATTCAATAGTTAAAGTACCCTGGGCCCAGAATTTGGTGCGACACCCTGAACCCCCCGACCCCAAGCAAATACTAAAATCAGTGATGGAAACGGTACTCACATTTTCAGTACTGCCAGTAGAAATACTCTGTTACAAAGTAAGTGTAAGTGTATTGGACATTGGAAATACTCAAATAAAGTACAAATACCTCAAGTTTGTACCTTAAAAAAGTAGGCTACAGCACTTGAGTAAATGTAGACTTACCGGTAGTTACTTTCCACCACTGCTCCTTCTCCACTCAATTCAATTCAATTCAAAGGGGTTTATTGGCATGAGAAAACACGTTTACAATACAATCTTATCTATCTATAAATGCGAGAAGTCTCTGCGTGTGTGTTTGTAATCCGCGTATCTCGAGAACCGTTCGTCCCACCGGCTTCAGATTCGGCACGCGCGCTCCCCGCCGCGGCACGGAGTGCAGTGCCGGGCCTCGACCCGACCCGACGCGCGGTTTTCCCTAACCGGCGCGAAACGTTCGGAATCTCCTTATGCGGGGCTGATTGTTGACATCAGGCTGTTCCGGAGGAAATCGGCGCAAAATCGGTCATTGTGACATCACTGCAGTGCCGGGCGCAAGCGCTGACTCATTGTGACATCACTGCAGTGCCGGGCCTTGCCTCGAACCGACAGATATCTCCGTATATGGGCATAAGACTGAGAACTCCATATATGGGCATATGGGCAGATACAGAGATCTCCATACAGTATATGGGCATATATAGACATATATCTCCGTATATAGGCATAAAAGGGACACAGACTGATACAGAGATCTCCATATATGGGCATATGGGCAGATACAGGGGCGGAAATCGGTGCAAGCGCTGAGGCATTGTGAGATTTGTGACATCACCTCATAAAAGGCTCTGACATCACGTACGCCACATGAGTCAACAAAAAATCTCTGTGAGTGTGTATGTATGTAATCCGCATATCTCGAGAACCGTTCGTCCCACCGGCACGCGCGTTCTCCATATATGGGAATAAAATGAATGCCTGTATGCGGAGCTGATGTCTGACATCAGAGTTTTCCGCAACCGGTACTGTGTGTCCAGAGATCTTCATATATGGGCATAAGTGGACAAAGGCAAACAGATGGTCAAAACGGGTCCTATGACAACAGGTATATTGGGGTTTGCATTAAAGGGTGGGGCATTCATGGGGTTTGCATTAAAGGGTGGGGCATTCATTCCCTATTTCAAATTCGGCACACGCGTTCCCCACCACAGCAGGTAGTGCAGTGCTCGGCCTCGACCCGACCCGATACACGATTTTCTGTAACCAGCACGAAAGGTTCGGATTCTGATGTCTGACATCAGGATTTTCCGGAACTGACACTGTGTCTGCATAGATCTCCATATATGGGCATAAAATGGATGCAGACAGACAGATACAGATATCTCCATATATGGGCATAAATGGACACAGGCAAACAGATGGTGAAAGATCTCCATATATGGGCATAAAGTGGACGCAGACAGACAGATACAGATATCTCCATATATGGGCATAAATGGACACAGGCAAACAGATGGTCAAAACGGGTCCTATGACAACAGGTATAATGGGGTTTGCATTAAGTTTGTCTCCTCCTCCATCTGTTTGTCTGTGTCCCTTTATTCCCATTATGGAGATCTCTGTATCTGTCTGTGCCTCCGACTGTGTTGCAGACACAGTGCCGGTTCCCCCTTTAATGCAAACCCCAGGTTCGGATTCTGATGTCTGACATCAGCATTTTCCGGAACTGGCACTGTGTCTGCATAGATCTCCATATATGGGCATAAAATGGATGCAGACAGACAGATACATATATCTCCATATATGGACATAAATGGACACAGGCAAACAGATGGTCAAAGATCTCCATATATGGGCATAAAGTGGACGCAGACAGACAGATACAGATATCTCCATATATGGGCATAAATGGACACAGGCAAACAGATGGTCAAAACGGGTCCTATGACAACAGGTATAATGGGGTTTGCATTAAAGGGGGAACCGGCACTGTGTCTGCAACACAGTCGGAGGCACAGACAGATACTCCATATATGGGCATAAATGGACACAGGCAAACAGATGGTCAAAACGGGTCCTATGACAACAGGTATAATGGGGTTTGCATTAAAGGGGGAACCAGCACATGTGTCTGCAACACAGTCGGAGGCACAGACAGATACAGAGATCTCCATAATGGGGATAAAAGGGACACAGACAGACAGATACAGAGATCTCCAATATGGGCATAAAATGGACGCAGATAGACAGATAACTCCATATATGGGCATATATGGGCATAAAATGGACCCAGAACTATATCTGCAGTGATCTCCATATATGGACATAAAATGGACGCCGACAGACAGACAGATACAGATATCTCCATATATGGGCATAAATGGACACAGATGGTCAAAACGGGTCCTATGACAACAGTATAATGGGATTTGCATTAAAGGGCGGGGCATTCATTCCCTATTTACATAGTTCCCGAGTTGGCCAGGTCGCCGACTAGACCAGCTTCTAGTATTTACAATTGGCTTAAAGCCGCATCCCACTTCCAAGCGGTAGGTAGGGAGAACGTCCGATGTAGGTAGAGCGTAGGGAATAAAACCGCCCATAACTCTATCATTGGCCCCCCGTTGCCATGGTGACCGCCGTCCATTGGCTCGTATTCCCAGCTATGGGACCGGCGGATCCAATTTCAACCGAGGGGGGCGTAGCCAGAACACACACACACACACACACACACACACACACACACACACACACACACACACACACACACACACACACACAAAAATAGCTAATAGTTAGCTCACAACTTTCCACTTTTCTCTTTCACCTCAATCGCAGTAACATCCGTATACACCACGTCATCGCATCACCAATACGTTTTATTTATTATTATTTATTTTTTTCCAATTTTTTTTTCTCAAACATTTTTTTTTTCTCAAACATTTTTTTTTCTCAAAAATGTTTTTTTCTCAAAAAAAATTTTTTTGAGAAAAACTTTTTTTTCTCAAAATTTTTTTTCTCAAAAATTTTTTTTTTCTCAAAATTTTTTTTTCTCAAAAAAAATTATTTTCTCAAAAAAAAAAATTCTCAAAAAACTTTTTTCTCAAATTTTTTTTTTCTCTAAAATTTTTTTTCTCTAAAATTTTTTTTTTGAGAAAAAAAAAATTCTCAAAAAATTTTTTTTCTCAAAAAATTTTTTTTCTCAAAAAATTTTTTTTTCTCAAAAAACTTTTTTTCCTCAAAAAGCATTTTTTTCTCAAAAAAACCATCAGATCGTGGCCACCCTGTACCTCAGGGATTTGTTTTCGACGAATATTTACTCCTATAGACGCAACGCGACGACCTAGAGGGGAGGCCGGCGTAGCCGGCCGACCTTCTAGTACAATACAATTGGAACAAAACATGTACAAGGGAAAGGAGTGTAGCAGTTTTCCTGCATCAAGGTTACATGCAGGCAGAGCAGGGATATATTATATACAATGGTCTTTAAAGTGGTTGGGTTCCGTTTGATATCCTTCTACTATCACAGCAGCTCACAAATCTTGCTCTCAACTCTCTCACCCCTCTCCCTCTGATCTCCCCACCTCCTCTTCCTCGTTAAACCCCTCTCTGTGAATATCTAATCACCAGACCCATTACAGGGGTTGGGGGTTTTGAGCCAAAACAAAGCCGCTGTAATCGCGCATTTTGCATGCAGAGCTCGTAGGCGTAACCGCCGTGATTAACAACAGTGCAAAATGATTGAAAGTACCCTGCCAGCATGAATCACTAATGCTGCATTAGAGATTATGTTGTTTCTCTTTTCTTTACTTTTCTTTTCTTTTCAGACCAGTGGTTCTCAACCAGTGGTCCTTGACGAGGTTCCAGGTGCTCTACAGGTAAATGATGGAGAGTTGTGAACCAAATGGACCCTTATAGATCTTAAAGGGATCTATGAGGATAATTTTACACTCAAGAGTTAACAACTGCATCACTCAATTTACATCTACACAATTAGAGAATGTAGAATAATTGTTATTTTGATGAGCGTTTGCCTGTTATCTCTCCTATGGTACCACATCAATACAGCATGGCCAGAACTATGGAGAAGATCCTATCCAACGATAACAAAATATTTAAAGTGTTGTGTCCAAGAGGCTACATCTCATCAAATGGTGGTCTGTAGTTCAAATGCTGAATAAATAATGGACCTTGATGTGAAGAGGGTTGAAAACCACTGTTCTAGACCTGGCTGTGCACCTCAGTCCCGCTTCCCATTCTGTTTGTAAGGCCCTCCACCCGGGGGTGTCGCACCAAATTCTGGGCCCTGGGTACAAGGATTCACTGCGTTATTTTGTGCTTTAACTATTGAAAAAATAGCAGATATGCAAGCTCACAGCGCGGCACCAAGTGCTGCGCTGCAAGCTTGTAGATCTGCTATTTTTTAAAAATCTTGAAAATGTGTTCAAGTCTTTGAAGGTTTTTTGAAAAGCCTAAGTATGTTCCTACTGTATGTCAGTGGTGCTCAAACATTTTCATGTGAAGGATCCCCAAAATGATTTGTATTTGGTAGTAATGGAACTAAATATTTTGAGATGGGAAACAGGTTTTTCAAAAAACCTTAGAAGGATTTGAAATATTCAAAGACTCGTTCACGATTTTTAAAAAATAGCAGATCTACAAGCTTGCAGCGCAACACTCGGTGCTGCACTGTGAGCTTGTATATCTGCTATTTTTCAATAGCTGAAGTATAAAATGATTAAGGGGCCCTAGTGACTCAGTCCCCCCCCCCTTCTCTTGTGACGCGCTTGCCTCCACCACCACAGAACCGTAACCTTGTGTCAGTGATCGATTCTTGACCCCGGTCAGCTCCTCAGTGCTCCCCCAGAAGAAGCAGTGTGCTTGGACATGATACCAATCAATATAGTTGTCTTCCTGCGTTTGAGGCTCCTGGAGGAGCAGATGAAAGAGAACCTGACTGACCAGGACATGGGCTTTGATATGAGACATGTCATGACCGAAACAGCAGAGCGTGATGCATTCCCAAACAAATCCTTCTATGTGTTTATATCGTCATTGTCGGGTGGAAACCTTGTATGTCCAAGACCGTTCGTTTTGTATTTATCATTTTAAAAATGAACTAAATTTGTGAAAATAGCAGATCTACAAGCCCACAACGCCTCGCACCGTGAGGCGCTGTGTGCTTGTAGATCGGCGAGGCGTTGTGTGCTTGTAGATCAGCTGTTTTCACTACTTTTGTGACAGCCTTGCATGATGAAGCAGGGCTTTACTTGGTGAAAAAAACGTACAAATTTGAAACTTGGAGATACGAGGTTTCTGCCCGACAGTGACGATATGCTCAAAGCAATCCAAAGATTGGTTTGGGGCGTGCAAACAAACAGACGTTTCAATTTGGTCCTGCTTACTTACTGGTTAAAAAGTTCTGTTCAGATTCACTACACCTTCGTTCTGTTCGGGTCATTTTGACCCGGTGGTTATTTGGTTTAAAAAAAACAACACTAATATAAATTTTAACTTAACAAATCATCATGATACATTGACTTTGACTCAATACCAAACAATTCATATGATATATTTGGTAAATGTTTGCATTTCTGCTTTGCTATATCACATTAAACACTGAAAGAGCTAGGCGTTTTTACTGATTTAGCTGAAATCCATGTAAAAAAACTAGTTCATTTAATACTGGGCAATATTGCTCATGCTTATAGGAAGGGGGGGAGGGTTCGGAATGGGGCTTCGGAAGGATGGTGTTAGAAGTGGGGGTGACTGTGTGTCTGTGTTTTGGCATAATACTGTGTATTTCTGTGCTTCCGGGTCAAAATGACCCGAACAGCACTTAAGGTTCAAAAAATATGAGGGGGGTGTAGCATGGGTGTAGTGCAAAAATATTTTTTTTACATGTTCATCTCAGAAGAATCTTTAAGGCCAGTGAGTTTCAGGTGGAAACATTTTTAACTTCTACCTTTTTTTTCCAAATGAAAATGTAAAACGGGTCAAAATGACCCGAACAGCACTTAAGGGTTAAGAACTGTTTAAGAACTTTCCCCCCGACTTTAATTTGGAAATGAGATTGCCACCCTCACTCAGGACCATTTCAATTCCCGTTTGGCTTTCCTGTTTCCTGGGGGGGGGGGGGGGGGGGGGTCAAAGAGTACTGGCAAGCTTCCCAATAACTCTATGCAAGCCTCCGGAATTCTGAGGCGGGGCTCTTGGGAATTCTGAAGGACGCTTCCTTGTGCGCCACAGAATGGGATGCTCGGTAGGCCAATCAGATGCAGGACTGGCAGGACTCCCTCTTTCCCATTGGAGGGGGCAGAGTGCCTTCCGCAGTTCCAGAGTTACGCACTTTCGCCAGTCCTGTTTGACCAGTCGCGTGCCAATGAACTGCAGCGGCGGAGGAGGTAGCTAGCTTTTTATATCTGTGGTTCCAGGTATGGACCATATTCACCTGGCGGCCATGTTCGAAATTTGCATTGAAAACTGCACCTAGATAGGGTGGCAACTAGGGTGGCATTTCATTGACGTAATGGCAAGATGGCCGCCGTGTGAATATGGTCTATATAGCTTCATTTGATCAAAGATGCTGGACATTAGGAAGATGTGCCATCCCAATTTGAGCCGCTATAGAGGCAAAATGGTACACAAACGGCATACGAATGCTCTCCTAAGTCAGAGGGCACAGAGGGCATGCTTGGATACATTTTATAAGGCGGGCCCATGCAGGCCTTATTGCACAGGACTGCAGCCTTGGCACCACCAAGCTCTGGGGGGCACCAAACGGCAGGCCAAATATGAAACAATGCTGGACTATAAAATAGTGTCCTGGGCTGCTGAAGTATGGGGTAGGATGGTGCCAAAAAGCATTAAAAAAATTGCTTAGAAGCTCATCTACAAGCTCACATTGCGGGGGCTACGGGCGCATTCTCACAATGACATAAAACAAATATTAACTTGTTTTTTAAGATGATTTCTTAAGGTGACAGTACCCCTTTAGGTGACATAGCCCCTTTAATATCACAAATTATTAAATTGTGATATTATTAAACAATAAATGTACATAGCCTATCAGTCAACATTTCCCAACATGAAATATGTGTATTTCAGTCTGACCAGAAGTAGGTTAAAACATATCCCCACTGGCCGTAAAATGTAATGCTCAGGGGGAGAATGAAACATAAAAAAACAGAGGCATGGGCCCCTCCGTCCCCCAACCCCCCCACAGCAAATCGAACCCTGGTGATAACAGCTTTGGAAGAGCTTAGAAAACAATTTGTCCGTAAAGGATTTAGAGACATTTGAATCCTTGGGCGACCCCAGCTTCGTGCCCTCTGGGGCAGTCATTGACAATCAGTGCTCTGTGGGTGCGATGCCATTAAGATGAGTGATGCGGTCCTAATGAGCAGGTCGATAGCGCTACATCCCTGGCTCTCATTAGTAGTCTACCAACAGTCATCAACATGCACCCACACATCCAGCATTCGTCTGCAGCCATTATCCAGTGGTAGGTCTGGATAAAGTCCTGACGTTTTTTTTTTTTTTTACTTATGACTAAAATTATTGAATGCTTTAACTATTGAAAAATAGCAGATCCACAAGCTCACAGCACGGCACCGAGTGCCGCGCTGCAAGCTTGTAGATTTTTGAAAAAGTCGTGAAAAAATGTAGATTTTTGAAAAAGTCGTGAAAATGTGTGCAAATCTTTATGTATTTTTAAAGCGGACGTTTGTAACTCAAATTTTGCTTCCGAGTGGTCCCTGGAACTAAATATTTTGTGATGGGGGTCCATGGCCAAATAAATATCAGTTTGGGGGTCCTTCACATGAAAAGGTTTGAGAACCACTGACATAGTAGTCTCTCAAGAACAGACTAACTGAGCTCCAGTTAAGTGAAAAGGACCTTTTCTTTGACGAGGTTTAGCCAGATTGCTGACATAGAAACATAGTTTTTTCAAAAATCCTTAGAAGGATTCAAAAGACACTTATAGAATCGGGTCAAAATTCTAATTTTCACGATTTTTCAAAAATAGCAGATCTACAAGCTCGCAGCACCGTGAGCTTGTATATCTGCTGTGATCAATATTTAAAGCATAAAATAATGATACACAATAATGTGTACCCGTTCAGAAGTAGTTAAATTCAATAGTTCTCCACTACAATAGTGATATATGATTACAATAAATGTACCGCCATTGATTCCGGATGGGGACCCAAATGCATTTGGAATCAATGGGGGTACATTTTAGATTTTCTAAAAAAATATTATTGAACTCAAGTCTCCATGGTGTGAGTAATCAATAGAAAAAAAGTAATTTTCGTTTATGTAAAAGTATCAATAATGATACTGTAGAAATACTCTGTCTGAAATTCAAAATTTGGCCTACTTGTGTAAAAGTACAAAAGTACTGGAATCAAAATGTACTTAAAGTCCCAAAAGTAAGAAAGTAGTTCATTATGCAGAATGTCCCAAATGTGTGTATGTATACAAATCTTGTGAAAATAGCAGATCTACAAGTTCACAACGCATTATAGGCTATTCTCAAATGGCCAATAGGGTTGAAGTGGTTACTGTATGTTTTGTAATAATAATCTAAATCTACAGTAACTAGTATGTTTTCAAGTAATTCTAGTGGAGTAAAAAGTACAATATTAGCCTTTGAGATGTAGTGGAGTAGAGGTAAATATACTGAAAATTGGAAATACTCCAGTAAAGTTATGTTCGTTCTTTCTTTCTTTCTTATTTATATTTGCTCTGCTGCTGATTCGGGGGTTTCTAATATCTTTGTTGTATGACGGTGTCATCATGATTTACAGCGTAGCCCACAACGTGTCCCATCCAGCGCCTGTGGTTCGTTGTGGCCTTGAAGACTGGCTATATGTTCAGCGTGTGACACTGCTGTATGATGTAGTATACCTTGGGCTACTATATAAATCGTAGTTGTCGGGTGGAAACCTTGTATGTTCAAAACTGTTCATTTGTATTTATCATTTTGAAATGGTTTAAACTAGTGAAAATAGCAGATCTACAAGCATTAAATTAACACCTCGCACCGCGAGGTGTTGTATGCTTGTAGATCTGCTATTTTCACTAATTTTGTGCAACCGTTTTGCATGATGAAGTAGGGCTTTAATTTATGAAAGAACATACTATTTTTGAAACTTGGAGATGCGAGGTTTCTGCCCGACAGCGACAAAATGTTGGTTTCCAATATGCTGTGTCATGTTTTCTTTTTTTATTAGATTGACTGTTAAAACAGGAAGAAGGAAACATGAGCCATCAAACAATATATGCAACAGTCTGTAGTGTGAACCATTTACCTGACTGACAGTCCTGTCTTGTTTTTTTTGTTTTGTTTTGATAGATTTTTTTAAAGCGAATCCTTGTCAAAGTACGACCGTGTCTCAACAAATGCAATTTGGAACTCACGCAGGGAGAGGCAGATTTTATTGTCATTTCTGCCGAGGTAGGTGATCCGCGCTGTTAAAATAGATGCTGATCCTGACACATTCCTCCCATCACAGCTAGCGTTCTCCCCCTGTAAACAGACAGGCTGCTGAACAACACCCTCTGCAATGGATACAAGTGCTTAACAAACATAATACACTGTCACCACCAGGCACGTGCACACATAGATATGAAAGGGGGCTTAAGTCCCTGACCTTTTACCCATCTGTAAAAAGTGCCCTCTCCAGAGAATGCAGTTTTCACTATGGTGAAAGAAACGCAAATGCCCTCTTTCCATGCCATACCTGAAGGCAGCATTCAAGATAATTGCCTTGTTCAAACTTTCCTGAACTTGATATGCTGCATCTTATGTCGATTGCCCTCTCTGTGTAGAAATCCATGCCATACACTTCACTTGATTATGCTTAGTTTAGCGTGGTATCAAGTACCGGAAATAGCTGACCTCCAAGCTCACAACGCGCCGCAGTGCGATGCACTGTGAGCGTGGAGGTCGGCTATTTTCAATATTTCCACCAAAAGGCCCTTTTAGAAATGTCAGCCCCTGCCTCTAGTCTCTGAGTGTCACTGCGATGCAGGGTTTGTGTACTTATTTTAGCCGATCTACAGGCTCACAGTGCGTTGTGACATGTAGATCATCTATTTTCAAGTTTGACCGATTTTGTAACATTTTGCGAACTATTGTGAACTGGGCCATTCATCACATTGACTACTTTTGTGGTACTACTGTACGTACTAACTGGCTGATCCACCAGGCTCCCCCAGCTAAGATACATACTGTATATTATGATTAACATAATACAGAACATATTTGCATGGATACAAACACCAGGCTCCCCCAGGTAATATACATAATGTTTAACACACAGTACACTTCATATTTGCATGGATACAAACTCTCCAAGCTAATGTGATTAATGTCAAGTTTTAATAAACTTGCACTCACTTGCAAAACAAAAACAAACAAAAAACAACAGCTTCTATGTGGATTCAAAGGCAGAGGAAACCATGCAAGGCACCAACCTGCTCATCAGCAGCATAGGCCATCAGCAAGACACAAAAAAGAAGGGTCAGGGATTGAACTCAAAGACAGCCCGCTCTACCTCCTGAGCCTCTGCCACCCGATATCCTTAATCGAGTGTTTCACAGTTGAACACAGTCCAAATATCAGCTGGGGTAGTTGGCTCCAGACCAATCCGCAAATGGTAGCAAACCACTCCATTCCCATTGACATGCATTGGCAGAATCTGCCCTCATATGGTAGAATAAAAGTTTGGCGCGACGCCGTGGCCGTGCCTTAACAGAGTCTTCCCATCTCTCCAGCACTTTAGTGAACAGAAAATACCTTTTTGGGCCGGGATACCCATCTCGGGTGTCGATCTCCATTCCGACATGTTGCCACTCCGAAATTGACTTCTTATTGTCGGAGTGGCGACACTTCAATATGGGTTAAGTTTAGAGTAAGGGTTAGAGATAGGGTTAGTGTCGGAATGGAGACATGTCAGAAAGGAGACATGTCGTGTGGCAATCTCATTCAAACAGGGGAGAGAATTCATACAGGATCCAAGTTGAAAAAATAAATAAATGACAGAATAATAATATGCAACACGCGTTGCATCCGTGACGCCAGTGTTCATTACCTCAGGTGTGTGTTTATGGCATGTGACAAGGAGCTGATCCCTATGGCGTGTTTATCCCAAGGACCTGTCACTTGTGAATGTTCCACTTCTCCAGGGCATGACGACGTGACAAGACTGCGGCCCCTGGATGTGTCACAGAGACTAGATTTCTTTGGGGAGCATTGTCAGCCGGCATAAAAAATACTAAATAAAAATAGGCAATCGACATAAAATCGGCTCATGTCAGCAGAGAACTACTTACATCTGCTTCAACGGGTTAACCCGTTAAGACCTGGAATTATTTTATACTTTAGTTATTGAGAAATAGCAGATCTACAAGCTCACAGCGTGCTGCGAGCTTGTAGATCTGCTATTTTTGCAAAAACCCTGAAAATGTGTGCAAATCTTTGAATATTTCTTTTTCAAAGTGAACATTTGTAACCGATAATCCAGCGCAGATGGTTTTTGCGATCGATGGGGAACGCATGTTTTCCTTTTACAAGCACCCGCCCGAAGCCCCCAGTCACTCGCCGTCCTATACACTGTCTATTACACTACTATATATGGGCGGGATGCTTACAGTGATCGATCGGGTGGGGCACAGGCACACACTCTACAATACTGATGCAGTTATATTGTATTAACATACTGTTCTCTCTACCACACAGATGTACTATCTCGTATTAACACACACACACACAGTGAGAGTCAGCAAAAGGTTAAGCAGGTGATTTTGATGAGATTATCATTGAACACGGACAGAATGTAATGTATGTGTGTGTGTGTGTGTGTGTGTGTGTGTGTGTGTGTGTGTGTGTGTGTGTGTGTGTGTGTGTGTGTGTGTGTGTGTGTGTGTGTGTGTGTGTGTGTGTGCTTGTGTGTTACACGATTGCATCAGGTGATGGAGGACATTCGACATTCTTAAGCCTTCTTAAAGGTCACTGTCAACAACCAAGACAGAGTGAGCGTGTGTGTTTGTGTGCGTGTGAGTGCTACTGCGTGCGTGCGTGCATGTTTGTGTTCATCCTTTTTTCCAGCTCTAAAGGGGTCTTATAGGGTCTATTTTGTGGCACATTGTGAGTTTTTACATTGGCTATGTTGGCTATATTTGAAAAAGGCCTTATGTTTTAATTGATATATTTTCTGTACAATTGTGTCCCAATTAAATAGTCCTAGAAATGTAGTCAAAAGTACAATATTTTTCTTTGAAATAAATGTGGAATAAAAGTCATGGGCTGGTACTTGAGTTTGTAGATCTGCTACCGGTATTTTCAAAATATTCGGTACGAGTGAATTCAGTACTTTTTTCTTCTAACAGAGTATTTCTGCACAGCAGTATTGACACTTGTACTAAACAATGTGAACACTTTTCCCAACCGCTGACCTTGTATTGAACTTTTTTTTTGTAAACCGCTAATAAAGTATTCAACTCAATTCCACCGCTGAAGTCAGCTTGTCAGACATCGGAACATAAAAGTGTCTGATGGAAAAGGAGAGTCAGGGGTGAAAGAGGAGGGCAGACAACGCGATGAGGCGGTGAGAGAGGCGATCGATTACGTGATGTATGAGCCGCTATCACTTTACCACGTAGAGGGAGACAAATGTTATAGGAGGGGAAAAGCAGTGCGGGGTCAAAGATCAAGTGTGTGCTTGTATTGCTACACTTGTGAGGGCCAGATATCCCCAGAAGTCCTGGTCAATCTTAAACGTAGCCACAGATTTTTCGAAAATATTTTACAGTTAGGCTTGAGGTGTTGATTTTTAGACAGTCTTTTGAATGAAATTTCTTTTAGTTTCAGTCTAGTTTCAGTGGACTACTGTATATAATATATATTGCACTACACATTGTACATCTGCTATTTTCTAGTGCAGTTTTTAATCTAGTTTTTATTTGTTGACAAATTGTCAATATATTTAGTCTTCAGTTTTAGTCAACGTAATTAACAATGCAATTAGGTAAAGACTCATGTTGGGTTCAGGGTTAGGATTTGACATTAATTTAGAGGCTAGGGTTGGAATTATGACTTATTTAGACTCGGTTGTGCGCCAGCGGCGAGCATCGGCCTACAGTCGAACCGCCGCAGTCATACAGTATCAGCTATTTTCGGCTTTAAGGTTGGGGTTGAAAAACTGCAGAGAATTTAAAAAAAAATTCTATTAATATAAAATCGCAGTCGTAAAATGTTGATGTCCTCACAGGTACTATAATGCTAACACAAGGTGTGTGCGTGTGTGTAGTGCAGTGTTTCTCAACCACTGTGCCTGGGGACCTTTGGTGTGCCCCTGAGAAGGGTCAAGTGTGCCCCTTGAAACTGCTTGAAAGCCAGTATCGTATTTATCATTTTAAAAATGATCTAAACTATTGAAAACAGCCGATCTAGAGGTTTCTTCCCGACAGTGACGATATTTACACCCCCGTATTATGTTGGTGTGCCCATGGATTCTTGGGACATGAAAAGTGTTCCCATGCAGAAAAAAGGTTGAGAAACACTGGTGTAGTGTACGTGTGTGCGCGCATGCATGTGTGCACACACAACTACACTGACAAGTCGGCACCGACCTCAGGGAATAATACATCAGTGAAGGAGTGGAGAGAGAGAGAGAGAGAGAGAGAGTAGAGGATGCGAGTAAAGTAGGAGGCAGAGAGAACAAGGGAGAAGCTACTGTTGTAAAAGCAGGGGAGGAGGAGGAGGGCTGGTAACATGAGCATCAGGGGAGAGAAGATGTGAAGAACGAGAGAGAGAGCAGGTTATGTGCGTAAAATGCAAAGGAAGAGGCTGTTCACTCGGGGTGTAAAGATACATTTGAACAACGATATTATACGCATCACGATACATGGTTGACGACACGATACATGGACGATATTGGTTCATTCATGACGATACGATACGATTCTATTCAATGATTTAAAATCGATATAGTAACTATTTAGCAAAGGCATTAAATCTGTGTGAAAGGTGTCAATACATAGAGCAGGTTTTTTAAAGAAGTGGTGCCATAGTTTTGTACTTTTTCTGGTTTTCATGTGTCGAGGAGGTTGACAGTACTACATTAGACCCCCTGGTGTGGTTGTTATGAGCAATTATGCATTCTCTTTTTATTTGGGTTTTTAGCTGGAGGATGCCACCTGCTGGGTCAGACGTGCCGTTCCAAAAACACCCATACTTATTACATCATAGAATCAACCCCTCCCCTAATTACCATTCACCCAACACACGTGGGTGTGGCTAACTTCAGCTGGGTCACCACCCACCATGACAACCACGCATACCAATGAACTGGTGGGTGTGGCCACATAAAAACATCATTTTAACTCTTTCTGTACACTTTTTTGGAAAATGTTTCCTCCTAGTATAATCATAATAGTAGATAATCATGTTTTATAGAGGGGAAAATCATGGCGCCCCATCTTTAAGGTAAAATCTATTATTATGGATATAAATAAGTAAACACTTTGATTCTTTAGCAAATACATGGTCATTATATTTTTCAACACATATGGACAACCCCACATCTTGACATGAACACAGAGATTAGGCTACACACAATTATCGCTAGACCAAGAGTAGCTAAGTACTGTATGGAATACCGATTACCGCATTTTAAAACGATACGATACGATACAAAGCCAAAACGGTACAATGTTTTGCTTTTGCAAACAATATAGTAGATCATTGCAAATTAAAATCGATTTTTCGATTCAGTTACTATATCGTTACATCCCTACTGTTCACACATCCACAGAGAGAGAGAGAGAGAGAGAGAGAGAGAGAGAGAGAGAGAGAATTGTTCCTAGATGAATCGGTGTCATTCAGGTTATTGTCGACCTCACAGGAAGCCCTATTCTTAAATAAATTGCATCTAACAGTTAATTCACAAGAGACCAAACAGACATTTTGTCTATAGATGTTATGACTTTAAATAGGACATTGCACAGATGCCAGGGAAACGAGTTGTTCACTCCTTTTCTGGGGTTAGAAAATACATCACGGCCTAATAGGCCTATACTAAAGATGGAATCAGAGATGCTCTATTCTGATGGTGTAAATGGTAAATGGTGCATTTATATAGCGCTTTTATCCAAATCGCTTTACAGAGATTGTGCATTACATTCACCCATTCACGCACACATTCATACACCGGTGGCGGAGGAAACCATGCAAGGCACCAACCTGCTCACCGGGATCAATGTGGGGTTCAGAGTCTTGCCCAAGGACCCTTCGACATTAACTCAGGGAACTGGGAACCCTTCTGGAACCCTTCGTGTTCTAATAACGGTTTCTCTACCGCTGAGCTATGCCGCCCCACATAGCATAAGTGTTCTGTATGCAAAGCATGTGAGTACTTGGGCAAAAATCGCCTTTTTATGTATTTTCACGAATTAAGGCACTATATAATTTGCCTTACATTAAGCTCATATTTTGAAAAGCCCATATATGGACATACTGGGTCAGTCTCATGTGGTCTATGAAGTCAGACATCTATGATGTCAGCTATCTCCATATTTGGGAAAAGTTATTTTTTTTAATTAAAAGGGCCCCACCATGAATTTCACAAAAAAATTTTTGGTCTTCCCAGTGTCTCTTCCAGCCCCCAAAAAAACCTTGACTAAGCCTTGCCTTTCATTTCAGTGATTTTCTGAATGGGCGTGTCTGAACTGTATGTACTCTTTTGAAATCGAGCCCTTGTTTATGTCACAAAGGGGTTAATTTCCTATTGGGCACCCTAGGGAAGGGGGCGGTACTTTTTGGGAGGCTATATTCTATTGAGACTGTGAGGTGGAACCAGGAGGTTAAGTGGTAGCCTCGCAAGCCATCCCGAGTTACGTCATCACCAATGTGTTTCCTTTCTCGGTCTGGTGTCCCTCCCATCAAGTCTCTTTATGAGAATTAGGTTCTCAATTTCCAATCAAAAGGCTGCATTTCAAGCGAACCCGCCTCACACCGCTCCTGATTGGTCGACCGGCTGCTACAGCTCTCGCATTTTGTAAACAAACATGGCGGACCCCATATCCGACGCGAGTTCACAAATCGCAAATAAAAGCTGCATTAAGCGAAGTTTTATCTGAAATCAACGGCATCTCATAACTTAAAAAACAAACAACAGTTTGCACCTTTGGAATTTCTGTCTGGAAAAGACGTATTTGATGTTCTCCCGACGATGTTTTGATGCGCTGATGGCTACTGAATGGACCTGTCAGTCAAAGTGAGTAACTATACGTCATCGCGTAATGCATCGTCTATAGAGAACTCCCAGACTCTGGCTGTTGCGAGGCTAGTAAAGTGGTACTAAAATTGGCTTGAATGGATTGACTTGATGGTTCTCATCATGGAAATTTAAATATCCGAGTGGTTGTTTATGGACCAATATTTATATAAAATATATATTTTGAGAAGCATGGTGGGGCCCCTTTAAAGACAATGGATAAAATTATTCACAAATACATTTATATAAATTAGACTATAATAACGTATATCTTGCTTGCGATAAAGCCGGTTGATTTGACAGATGGCCCAAGTGTGTGCCACCAAAAATGTGGGAGGAGTAGCGCGGAAAAAGAAAGTTTACTTAGGAGACGATGGAAGATGAAATAAAGTATACTATAGTCTGGTGGGGCAACCACACTAATACATTCTTTACTGCAGAAGTGCAGGGGGGGATGGCGTTTGGGACACCGACTGGATTAATCAGTCAGTGTGGTCATATATTAAATTCTTAAATTTGTCATTTCATTTTGTATGGTTCTGATCTGGGTAAAGGCCTCAGATGTCCTTCTCCTGATCTCTTTTATTAAATCACTTCTTGGTACATAAGCCTCTTTTATTAAATCACTTCTTGGTACACAAGCCTCTTTTATTAAATCACTTCTTGGTACATAAGCCTCTTTTATTAAATCACTTCTTGGTACATAAGCCTCTTTTATTAAATCACTTCTTGGTACATAAGCCTCTTTTATTAAATCACTTCTTGGTACATAAGCCTCTTTTATTAAATCACTTCTTGGTACACAAGCCTCTTTTATTAAATCACTTCTTGGTACATAAGCCTCTTTTATTAAATCACTTCTTGGTACATAAGCCTCTTTTATTAAATCACTTCTTGGTACATAAGCCTCTTTTATTAAATTACTTTTTGACCCACAAGCCTCTGCCTCCTCTTTGGCGACAACCGTGCAGAGTTTGACCACTCCGTCCTTCAGCTCCTGTTCTCCCAGGATGGCCACCAGGGGGATCTCTCTGCGCACACAGTACTGCACCTGGTTCGGGTATTCGGGGTTCCTCTTGTACTCTGTCTCTGCCTTGATGCCAGCCGTCCAGAGCTCCGCCGTCAGTCGGAGTCTCTCTTCCAGCAAGTTCTTCTGTTCTTCTGAGACCACCATGACCTGCACCTCTGTGGTACGCACGTTGGTAGCCTTGGCCTCCATGATAGAGAAGATCCTCTCCATGCCAATGCTCACCCCGACACACGGCACCGCCGGATCCTTGGGGGAGATCTTGTCTACCAGGTTGTTGTATCGTCCACCTCCAGCCACGCTACCCATGTTTGTGGTGTTCTCTTGGGCCACTGCGCCCGCCTTGATCAGAACGGCCTCGTAAATTACGCCTGTGTAGTAGTCCAGACCTCTGGCTAGGCTGAGATCAAAGAGCACCTTGTCTGTGACCTGAAAGATCTGCAGGTAGTTGAAGAGCTCCTTCATGTCTGTGAGGCCGGCGAGAACCTTCTCGTTCATACACATTGCGGTGTCTTGAAGCAGGAGCTCTACTAGGTCAACGCCACCCTTCTTTTGCACATATTTACCGATCCACTCAGCCACCTCCTCCGATAAGCCCTTCTCCATTATCTCATTTTTAACGTCTGACCAGGACATTTTGTCTACCGACGAACAGATGGTGCAAAACTTTCCTTTCGGAACGCCGCACATGTCAAACATTCCCTCCAGAATACGTCTGTCATTGACCTTGATGCAGAAGTCTCCCAGGTCCAGCTCGCTTAGGATTTCGTAGATGATTTTCAGGCATTCAGCATCGGGGATCATATTATCGTACTCTCCTGCTATGTCAAAATCGCACTGATAGAATTCCCTGTAGCGGCCCAGGCCTGGGTTGTCACGGCGATAGACCTTGCCTATTTGGTAGCGCTTAATGTTGGTGACTTTGTTCATGGCCAGGTAGCGGGCAAAGGGCACGGTGAGGTCATATCTGAGAGACAACAGCTCTCCACCTTGGTCCTTGAGGTCGTATATCAGCTTTGCGTCCTCCTCACCATACTTGCCTGTCAATGTCTCTCTGAGTTCAAAGACAGGCGTGTCAATGGTTTCGGCACTGTGACGTTTGAAACAGCCGGTGATGGTGTTCAGCACCTTCTCCCTGATGGCCATCTGTGAGGGGTTGTAGTCTCTTGTTCCCTCGGGGGTTTTAAGGACAAACTGGTGTCTCCTCCCACTGTCTCTGTTTCCTCCTACTTCCTCCAACCCATTTTCCATTTTCAGGCAGACCTCTTTGTTCTCTATCTCAATCTCATTATTCTTCATCATGTCCTTTCCCCCCTGAAGTAGAGCTCGGCCTTGGCTCTTGACGCAAGTTTGTTTCTCTCGGGCAGAACCTCTGACGAATGTCTGTTAGGACTCTTTCAATACCCAGCCCGTCCTATCCCTTTGGGTATATTTCTCTACTGGGGTCTATCGAGAGTGCTGGGCTTAGCTTAGTGAGTTCTATGCTTAGCTTAGTGATTCTTCCTGTGGTCAACTGGAGTCGAGTCTCTGGAATTTGACCCCGATCTAGGTGAGAAGCCGGTTTATATGCGTTTCTCTGATGTCATATTGATGACATCACTCATATGACGTTCATTCCTGGTTGCCATTGACTCCGGCCTAACAAGTGGCTACTGTCTATGACGGTAGTCCCATATGACATGATGGAATGGACTATCTCCATATATAGTGTTCTCCACATCTCCATGTTAGGCCAAACAGGTTCGCTCCATGTCTCCATGTATAGGTCTAAATGCCCAACGTTGAGCTTGGCAACGAAACGTTCTTAACACCCCCTCTGTTCTCACCTTGTCCAACCCCCTTTGCATGTTTAGGATCTTGATTCTCTGCAGTTTTACATTACCAATTAATGCCCTACAGGTCTTTAACATTCAGTACTACCAAAGGTGAAACTCACAAAATGACTGAATACAAACTAACAGACACTAATAGAATCCCTTTTGTGTCCATCAATATTAAGCCCATATCTGGGAATTCCCATACAATAGAATTCCTTTTATGCCACCAATATTATGCCCATATCTGGGAATGCCCATATATGGACATATTGTGTCAGTTTAACCAGTGTGGTTGCCGCAACATAAGTCACACTTGCAAATGAATTACGTCCATGTCCCTTTTATGCTCATATATGGAGATCCCTGCCCCATGGCCGGCAACGTTACCTGCGTAAACTGCCATTGTTAGGCATGCAGTGTGGTTGATGTCTGACCACGGCTGCTAAGCCTTCATAAAACGGTGTGAGAATGCCTTCAGCCTTCCACTGCATTAGTTGAAGAGCAACTTATCAGCAACTTAAAGGAGAGTTTCTGGGTAAAATAGACCCCCATACCTTTTTAAATGTCTTCTCCCAAGCTTGCGAGATGGTCCAGACACCCCATAGTCCAAAAGAAGCATTATAATCCATGTTTGATTGCAGCTTCTACTCGTCCATGGCTCCATAATGGACCGCGTCTATTCAATGTCTAATCCGGTTATTTTTATCGCTTCAAAGTCAATTTTTTCGCTCCGTAATGTCCGTATCTGTTCCCCGTACTGTATATAGTTCATCGAAGCATTTTCTTCTCCAGGGCGCAGCCATTGATGTTGTGAAAAAGCTACTCTTTTCGAGTCTCGTTCAGCTTGAACTCCCGCCGTCTCTCGCGGGACAACAGCTTTCCACAGGTTCTGCTGCTGCTGCTCTACTCTCAGTCTTGTCCCGCGAGACTCGAAAAGAGTAGCTTTTTTCACAACAACAATGGCTGCGCCCTGGAGAAGAAAATGCTTCGATGAACTATATACAGTACGGGGAACAGATACGGAGCGAAAAAATTGACTTTGAAGCGATAAAAATAACCGGATTAGACATTGAATAGACGCGGTCCATTATGGAGCCATGGTCGAGTAGAAGCTGCAATCAAAAATGGATTATAATGCTTCTTTTGGACTATGGGGTGTCTGGACCATCTCGCAAGCTTGGGAGAAGACATTTAAAAAGGTATGGGGGTCTATTTTACCCAGAAACTCTCCTTTAAGAGAGGTTGGGAGTTACACTATCAGAGAGTCACATCACACACCTTGATCATATAGCCAGACAGTATATCTATCCTAATACATTTCTTATTGGATGTATGGGCTGTCAAGGCCAGAAAGTCGTTATTTGCCACTCAGTAGGCATTCCCGCATAACTTCCGGGTATGATGATGTTGTCACGCGCATACCCTCTATTTATACTTCTACTCCACTTTATCTCAGAGGGAGGCAAATATTGTGCCTTTGACTCCACTGAAACACAAGTTACTTTTATTTTGTTTAAGAAAGTTTAGAATTAATAATAAATGGATATTTGCAAGTCACGTCCCATAAAAAAAATGGGTCTCTGTCACGTACGGCCCCATGTTTGGGAACTGCTGCTCTAGATGGATACGTAGATAGATGGATGGATAGCCAGAGGGAGCAGAAGGTGCTTTGTGGGCTGTCAGAGAAACCTGAGTGTAATGATGAGTGTGGAGAGAGTGATGACACCGCAGCGTGGAGCAAAAGAGCAGATTAAAAACGGGAGATGATGAGTCAGTGAACGGCACGAACGGAACGGAGCGCCGGCCCTGGAGCTCGCGATGGGAATCGCTGATGATGCACGGCGGGGTCTGCGAGCAACTGAGGAGGAAGGATGGGGCCGTTTATCATCGCAGGGCTGACACAGGGTGGGAATGAATAGGAGGGGATAGTGAAATGAAACTTAGTAATCATTGCTGTCGGGCAGGAAACCTTGTAGTTCTGTTCAACTTATGTTTGGACTTTTTTTTAAATGTACGATAACGCGCAAAGGTATAGCGGAAATAGTCGATCTACAAGATCACAATGCTTGTTGATTTATTTATTTGTTCAAGGCAGCCTGCTGTATTTGTTGGTTTTCTTCGTCTTCTTTGTCTTCTTCTTTTTCTTCATCGTCTTCTTCTTCTTCGTTGTCTTCTTCTACTTCTGCCACTTTTTGTAGTTAACATTGCCGTGGTACGGTGGTAGAGACAAGACTGTAAAAAAATATGTACGGTGGGAAGCCATTGGTTTCTATGCTGCACAAATGAAGCTTTTTTTGGCCGTTATATGGGTGACGCCATCATTGTAGAAATCAACGTTCATTGGTAGAAATGATACCATGCATATCGAATGCTATTGGCTGCCAACGGTCACGTGCAACCGCAGGGATAGGAACTTTTAGTTCCCTGTTGCTTGGGTTAGGGTTAGCCCTAACAAATGGCCCAGAAGCTAAACTCAAAGCCATTGGCCATAGCACTCGATTGAGGAAAAAAATGCCATATTTGAACAGGCATAGCTCATGACCCGTTTGAGAGACATGAAACTCCATTGCCCACATGCTCATGAGGAACAGGAACACATTTGCTATTGTGACCTATGACCTCGGTCACACTGTTTAGAGAATTTAGAGAAGAGTGCAGTAAAACAACTTAATGAACTGTCAAGAGAAACTGGAGTGAAAAAGCAGGACTCATAACCTGCTAGGCTTAATGAGTAGCTCCACTTCAGGAGGGCGATAGGATCACCACGCCCTGGCAGGCAGGAAGGCAGGCAGGCACATGAGCAGGCAGGTACACACGCACACAAGCATAGATACATGTGAAACAATCACACCCAGTGGGAAGTGAGCGGTGCCCTTTGATGAGTTAATTTCATTAAGCTACAGCATATAAACTACTAGAGGAACAATGTTAAAGATGGGGTGCCATGATCTTGTTCTCCCCTAAACCATGATGATCAGGTATTATGATTATACTAGGAGAAGACTTTTCAGGAAATGAAAAATAAAATAAATAAAAAGTCAGGTGGGTGGTGACCCAGCTGAAGTTAGCCACACCCACAGTGTTGGGTGAATGGTAAAAGGGGAGGGGCTGAGTTTATGATGTCATTAAATCTGTGTTTTTCGACTGGGCCTTTTGACTCAGAGGCTTTCAGCTTTCAGGAAGAAACAAAAAATACACAGGGAGGGCAAATGTGCACATTATCACCACACCCGGTAGTCTATTAGAGTAATGTTAACTCCATAGACACATATAAAACAGAAAGGTAACAAAACTATGGCACCAAATCCCTGTTCCATTCTCTTTGAGGCTGCTCCAGACTCAGAGCCCCACTGGGTGGCTGCAACTGCTGTTGCCGTGCTATATACGGCCGTGCTCATACATTATGGACAAACACACTCTGTCAAATGTTGGAGCACCAGGCACAGCGCAAAAAGTACAGTACTAGTAACTAGCAGAATAAAACATATCCCCACCGGCCATAGAAATGATTGCCATGGACTACATCACCCCTCCAATCGCCCAAGGCAAATCCAACCCTGAGTGACAACTGCTCTGATCTCTATGAAGGCAGGAACCACACACCGTGGAGCACATCAATGATGAATGAATGTGCAATCTTCAGTGTCGCTACTTTTATTTTTGTTATTTTTTGTAAAGGCAGCAATACCACAAAGTAAAACAACTTTCTTAAAAATGTAAGGCCTATATTACAGTTTTTACTTGAGTGAAAGTATCCTGGTATCTCTGAGCGGACTGTTTCTCTGGTCTGTTGTTGTAATTGTCTCCACCAGCCGAAGGCAGGGGGAGAGTATGTTTTCGCCCCTGTCCGTCCGTCCGTCCGTCCGTCCGTCCGTCCGTCCGTTGAGTTTGTGTACAGCTAATCTCCGGCGCTGTTGGCCCGGACGCTGCCAAAATGAGCACACACACTCCCTGGATGCCAATTCAGAACCTCTGCCCCACATTTTTCAAATGGCCCTGTTTTAGCGCCACCATGAGGCCGATGTTTGCAAAACACATTTCTGTACACTACTCCTACAGATTTTGTCCAAAAATCACGCAGATCGGTAGACATTATCTCTACAGTCATGTGATCGACACAGATCTGTCTGATTGTCCATATTCCATCCTGATTGGCTGATATTGGCTTTCAAAGTTTGTAAGATTGGTCCATTTTGGACAAAATCCCTCAAATCACAAATGCAGAGTGCAATTAACATGAAATCGCGCATACACGTTCCCACTAGGTAGAGGAAGAAATGCCACTTCAAATTTCTCAAATCAGCCTCATGGTGGCGCTATAACAGGGCAATTTGTGTGGCCTGGTGGAGACCTGTGCTCGGAAGAGCACTGCTTCTAGTCTGAATCTGCAGTTTATCCCGTCCAAAATGGCGGCTCCTCCAATGAGCGCAGGGGGTGGGGGTGGGTCTAATGAATATCCAATCCGCACAGCAGTTGAAAGTGAAACTATTACATTTCAGGAAGAGCACACACCAGGCAGCACACACACATGCACGCTGATTTCACCAAGCTGTTGATTACACGTTTCTGATCGCAGTTCTGTGTGGAAGCAGTCTCTCGCACAGACACCCACACACCACACGCATTTGCTCGCTCGCATACAGACACACACACAATGGTTGTTGCCATTCAATGTTGTGCACGCATTCGCTCGCTCGCATACAGACACACACACAATGTTTGTTGCCATTCAATGTTGTGCGAAGAGATTGTGACTGCATTACTACATTGGATCCATTGGTTTTTCGGCTCTTTCATGAAGAAATAATAGAAAAATCCAAGACATTCTATAAATTAGAAAACCAATGTTTAAAAAGCAGTAAAAATAGCCGATCTACACCCAACAAACTTGTAGATCTGCTGTTTTTACTAGTGTGGGTCGTGAAAACGGCAAACGTCTCATTTCTCTTTTGGGTCACGAGCTAAAACGTTTTGGAACCACTGAACGTTGTTAAATCCCTCTCCATTCATTATTGTGACTGAAGTGACACCACCTCTCTCTGTCTATCCTTGTGTAGTGACACCACCTCTCTCTGTCTATCCTTGTGTAGTGACACCACCTCTCTCTGTCTATCCTTGTGTAGTGACACCACCTCTCTCTGTCTATCCTTGTGTCATGAAGTGACACCACCTCTCTCTGTCTATCCTTGTGTAGTGACACCACCTCTCTCTGTCTATCCTTGTGTAGTGACACCACCTCTCTCTGTCTATCCTTGTGTAGTGACACCACCTCTCTCTGTCTATCCTTGTGTAGTGACACCACCTCTCTCTGTCTATCCTTGTGTAGTGACACCACCTCTCTCTGTCTATCCTTGTGTAGTGACACCACCTCTCTCTGTCTATCCTTGTGTCATGAAGTGACACCACCTCTCTCTGTCTATCCTTGTGTAGTGACACCACCTCTCTCTGTCTATCCTTGTGTAGTGACACCACCTCTCTCTGTCTATCCTTGTGTAGTGACACCACCTCTCTCTGTCTATCCTTGTGTAGTGACACCACCTCTCTCTGTCTATCCTTGTGTAGTGACACCACCTCTCTCTGTCTATCCTTGTGTAGTGACACCACCTCTCTCTGTCTATCCTTGTGTAGTGACACCACCTCTCTCTGTCTATCCTTGTGTAGTGACACCACCTCTCTCTGTCTATCCTTGTGTCATGAAGTGACACCACCTCTCTCTGTCTATCCTTGTGTAGTGACACCACCTCTCTCTGTCTATCCTTGTGTCATGAAGTGACACCACCTCTCTCTGTCTATCCTTGTGTAGTGACACCACCTCTCTCTGTCTATCCTTGTGTAGTGACACCACCTCTCTCTGTCTATCCTTGTGTCATGAAGTGACACCACCTCTCTCTGTCTATCCTTGTGTAGTGACACCACCTCTCTCTGTCTATCCTTGTGTAGTGACACCACCTCTCTCTGTCTATCCTTGTGTAGTGACACCACCTCTCTCTATCTATCCTTGTGTAGTGACACCACCTCTCTCTGTCTATCCTTGTGTAGTGACACCACCTCTCTCTGTCTATCCTTGTGTAGTGACACCACCTCTCTCTGTCTATCCTTGTGTAGTGACACCACCTCTCTCTGTCTATCCTTGTGTCATGAAGTGACACCACCTCTCTCTGTCTATCCTTGTGTCATGAAGTGACACCACCTCTCTCTGTCTATCCTTGTGTAGGGACACCACCTCTCTCTGTCTATCCTTGTGTAGTGACACCACCTCTCTCTGTCTATCCTTGTGTAGTGACACCACCTCTCTCTGTCTATCCTTGTGTCATGAAGTGACACCACCTCTCTCTATCTATCCTTGTGTAGTGACACCACCTCTCTCTGTCTATCCTTGTGTAGTGACACCACCTCTCTCTGTCTATCCTTGTGTAGTGACACCACCTCTCTCTGTCTATCCTTGTGTAGTGACACCACCTCTCTCTGTCTATCCTTGTGTCATGAAGTGACACCACCTCTCTCTGTCTATCCTTGTGTAGTGACACCACCTCTCTCTGTCTATCCTTGTGTAGTGACACCACCTCTCTCTGTCTATCCTTGTGTCATGTAGTGACACCACCTCTCTCTGTCTATCCTTGTGTAGTGACACCACCTCTCTCTGTCTATCCTTGTGTAGTGACACCACCTCTCTCTGTCTATCCTTGTGTAGTGACACCACCTCTCTCTGTCTATCCTTGTGTAGTGACACCACCTCTCTCTGTCTATCCTTGTGTAGTGACACCACCTCTCTCTGTCTATCCTTGTGTAGGGACACCACCTCTCTCTGTCTATCCTTGTGTAGTGACACCACCTCTCTCTGTCTATCCTTGTGTAGTGACACCACCTCTCTCTGTCTATCCTTGTGTCATGCGCTCCCTCTGACTAGGCTACACTGAATCCACTGGTGAATTATGCTGTCCGACCATTTCTAGCTCGGAGAGTTTCATTTGGGCTCCACGTCCCAAAGCTGCTCTCATCTGTCTGTCTAGATGTTCCCTATCCATCTTCCTGGCTGCCTGGTGGGTAGGGGAGAGGGGGAGAGAGTATGTCCCCACTCGATACACAGTGGGACTGAACACGATGACTCACCCCGGGAAGTGACCTTCAAGCAAGCCCAGACAATTAAACAAGCTTTATTGAGACCTTTTGATGACACGAAACGCACTTATGCACACATGCACGGACACGGGCGCATCGGTGCATGTGGAAGAAGCCGTGTAAATAGGCAGGAGGTGATTCAGTGATTAGACCCACGCACACACGCGAGCGCACAGACACACACACACACACACACACACACACACACGCGCGCGCGCGCGCGCGCGCGCGCAGGCGCATGCGTAGGCACGCTCGCGCACGCGCAAGCCATCCCGAATGGATAATGAGGGAGCCATATCAGTAAAACGGATCTTTCCAATGTTCAGTTCTTGTAGCATACCTAATGAACACACACACTAATTGCCTCTTCCTAATAGGAAGCAAAGGGTGTCTGTTAGTCAAGCTGTGCTACTCGAGCTGGCAGTGCAGTCATTATGGAGAGACACATTTCGATAGCACATTTTGATTTTGATTTAGTTTGAGTCATATTTGAGTCATCTGAAAAGTTAGTTTTAGTCTACTATAAGTATCATAAGATTTCAGTCGAATAAAATCTACAGTTGATTTTGTTTGGCCTTGATGTCGTTGTGATGGCTGATTTGCAGATTTTTAGTAAATTACTGTCCCATTCATTTGAAAATGAATGCTAAATATATCGTCGTTGTCATGTGAAAACCTTGTATGTCCAAAACGGTTTGTTTTGTATTTATCATTTAAAAAATGATCTTAACTACTGAAAATAGCCGATCTACAAGCACACAACGCCACGCACACAACGCCTTGCAAAGCGTTGTGTGCTTGTATAGTCATCTTGTTTGCTTGTGTGTGTGGACATAGTTCAAGGAAAAAGACAAATTAATTCAGCAGAAAATATCGTTATCCTTGCCAGTTCAACACACACACATTAACGAACACCATATATCTTCCATTCCTTCCACAGAGAAACGCAGCCCGGGGCATTCCAGCCAACGGGGGATCGGTGCACGCACACCGCTACAATAGTTCACCATGGCAACGGCATGAAGGCCAACATTTGCCGGTGTATCCATGACAAATGAGAACAAGTGTGTGCATGTTTGTGTGTGTATGTGCACGCGCGTTAGTGCTTATGCGTGTGCTCATGCTGAGTGAAGCATGAACAGCACATAGAACGGAATGAAAACATTTGCACTGATCCTTTACCTGTAAAATTGAATCCGTTGTCATGACAACAGAGCAGTGGAGGAAAAGTACATTTACATTTACTTTACTTTACTTTTTCTTTTTACTTTATACTTGAGTATTTCCAATTTGCTATACTTTTACATCTACTCCATACATCTCAGAGGCAAATATTGTCCTTTTACTCCGCTACATTTATTTGAAAACTTTAGTTACTAAAGTAGTTACTTTATATATTTTGATTATTATTACGAAACACTCTACAGACCTTCACTTTAGCCCAGAAATGGGGCATTCCGCACAATGAGTAGTATTTAAGACGTACATGTTAATATCAATACTTTCTTTTGCACTTTTACTTTTATTTCTACATTGCGGATGCTTTACTTAAGTGAAAACATTTTAGAACATTTTAAACCACTGCAACAGAGTGTTGTAAAATGCTGCCGAAGGCGGGGGGAGAGAGCTGCTTGTGTCTTCTCAAAGGTTCGACCTCCCGTTGTCCCGACCTTGCGTTGTTCTGTTAACATTCACCAGCGTCTGCAGGTTAGCATTTCACCAGGTTAGCATTCACCAGCGTCGGCAGGTTAGCATTTCACCAGTTTAGCATTCACCAACGTTAGTTTGACTGAGGTTAGGGTTAAGGTTAGGTTTAGGTGGTTGGCTCGGAAGAATGAGAGGTCGGAACTATGTCATGGCACCGAAGGGAGAGGAGGAGAGAAGGAGAGCGGGGGAGAGACGAGAGCAAAGAGGAGAGGGATTCAGGGAGATGGATAGAGGAGGGAGGTAGGGAGACACAAGCAGCGATAGAGGAGAAGTTGTTCAGGCTGGCTAGCTCAACAACAAGATAAGAATATTTAGGGAAGGCAGATGAAAAGAACAGACAAGAAGGGAGCGTTATTAAATGGCACCACATTAGGTTGTTCCTCAACCAGCTCTCCCTGTGAGAGCTCAATGTATTACTTTTACACTGCGATAAACAAGTGAGAATATTGGTTTCTATGGCAATTTGTGGCTTGAAGTTGTTTGTGCACGAAGCTGACAAGGCTCTAACGATGGCAATGTTGTTCCATCCATAAAAGTGTCCATAAAACATTGTATTCAAAAACTAGATAGATACCTCTAAGACTAGACACTATAGCAGCTGGATTGCCATGGAATTTGCTGTGCAAAACCTTTTGACGTGTCCTTTAAGCATCTGCACGGGGCACAGACCATTAAAATGCATATGGCATCCAGGCTTTGACGAGTAAAAACTTGTACAATAGAGCAGTGGCTCTCAACCTTTAATAATATTTTAACTGGGGACCCTGACGAGCACTGTGACACAAAGCCAGACGTAGGAGCGGTTAGCACCGCTCAAAAATGTCTTTATCTGTCCCAATAACCAGGCAGTGACGCACCTGCTTCTCACTTTCAGGACCCTCCCCGTAGCTACAATACACAACACAACATGTACGGTATTTACAACAAGTTGTCACTCACTTCCTGAGTCTTGGAACTGTCCGCCTTCGACTCACCCGGCCGACAGAGGGGGAAAAGCAGCATCTGCGTTGAGAATTTATCTGCTTCAAATAGACAAGGCGTATGGAGTGCATAAACGCAATTCTGTGGCAAACTCTTGCAGAAAATAGCAGATCTACAAGGTATATTGTAAATCGTAATTTTTTTTCCTCTTGATTTGACCACCCTTGATTTGACTTTTTTTCTTTTTTTTTAACCATTGAACTAACAGAGCCTGCCTGCATGTCCTCAGGTAGGCCTACAAATTTGTGTGTCTGTGTCTATCGGCGGGACCTTTGACACCATCTAATTGGCTCAAAAGAGCTGGGAGACAAAATGCAACAACCCCAATTGTATAAGTTGTATTAAAGAGGCAGTGCCATGATTTTTCTCTCCCCTAAAACATGATCAGGTATTATGATTATACTAGGAGGAAGATCTTTAAAAAAAAACTGTACAGAAAGAGTTAAAATTCAATTAAAATTGTGTTTTTATGTGGCCACACCCACCAGTTCATTAAGTATGCCTGGTTGTACAGGTGGGTGGTGACCCAGCTGAAGTTAGCCACACCCACAGTGTTGGTTGAATGGTAAAAGGGGAGGGGGATGATTATATGATGTCATTTAATCTGTGTTTTTCGAATGGGCCTTTTGACAAAGAGGCTTTACAGCTTTCAGGAGGTAAACACAAATACACAGGGAAGACAAATCTGCACACTATAACCCCGCCAGGTGGCCTATTAGAATGATGTTCACTTCATAGACACGCAAAACAGAAAAAGTACAAAACTATGGCACCACCTCTTTAACATACTCTACCAAACTGTTTCCCAAACAGTGGGCTGGGACCGATTCATGTGGGTCTCAAACTTTTGAAAATAATTTCATGAATTTCAGGTAACTTTTAAACTGAAGTAAAAACAACATTGTCACTTGTTTTGGTCCCAGGGAGACATCAAAGCTCTCCTTTTGGTCACAGGCTAAAAGATCTTGTTTATACATAGTATTTATATTGTATTTTTCTTGTTTTCCACGATTTTGCAACCCATTCTTCACCCAGTGTCAATTATCTAATGTAATCCTGGGCGCTACAATCCCTCTGCCAACCTGGGGAGAGCAACGGACTACATGAGACTACATTTTCACCTGACAGGGGAGATATTCCACGGTTGGACGTAGCACGTGGAAGGAACACGTTATTGCAAACAGTTCCTTTCCCCTCCATCAGGCGGCCCAGCTGGCTAGGGGAGGCAGTATAGAGACCAGGATTACTGCATGTTTTTGTGTGAGGGTACCCCCACCCTAGGAGACACAATGCAAACTCCACACAGAAAGGCCCTTTTACCAACCCCACCTATTGTTAACATTGTTGAGGATATGGCTGAAATAACATTTCACGATTTTAAAATAAACCCCCCTGGTTGTTGATTCTTGCATGTTTTCTCTCTTTTTTTATTCTTCAAAATGTTGTAAGCCGTTTTTGTTCCCAATTTAGTCATAATTCCTCCCCACACACATTTCTGTGTTGTCGTTGGTGTTGTAACCTACTAGCCTTCCCTAACACAGGCTGATTTTGGTCTAGAGGGGGCGGATTCACCGGTGGATCCTATTGGTTCACGATCTGTGCCATGGCCCGCCTCCCACTTCCTATGCCAGAAATTGCAAGCAGGTTAGCCCAGGCTTTTATTTTCTTCCTATTGCCAAAATAAAAGCCTGGGTTTCCGAGGCTAGTAACCTACTGACTCACCTACCAGTGAGGAGCCCCCACCGGGAGGACATAGAGCCTTTGCCCTACACCTCCTGCCCAACACTCCCTACTGACGGGTGTCGCCCAACCGTAGGGAGTACGTGCAGTGAATATTATCACCCTCCCAGGCCCGCTTCCCTCCTGTGTTCGTATAGACGCCAGACAAAGCCGGGTGCACCACGGCGGATTTGAACCCACAACCTCTGTGGTGGTGGGCCGCCCTGGCGCTCAACAGTTTTCTCTCTTCCTTTTGTTGTTGGCTGTCATGGCCGCCAGTTCCCACCTGCTGTTGTGTGGGAGTTGTGACTGCTCCAGATCGTACTGAACAACTGCTAGCTTACATAAGGTCTTCAGAGTAGGACTCAAGTCCAAGATGTACAGGTCATTGAAAACGCCATGTTTTCCAAAGAGAATGATACGATCTCCCACCACGCAAAACCGCACAGCATCGTCATACATATATGGAGATAAGAACGAGGGGCCTTTCTCCTCGTTCTTAACCTTCTTAACCTTCTTAACCTTCTTAATACAGTAGGTCTCATCATCCTCACAACCAGCTAATATGTACAGCGCTCTATTGTCGGCAAAGGCTGAATGGCATCCTTTGGTCAGAGGTTCTACAGGAGGTTTGCTCAGCCAGCAGTTGGTCTCTGTGTCAAACACTCTGATGCAGTACGGGTTGACCTCGGATGCCAATACAAACATCTTTGTCCTGATGATGGTGGCAGAGTCTTTCATGGCGTATGCAGTTGGCGGAGTTCCTCCGGTGATAATCAAAGACCAGACCATTGTGCTCGTGTCCAACTTGTACATGTCATGAGCGGGTCCAGCCTTGGAGTGTCCTCCGAGGACATACATGACCTTCCCCAAGACACAGGCTGAGTGGCTGTGCCTGCCCTCTGGAACTGTCCCAGTAACCTCGCGCTTCAACCATCCATGGGTGCTGACATTAAAGGCATAAAGCCGCTTCCTATAGTATCCCAAATTATCCCCGCCTCCTCGATATCCTCCCCAGATGTAGATGACATCTTCTACAAGCACAGCCGTGAACCCCCGACACAGGTAAGGAACCTCAGGGGGTCTTCTTTCATTTCTCCCAGTCGTCACTGGAGGTAAATCTGTCCAGAACAAAGATACGGTGTCGAAGACACAGACTTTCATCTGATACTTGCTGCTCTTGTCTGACATTCCTCCGAAGCAGTACACCTGGTGCTGCACCACTACGCAAGCATGGAATGCCTGTCGTCCCCCTCTCTGATGAAGTGTCCAGCGCAACATTCTGCACGATTGAATGGATTAAAGATCAACCGCTTCCCTTCGGCTCTACGATCTACACCCGGGGGAGTGGGCGGAGACAAAGGAATGCACTGTCCAGGGAATTTAATGTAAGTTGATGTTATCTGTTATAGAGCTTCTTTTAAAGGAATTTGGTCATCCAGGTCTATTGATTGTTTCTTGTGAGCTGTGAGTGAGCTTCTTTTAGTGGTGTAGTATATATCCATATTTGGATGGGGGTGCTTTGACGTCACTTGTCGTAAGATGACACAGATGTCCATATTTGGCCAGTGCAGTGCATAACACAATGGCCCGTCTCGGCCAAGATGTCAGCAGGGACGGCTCCGGGGATGGCGGGGAATATAAAACATTTATATAGACGTGAAAGACAATTGACTGACTTCAATGTAAACCATACTATAAAATCATACTTTTTATGCTAGAAAGCACCTTCAAAAACCCTATCTGATCACCTACAGTCCATACATTTGGAGCTGGCATCTGCCAATGATCTGGTCTGTTCAGTTATCGATACCTTAAGCGAGAGAATCCTGTTTGACGTATTAGTATTATTCGTTGTTGTTTGTTGCCAACATTCATTAGCCCCTAGCCTGCTCTAAAAAAGCCAGCTTCCCCATAGCCACCCTAGACACAGTTCTCTGGACCTGCCGCTGACTAAGAGTTGAGGCAATCAAGATTAATTTTGTATAACACGGTTCTATTGTGAAAATTGCAGATCTACATGCTCACAACGCCTCGCTTCATTGTAAAGCATTAAAATGTTGGTTTCATTTCAGTACAATTTGTGTGTGTGTGTGCGCGCGCGTGTGTGCGCGCGCATGCGCCCGAGCACATGCCTGTGTTATGTTACCTCCCACGTTCCATTCCAGCCGGCGGTGCCGTTCAAATTATTAATAATTGTGGCGCACTTATATGGTGAACAAGTGGCCTCACATGTCGCCTGTCATTGACATGAGCGATATTGACGCTCGCTCTGTGTGTCAGGGCCTTTAGTCCTTCAGTCCTCCAGTAGAGGCTCTAGATGGAAATGTCAAGCCTCATTCATACTATTGCGAGCCAAGCTGTGGCCCATGACTCATTGTGCGGATGCTGCCGGAACAAGTACTCAGGTTTAAAGTAACAGTACCACAATATAAAAATACTCTGATATGTAAAAGACATGAAGCAGCAACTACTGTATGTAACTTTCCTCTTCTAACCCAGATTTGCATCCGGTTTCCTGCAAAAGTACTGATATTACGGGCCACAGGCTATTTTGTTGCATTTCCTCTGCTGTTTTGCCTCATCAGTGACTCATACAAATAGGACTGGACAAAACAGACATGAGCCCCTATATACACACCATCCTTGTACAGTGCAAAACAAACACACACACACACACACACACACACACACACACACACACACACACACACACACACACACACACACACACACACACACACACACACACACACACAAACAAACACGACACAGCATTTTCAAGAAAGCAACGCAGCCTTTTGTACAATGTGTGAGTGGTGCGTCAGCCGTGGTGGAAAAAGTACTCATGTGTTTTACAGTAAAAGTATCAATACTGCAATGTGGAAATACTCTGTTACAAGTAAAAGTCCAGAATTCAATTTGTACTTGAGTGAAAGTACAAAAGTATTGGCATCAGAATGTATGAAAGTACCAAAAGTACTAAAATAAGCAGGTAATACATCAATATAATAAGCAAGATAATATGTCTGTACATCAACAACATAACAATGCATAGGAATATCAATCTAGAAAAAACAATAACATAGGTAGACCACGCACCTAATCAGTAAAACAACGTTTCTAAAACCTAAAAATGCGATCTAGCTTCATATAGGTCATTGAGGGAAGGGGAGTGTTACAGTAGTGCTATGGGTTTTGGTGGAGTCTGAAGAGGTGAGTCTTCAGTCCACGGCGGAAGCTAGGGAGTGAGTCTGTAGCTCTAAGTGCAACAGGGAGTTTATTCCACAGTTTTGGGGCCAGGAAGGCAAATTGTCTAGGAGGAGTGGTTTTTTGTCCTGGGGTTTTTAGCGAGGGTTCTGTCAGCATCCCAGTGTTGGCGGATCTGAATGAACGGGTGGGGTTGTAGGGGTTGATCAGGTTTTGGAGGTGTGGAGGAGCCGTACCTTTGGTTGCTTTGGAGGTCAGCATCTGTGTTTTGTATTCAGTGCGGGCCGCAACCGGGAGCCAGTGGAGGGAGCGGAGAAGGGGGGAGACATGTGAGAATTTTGGCTGGTTGAAGACCAGTAGTGTCACGGCATTTTGGATCAGTTGGAGAGGCTTAAGCGCACATGCCGGGAGGCCAGTGAGGAGAGAGTTTCCCTGGCACAAATGGGGGAAATGATAACACCAAAAATGAAATAAACAAATATCGGTATCGGCTATCGGCTTAATTGTTATTTCCAACATCTGTAACAGTATCGGCCAAAAATGTACATATTGTTGCATCCCCACTGGGGTCATTTGGCCCTCACAAGCATATTAATACATGTATACAGTATAGTAATAATACAAATACACACATGCATTTACGCACACACACGCACACGAGGGGCAAAAACATCATCTCAGGCCCCGGCCCTTTCAGGCTGGCAGAGATAATGATCAACATTTTTCAGACATAGGCTACAACATAAAAAAAAGGAATCATTCACAGTCTGGCTCTTTCTATCTCTCCCTCTCTGTGTAGAGAATGCTTTATGCTGCCAGCGGTGCAACTGAGTGTCTGAGAGCTGAAAAAGGACGTCATAAATATGTCATCCTCCGGGCTCCAGGATCAGCCATGACTTCTGGTCCACCTCTGCCTGTCACAACATGATAACGGAGCTATCTTGTTCCAAAATGTGATGTCAGCAAAATGTCACGAGCTCTAACACAGAGGTCCTCAAACGTAAGTACCCCCCCACCCCCATATTGCACTTGGCCATGGACCCATGGACTCCCATCTCAAAAGACATTTTGTGTGAGAATATGTGTCTCACACAAAGACAAAAATAATAATAAAACGCTCCCAGTGCTTGTAGATCGGCTTTGTGAATACGCTAAAAAAGTATAAAATGTGGTTAAAGTGGTTACAACGATTGTGATGCTATATTAACGTAAGTTGGTGGGGACCCCCTGGTACCACCGCAAGGACCATTTTGATTTGAATCAGTGGTCCGGGGACCACCAGTGGTCCTTGAGGGGGTTCCAGGTGGTCCCCAGCTAAATGATGGAGAGTTGGTAACCAAATGGACCCTTGTGGATCTTTAACTCTTGAGAGTGTAAAATGAAACTAAAGTATTGTTAAACATCTGCCTTACTTGGTTTACAAGACATCTACACAGTTATAGAAAGTAGGATAATTTTTATTTTAACGTATTTTAGTTTGCCTGTTATCTCTCCTATGGTACCCACATCAATACAGCATGGAATTGTGGACAAAGTCTTAACCAACGATAAGAAAATATTCTACGTTTTGGGTCTGAGAGGCTACGTCTCTTCAAATGGTGGTCCGTGGCTCAAATGCCAAATAAATAATGGACCTTGATATGAAAACGGTTGAAAACCAATGCTCTGCCTAACACACAGAAGCACTGTGTGCATTGAAATATAGGTTCCTTTTTAACCCATTAAGACCTGAGGCCGATTCTACAAATGTGACCGAGGCTGGAGAAAAGGTCCTTATGTCTGCATTGGTCTTTTTTCAGCTTTTTGCAGATCATGAAAGCTTTCAAATGACATATGTAGATATGCTTATTTGAAGGTTGTGAAACCTCGAACCAAGAATCTGATTAAAAGGCTCTCAAAATGTGTCACACTACACAACTCTGTTTACAAACTAATTTAAGCTATTCAATGATTATAAAATGGATAGCCTATCTGTTGCAATGAGAAGGTTCTCAAACATACACTCTTAGATAATTTGGAAAAAAGGATGAACTCGAAAAATCCAAAAATCAAACCAATTTTGTTAATTTGCTGGACTTGCAGACATGAGGACCTTTTCTTCAGCCTCGGTCACAAATGTCATCCAACAAGCAACAAATTGCTTCATTACTAAATAATGATATTAAGCTTTATATTATATATGTTTTTTTTTCCTATAACGAGGTGTCATTTTTTTTTTGAATATCTAAAAGGCTTTAATTTTGTCATCATCAGTAGCAGTAGTAATGTGTTTTCTTATTACGCCCACTTCTGAGCTTTTCAAATGTCAGCAAATTATAGCTTATTGCAGTGTTTCAGATGAAAGGATTGAAATTGAAAAACAGGTCCACACACTGGATTATACTCCCATATTAATATATTGGATTAGGCCTACATTGGGTGGGTGACATTTTGAATGTCTTGTGTCTTCATCTGACAAGAGATAGTGGGGTGGCTTAGCAAAATGATTGAAACGAAGTGGATAAAAGCGCCACATTTTTATTGATGCTACTAGGACCTACTGATGGATTCTGGCCTTGGGTACTAAACTTTATTTTGAAAAGCATCCATGCAATTATTCATATCAATATCCATTCAAAAAACTGTCCGATTTACGTTTTGGCCTATACAACTCTTGAACAGTAGGTCATAACAACAAAAATCTTTTCCCCCTGGACCCCTTGGATCATGACACAATTTCTCATTTAGGTCCCACCCATTTCCGATTTTACGATTTTCCACCATTTTGCGTAATCTTCAAATCTTTTGCTACTAATCTTTTGCTATACTCCTACAAATGTTGTCCAAAACTCACACAAATCTGCACACACTCGGTCTTTTGTCATGTGATCAAGATGCATCAATAAGATTTGTTAAATCCCCTTCAGATCGGCTACGACTGGCATCTGAAATTTGTGGGAGGGTCCTTAGGATGTTTTTTGAATGATGGGAAGCTGGGTGAATTTAATTGTTCAAACTTTGTATAACATATTTATTGTTGTTTATGAGAATTGATACTGGTTTTATTAGTATTAATGGAGTACCATCCGTTTCCCTGTCTTTAACACTTATGTTGCAATGATTTTTTCTCTTCAGTGTCTCGCGTTGCCATGGTTACCATAGACTTCCATGTAATTGTGCAATTGTGTAAAAAGTGCACGCCCATGCCTAGATGATGCACCACGTGTGTAGATGCTGTTCACAGCTTTCAAACAAAAAAATCCGCTTGGAAATCCGTTCAGGCATTCATGATTTATCAGCCATTATGTTTTCTTCAGATGTAAACAAACATGGCTGCCATGTTTGAAAGAATTAGTTGGTATGGGGGTTAAACATGCAATTTCGCGATCGCGATCATGCCTAATACATTTCTGGAGGTCCAAAAAAAAATTTGAAAAAAAAAAAATTGAAAAAAAAAAACTTTTTTTTTTTTCAAAAACGGCCCAAACTCGGGAAACTCGGGGTTGGCACAGCGGTAGTACCAATACAAACTCGGGAAACTCGGGTTGGCACCATATGTGTGAACACAAGTAGCCTTCTATAAACCAGTGGTGCGATGTCTGCTTATTATAAGCGACTCTGGGCTTGTAAAATATTGGTCATTGCGGTTGTGGTTTTTGTGGCTTTAAATGTATGTGTATTTGTCCACTGATCCCCTTCTGAAATTATAATTTGTGTTAGAATGTTTCGAAGATATTCCATAATTTGCACTTTGCAAAAATAAATATATATATATATATTGTTGCGAAAATAGCCGATCTACAAGCTTGCATGCATGTCGCAATATGGGAATTGACTATTTTCAAATTGCAGGAGGACAAATGTGGAGTCTGGGTGGGTAAAAGG
Organism: Nannobrachium achirus; assembly: GCF_963921795.1. Taxonomy (NCBI): domain Eukaryota; kingdom Metazoa; phylum Chordata; class Actinopteri; order Myctophiformes; family Myctophidae; genus Nannobrachium; species Nannobrachium achirus. Next base: position 13,670,937 of record NC_137821.1, on the reverse strand, counting down.
TCCCTTTAAATAAATAAAGAATACAATAAAAATAAACTGGCTACAAATTAATTAAAAACATTGAAAGGAAAGCAACCAAGCGAGAGAGACAATTATAAAAGCTATGGGAAGGAAGAAGCCCCTCCCCCTCCCAAGCAGATAAGCACTTAGCTGGTATTACATTCACAATGACCTCATCCTAGAGGAGGCCCAGCCACTAATCTCTTACATCATCGGCCGTGGTGATGTGGTGATGTCACCACAGCCCCCCCCCCCCCCCCCCCCTTCGAGGTGAGGCGAGGACGTTAAAGGCTGTGTGACATCTGAATCCTATACAACATGTTTCCAGGGGTCTTCAACATTTTCAGGCCAAGGACCCCTTAGTTGAGAGAGAGATGAAGCAGGGACCCCCACAACCTCTTCATAGATTCCATATAGTTTCCTTGTTTGACAGCACAATTATCAGTGTATGGAATCATGTCAATTTGTGTTTTCAGATATTTAACCACTTGAACCATCAATACTTAAAAAACTTGACCTCTGTACGTTGTCTGCTCTTTTTCCCCTCTACACCAAAGCTCTTTGCCGAAATAGTTGATATACAAGCTCTTCTTACATCATCGGCCGTGGTGATGTGGTGATGTCACCACAGCCCCTCCCCCTTCAAGCTTGTAGATCTGCTATTTTTGGCTAAAGTTCTCAGAATATGGACGCTATAGGGGTTCAAGTGGTTAATATAAAAAAGGAGAAAAATGTTTCTATCACACAAACATTTGGAGGACCCCCTGTAGTAACTCTGAGGACCCCCTAGGGGTCCCGGACCCCCTGTTGAAGACCCCGACGTAGGCTACAAATGCGCACAGACTTTATGGAGCAACAGTGCAGAAATGCAACTTCCTTTGGTCAAATTGACATTTCTGCCCAACTCTGCTGCTGCACCTTATTGCCTATGTCCTCAGAATGCTTGTTACATTCCAAAATCACCTTCTTCCCGGGTCATTTTAACTCATATTCTGCCTATGACAAGTATGACGGGCTGTCAATAGGCTGTAATCGCTATAAAACAATTAAAGTATGATCGCCGTTATTTTTTCTCTATAGAGCCCCACTGTCCACGGAAGCCGGATACGGATGTTCCCAGACCGGAAACAAGGGGCGGGGCCAACTACCCCCTGTATCCTGTCTCCGAACACATTCACTTCCTCGTTATGCAACATACACAAGACATGCATACAATGTCGCTATGGATAATGGAGGGCTGTTGTTTTATGTTGCTTACCACGACTGGATCGGAGAGCGAATGCGACCCGTGAACCGTCGTGCACGATGTGCACACACGCGCCCTCGTTAAAGGTAAACAAAATGCTGCCAATTTGTCGCAAAAGAAGGGGGGACAAAATCGCAGTCAATGAGTTAAGTCAACCTTTTGACTTAATAATAAAAACAAGTGTTCTGATAGGCTGAGGATAAAGGCATTAGGCAATGAGTCAGAGTGAATCATCAGTGTTAGAATGACAATCATTGTGATCTTGTAGATCTGCTTTGGTACGTTTTGATGCTGATACCTTTTGTACTTGTACTCAAGTACATTTTGAATACGGGACCTTTACTTGTAACCGAGCAGATCTACATTTAATTGCTGTATCGATACTTTTACTTAAGAAAACCATTTGATTATACTTCCATCACTCGTATCTCCTGTACTGTGTGCGTTTGTGTGTAGGAGTGGTGCTGTGTGTTAAATCAGCACAGACTCAGACTGGCTGTCAGAGGGATTTATGGACCACTTCCACTCCCTGATAATTGCTTTGGGACAGAGAGGGTGTGCACTGCCAAATCAAATCAAAATGAACTCAAATGGAAGCAATTGGCTCAAACGGGTCCATTTGGCTCCATTTGAACGCTGGGAATTTGAGTTGGAATGATATTATTGCACCCACCCTAAACCCCACCTACCAATGACATCATCACAGTGGCTTCAAAGATTTTCTTTCAAATTGTTTTATTGATACAAGTGACAATGGCTGTTTTTCAGCGTGCCAAATTATCCAGGAAGGCAAAGGCTGCAGTTTCCGATAGCTTGGAATCCCCATCGATGTTGTCATTGGTAGGCGGGTTTCTGAAGTGTTCTTAAGGCCATAGCGTTCATAGTCCGAGGTGAAGAGCTATCACCTCACCGCGGTGTAATTTTCTAGCTATCACCTAAGCTGCAAAGCACTTGGACGGTAGTCCCCTCTCATCCACCCATACAAATGTCTAGGTGATAGCTAGAAAACTACTGTACTGTATGTACGCCTTTCTGAACTGTCCACAGGTGCCATCTTATAAAGAGCATTAGTGAGCACAGACTCTGAAGATAAGGTTGAAAATGGGCGAATGTTTTGGACCGGGAGACTTGTCCCCGTGATATCTCATGGACCTGGACGTGACAAAGGCAGTGGGAAAATATGTAGGAAGGAGTCAAGAATAATGTCCACACACACATACACATACACAACCGGTGTTAGTTTTTCCTCAGAACTTGCCATATTTTATAGTAAGGTACATACACATACATTTCAGCTGTCATTGTGCTCACAGTAATTGGGACAAAACACCTACAGTAAACCGTATGTCACGCACACACGCACATGCACGCACACACACATACACATACACACGCGCACGCACACGCACACGCACACACACACACACACACACACACACACACACACACACACACACACACACGCACGCACACGTTTCTGTCCCTGATGCACTCAATCGGTTTCAATCCTCTCTCACTCCACCTAATTTAGGTTCACTTCCACCAAAGTGATGATATCATGAAATACCACTTACTGTATACATACAAAACATGTCGGACATACAGTATCAACCATTAGAGTACAAAACAGAAAAAAAGCCATTCTGCATTTTCTCACATGAATAAATAAAAGATAGCATCTTTATAAAATAATTGTTCATAATCCACTTTTTTTCTTTTTTTTTTACAGCGTTGATATTGGCAGGTGACGTTCATTGACTATTATTATTATTTCTTTTTCATCGGACAGAATAAGTAATAACAGCGGGAAAAGCAGAGGAAGGACTAGGAGGAGAAGTAGAACAGGGGTCTTCAACGTGTTCTGTAAGGACCCCTTAGCAGAGAGAGAGATGAAGCAGGGACCCCCTCTACATATTGTATAAATGTGTGATGGAAATTCTCATCGATTTCATAGATAGATTCATAGACTTGTTTGACACTTAAAATCATAAATCATCGATACTTAGTAAACTTGACCTTTTACTCTGTACTTGGTCTGCTCTTTTTTTTACCTATACACCAAACCTATTTGCCAAAAATAGCCGAGCTATTTTTTGCTCAAGTTCTCCTCAGAGTACAGGGAGGTGAGGGTTCAAGTTGTTCATTTAAAATAATTATCCTATCATACAAGGATTGCGCCCCCCCCCCCCCCCCCCCCCCTGCAGTAACTCTGAGGACCCCCTAGGGGCCCCGGACCCCCTGTTGAAGACCCCTGAAGCAGAAGAAGAAGAAAACAGCGATAGCGACAGTTTAAGAAACTACTGCACACAGCTGCCGTGACGATGTGGCATTGCCTTGGTGGCGGTGGCGCGCGTTTAGCCGGGGTGAAAGATCGGCGACAAGTCTTTGGGATCGGTCGAAAACCGTTGGCTGTCCCTTCGCCATGCCCCGCCCCTCAAACCCACAAAGCCGCCCCATATGACTTAAAAACATTGATTGACTGATTGAATGATGACATCAATTGAACGAATGACACGCACGCTAACCACCCTCCCCCCCTCTTCCGAACTTACGATGAAGTCCTCCCCAGTCTTCCCAAGCTCCACCCACCGTCACTTCAAGTCCAATGGGCGGCGGCGGCGGCTCGACGGCCGCTAAATCCCGCCCATCTTCGCCTCTCCCCGCCCCCTCTGGCGAATGGCCCCCGATCGGACAGCGGGAATATCAGATACCGGCTCGCACCTGCCCCCCTGTTTCCTAATCCAGTGGTTCTCAAAGTCGGGGACCCCCCAGGGGTCCTTCAGGGGGTATTTCAAAAAGGTCCCCAGCTAAATGAGGAATAATTTCACCCTAACTCTGTTTTATATTTCGAGAGAATACCAATAGCGGCTCTACAAGTGCACGACGTGTTGTGACACGTTGTGAGCTTGCAGATCCACTATATTCAAAGCATTTGGATCCACTATATTCAAAGCATTTGGATCCACTATATTCAAAGCTTTTTGAGAAATCTTGGGGAGAATTATAATCTTTAACAGCACAAATCCTCTCTTAGTTGGGTCCCATGCACAATCTCTTTTCAGATGGGGGGCGGGGGTCCGCGACCAAATACATATAATTGGGAGGGGGTCCTTGAACAAGATTTTTAACGTTTTGAGAACCACCGCCGTCCGTCCGTCCGTCCGTCCCCTCCCCCCCTAATCCTCCGACATGGCGTGCCACTTGGCGATCTGCCGGCGCGGGTGCTCGCAGATCTCCCGCCAGTGTTCGCCAGGCGTGCCGGGCGCCGCAGCGCCCATCAGCAGGCGTCCCAGGGGGACGGGGGCGGGGCTGTGGCCCGAGCCCGAGTCCATCAGGAGCAGCTCCACGCTGGTGTCCCGCAGGCCGCCGGCCTCGCCGCCGCCGTCGCCGCCGCACGGCAGGTCGAAGACGAAGAGCTCGTTGAAGACGGGGTTGGGCGCGCACTTCTTCACGTGGGTCTTCTTCTTGCACACGCGCTTCTTCCCCTGGTACAGGTTGACCTTCACGTACGGGTCTGGAAGGGGAGCAGAGATGGAGGGACACATTTAGGCCTAGAATTATTGAATGCTTTAACCAGTGGAAAAATAGCAGATATACAAGCTCACAGCGCGGCACCGAGTGCCACGCTGCGAGCTTGTAGATCTGCTATTTTTGGAAAAAGTCGTGAAAATGTGTGCAAATCTTTGAATATGTATTTTCAAAGCGAACGTTTGTAACTCAAATTTTGCTTCTGGGTGGTCCCTGGAACGAAATATTTTGAGATGGGGGCCCGTGGCCAAATACATATCATTTTGGGGGTCCTTCACATGAAAAGGTTTGAGAACCACTGACATAGTAGTCTCTCAAGAACAGACTAACTGAGCTCCAGTTAAGTGAAAAGGACCCTTTCTTTGACGATGGCTGGCCAGATTGCTGACATAGAAACATAGGGTTTTTCCAAAAACCTTAGAAGGATTCAAAAGACACTTATAGAATCGGGTCAAAATTATAATTTTCATGATTTTTTCAAAAATGGCAGATCTACAAGCTCGCAGCGCAGCACTCGGTGCCGCGCTGTGAGCTTGTATATCTGCTATTTTTCAATAGTTAAAGCATAAAATAATAATACACTATAATGTGTACCCGTTCTAAATGGGTTAAGTAAAAAACTAGAAAGAGTATGGTTACCGTGCCGCGAGTCACACTTGCAAACTAGAAGCAGTGCTCTTCCGAGCACAGGTCTCCACCAGGCCACACAAATCGGCCTGTTATAGCGCCACCATGAGGCTGATTTAAAAAATGTGGGGCAAAGGTTCTGAATTAGCATCCAGGGAGTGTGTGTGCTCAGTTTGGCAGGGATCGGGCCAACGGCGCCGGAGATTAGCTGGTAACAACCAGGCCACACAAATCGGCCTGTTATAGCGCCACCATGGGAGGCTGATTTGAAAAATGTGGGGCAGAGGTTCTAGATTGGCATCCAGGGAGTGTGTGTGCTCAGTTTGGCAGCGATCGGGCCAACGGTGACTGAGATTAGCTGCTCACAAACTGCGAGGACGCACGGACGCACGCACGGACGCACGGACGGACGGACGGACGGACGCACGCACGGACGGACGGACGGACGGACGGACGGAGGGGAAAACATACTCTCCCTCAGCCTTCGGCTGGTGGAGACAATGAACTCCGTCTTACCATTTGAATATTCCTCATTCAATAGTGAAAATGAGGAAAATGTATTCACTAATAAATGAATGGCCATATATGGAGATCTCTGTGTCAGTCCCTGTCCCTTTTATGCCCATATGGAGATCACTGATGTCATCAATATTAAGCCCATATCTTGGAATGCCCATATATGGACATACTGTGTCAGTCTCATGTGGTCTATGACATCAGACATCAACTTTGAAATCTGTGGTTAGATTTCGATGGCCACAAGATGGCGTCCTGGTGTTTTCTATCGTCGTTTAAAGCCATGCCCCTTTTCCCTAAAGCCACGCCCTTTTGCCTGGTGGGTTATAAGAAATGAAGGGCACGCCCCCATTTGGGAGGAAACGTCCACATTCCTCAGGGTGTTCCTTGACCAGCTCTAGCAAGCTAGAAAAATATCAATACCACAATGTAGAGTTAAAAGTAAAAGTCTGTTGTAAAAGTGTGTCAGCGTCGTAAATGTACCAAGAGGAAAAGTACTCAATATGCAAAATGTCCCATTACAATTATTATTTTTTCTTTTTTTAAAAAATAGATCTACAAGCTCACAAGGGAGGAAGGAAGGATGAAAGGAAGGAAGGAGGGACAAAAAAGAGAAGAAAGAACACAGGAAAAGGGGTGGTAAGGAAAACATACTTTGGGCTTGGTGCTTTGTGCTTTTATTTTGAATTTGTATTACTTGTTCTTGTATTGTTTTATTGCTTGTTCTTATATTGTTTTATTGTATTGTAACTGATGTGATCTTCCTGGGTCTGAAATGAAGATTGAATTGAACATACTGTAGAGGATAGAAGGAGGGCAATCAATGCAGGAAGGGAGGTGAGAGAAGAGAAGAGAAGAGAAGAGAAGAGAAGAGAAGAGAAGAGAAGAGAAGAGAAGAGAAGAGAAGAGTTAAGGCAAGAAATAAGGAAAGAATGAGCTTGCATAGATCTGCTATTTTGGGTATGAATCACCCATAAGTGCCCAGACCTGCAGCCATGTGAGTGGCATATTAATCCTGGAGCGGATCGATACCCTGATCAATAGGCAGGAAATGACGGATGGCAGTGATGACGCGGATAGAGGGACTGGTGTGTGTGTGTGTGTGTGTGTGTGTGTGTGTGTGTGTGTGTGTGTGTGTGTGTGTGTGTGTGTGTGTGTGTGTGTGTTGGGGGGGGGGGGGGGCACTTTAGGGCCCCTAAAGTGCTCTCTATCACATCCAGATGAGATTGCCTCAGTGCGGTCGGTGGTCTTGTCATCATGACCGCTAGTGGAGTATCGTAAGTAGCAGGCGAGACTATACGGGAAGGGTAAATCAATTTGGCCTCACGTATTTGTTATTGCATTATCACTATTATCTCAGGCCGGCTGAACAGACAGAGATTATGTTTTCGCCCCTGTGTGTGTGTGTGTGTGTGTGTGTGTGTGTGTGTGTGTGTGTGTGTGTGTGTGTGTGTGTGTGTGTGTGTGTGTGTGTGTGTGTGTGTGTGTGTGTGTGTGTGTGTGTGTGTGTGTGTGTGTGTGTGTGTGTGTGTGTCTCTGTGTATCCGGAGCTAATCCCCAGTTCAAATGTGATTCTTTTTGGGGGGTCACAGCCTGGAAAAGGTTGAGAACCACTGGTCTATATAACCTGCAGTGGTGTAAATGTAACTAGGTAGATTTAGAAGTACTGATTTTACTTTACTTGGGTATTTCCAATTTCCAATACCTTTACTTCTACTCCACTACTTCTTGGATCCACATATTGTACTTTTACTCTAGACTACATTTATTTGAACACTACTAGTTACTTCTACACGTTTGTACATTGGAAAACTTGAAATGGGACATTCTTTTAGTTTTGGTACTCTTAAGTACTAATAATAGTAATCTACTCCTCCTGCGGGGGAAATTCAGTATTTTACAGCCCAACCCAGCTGCAGTGAGCAATTAGGGGTTAAGAGTCTTGCTCAGGGACACACATCGACATTGCTCTCCTGGCCGGGAATCGAACCAGGGACAACCAGGGGCCCAGGCAGGCTCCCTAACCATTCAGTTATGGCCACCCATAGCTGGATGGTAGTACATTTTGATGCCAATACTTTTGTCCTTTTACTCAAGTACATTTTGAATGCCCCACTTTTACTCGAAACAGAGCACATTGCCGTATTGATATCGAGTACTTTTTTCCACCACTGATGGTTACCTGTGGGTCCATTGTTGTCGGTCTTGGGAAGGTGGCGCGCCTTGAGGACCACCACAGTCAGGGTGTTGGTGGTGGACTGGTAGCACAGAGACAGCAGCAGCTCCCCACGGCCTGTAGGCTTCTGTGGACACACAAGAGAGATGGACGCAGCGGACGTTAGTAAGAGCTCCTAGTAACAGGGCTCCCACGGTCATGAAATTCCTGGAAATATTTTGAAATTAGAACAATATTTTTCCAGTACTGGAAAAGTTTTGGAATTGATCAAGGGTCCTGGAAGGTCCTGGAAAAAATATCTCTGCATTGTCTTTGGTTATTGATTTTGTTAATACCTCTGAAATGACAAATTAAACATTGGCCAACTTGTCAAATATTAGATGCAGAAATTGTGAAAATAGTTGCGAGGCGTTGTGAGCATGTAGATCGGTTATTTTCACAATAAAGCCATGTTGCAAAATTCCTCAACTCTTAGTGCTCGTCAGGGTGCCGGGGTCCCCAGTTCAAATATGATTTCGGGGGTCACGGCCTGAAAAGGTTTAGAACCACTGGCATACACTACCTGTCTTTGGGCACTGCGCATAGGAGTAAATGACTCGTTATTGAGCTGAATTATAGTCCTGGAAATTGGGTTAAATATTCTGGAAAAGTTTTGGAAATGAATTGGTAAAAATGTGTGAGAACCCTGTAGTAAGTACACTCGACGACTCATTGTTATACAATTCAGCACGGTGAACAATTTCATTGTTTTTAGTTTGACAATGAACAGTGGAACAACATTGTCAGGGTCTTGTCTCCTTGTGTTTCATTTTGGAGTGTCCTGCTGTTTTACTTTACTGTTGTGTTGCTTTTTTATTTTGAAGTATTGTTCCTGGTGTTCTCTGCCTGCTCCAGTTACTGTTACCTGTCTTGACGCACCTCCCTGTGATGATTAGTTCTCTCCACCTGTCTCCAGTTATTCTCATAGCCAATCCCTGTGTTGTAACAATCAACACACAATGGGTTCATCTGTGTCTAGTTAACTCAGTGTATTAAGCCCAGTTCATATAGTGTGCTTTGCCACTTACATGTTGTGGTGTTCAGTTTTAGTTATGTTCTCCTAGTGTTCCATGTGTGCTCTTGCGTGAATGCTTGTGTTAATGTGTGTGGGAAACTTAAGGTGGTGTCCATATGAATATGATTTTAGGTGAATCCGCAGAAGTTTGTAATCATTTAGACCTTTCGGCAACACAGAGCCGGCGCATTACCGGGAATATGCAAATTTCTGAAACCGGGTCCCAGAGTGAATAAATCTGAAGATGCCGCCCTTGCGTCTCCGTGTGTACAGCCAAACACGCATAGCCTATTTCCTGAAACGATAATGTTAAAGCCCAACCTCTCCCTTAACCCCCCCACCCCCAACAACAACAACCATGGCGGCCGGTATCAGAGTTGCGTTCGTGCCACTAAGCGCCACAGGGCTTTTACAGCAAAATGTACTCCTCCCTCCCACACTAGCACCGACAGCAACGAGTTGGCAAAATAAAGGCAACACAAAAAGAAAACCGCTCTCTTCTCTCTTTGGTGCTTTGTGACAGCTTTACAGTGCCACTCACAGCCTGCCAGGCATGCCTGGCAAGCAGGCGGATCGTGTAGTAATCGTAGCAGGCAGAGTTAGTAAGCAGTGGTGGAAAAAGTACTCACATTTTATCAAAACTGCACTGTAGATGTACTCCGTTACAAGTAAAAGTCCAGAATTCAAAACGTACTTGAGTAAAACTATGAAAATATTGGCATCAAAATGTACTTAAAGTAACAAAAGTAAAAGTACAAAATGTTTGAAAATAGCCGATTGTGAGCTTGTAGATCGGCTATTTTCAAACAGCTTAGGTATGAAATAGGGCTAAAGTGGCATGTATGTTTTATAATATTATAATTTATGTCTACAAAGTAACTAGTAATTAAAGTTTTCAAATAATTATAGTGGAGTAAAAGTACAATACTTGGAACCGAGATGGAGTGGAGTATAAGTAAAAGCATTAGAAATTGGAAATACTCAAGTAAAGTACAAATACTTCAAAAGTGTTCTTAAGTACAGTACTTAAAGGGGTATTGTCACCTAAAGGGGTTGAGTGACATGAGCTTCTCTGAAACAGTCTGAAGCTCATGTCACAGTGTAATCTGCCCCTCGCCCCCCAACAACAGCTGACCAGTACAGTAAGTAGTCATACAGTCAGTATATGCCCACAACGCCTCGCAACGCGAGGCGTTGTGAGCATGTAGATCGGCTATTTTCACAATTTCTGCCTCTAATACTTGACCATTTGGCCAATGTTTAATTAGTCATTTTAGAGGTATTAAGAAGTCCTTAAATTGTCACTTTAAAAATGTGCAGGTACCCTGTATACACTTATACTGTATATTGGTCTGTTTACTGTTGAGTGAGAAAACAATGTTAACATTTAGCTAAACATCTGGGGACCCCCAAAAATAATTTGAGGATCCCCCTGGGGGTCCCGACCCACAGATTGAGAACCACTGCTTTACACCACTGTTAGTAGAGAGATGAGTGGGAAGACAGGAGGGACCGTGGAGGCAGGAGGAGATAAATGAAAGGAGAATGGAGAGAAAGAGAGGTGAGAACAGGTGGTAGGAGAAGGAGGCAGGGGGTGAGAAAAGAGGTGAGAGGAAAGAGATTTCCTCTCACGCAGCATGCAGGTTCTCACCAACTTGCATGTAATGCCGTGTGAACACATCATCAAACAGAAGTATCCCACAGCTCCTTGACTGCAGCCTGAACTAGGCTGCACTCTGTCCCGTGTCTCAAGTCCTTAAATTATTCCTATTTCCTTCACTTGTTTCCTATTTCCTTGTCTGTTAGTCCCGCCCACTGGGAGTTGGCCTATCACCTGTGATGTTGTCATCAGAAATGGCCAATGGGACGTCTCCTCTTCTCTATTTCCTCAATGGGAGGGACTAACATACAAGCAAGGAAATAGGAAATAGGATTGATTTAGGGACTTGAGACGCAGGTGCCAACTTGCTACCTGTGCACTTGTGGCCATATATGGCCTACTTCTGTGCCAGCAGAGAGCGCAAGTACAGTGATCGGTGATGAGTGCTGTCTGTATATACTGTATGTGGGTGGGCAAGTTGGCACTCTGTCAGTGCCAACTTGCGATTTGTTATATATGTCACAGTTACTTTGAGATTCAGTTAGATTGAGAACAGGAGCGCTCGTTTTTGGGCACAAGGTGGAGAAGGCGGTGCCTCCTTCGGGGAACTAGGAATAATTTGACTGAGGTTAGGGTTAGGATTAGGGTTAGGTTTAGGCATAGTTTTACTGAGGTTAGGGTTAGGATTAGGTTTAGGCATTTACTGAGGTTAGGGTTAGGTTTAGGCATAGTAGCATTCACCAGGTTAGCATTCACCAGCGTGGGACTAATGCAGTCAAATGCTCTACCACTGAGACATGGGCTTCTTCCACATCCAGGTGAACAAAAACAAGCGCTCCTTTCCCTCCTCTACACCATATCTTCTTTGATCTACAAGCCCACAACATGTCACAACACGTGACTTGGGAATGTACGTTACGTGTGTTTTCACCCAAATGTTCACCTACTAGCCTAGCATGTCACAACATGACCACTGTAGTTCCTTGTTCTAGAAGGTGGCATTCCCATTTCCTTTTTTTTTTTTTTTTTTTTTAAAGATTTGTTTTTGGGCTTTTATGCCTTTATTTATTATGGCTTGAGACGATCAGGTCCATTATTTAGTTATGCGGGGCTAAAGAATTGTCCAGAAGCCGTGTTCACGTTCACTCTTCCATTGCAAGTAGGGGAAGTAAACAGTCTTTTGTCTCGTTCCAAATGAAGCGATGAGAAACAGGAAATGTGCATCGCCCCTATACTGTACTAAAAGGAGTCTATTACAGTCATGCACAGAGCCTATTGGTGATGCAAGGATTCACATGTTAAAGCAGCATGCGACTGAGAGCTCTCTTCGTCACGTTGCAGCGTAACGTAAACATGTCAACTCCGTTTGGACACGGTATAAATACCTGCCTGCTGCCCTGAGGCCAGAGAAGTGGATTATTCCACCATCTGTGCCTCTTTTCTTTCCCTCATCTGTTAGTGAGAATGGTGAGAATAATAACCAAGAATAGTACTCGTGTGTGCATGCATCTTTGAGAGTGCGTATCGTCGTTGTCGGGTGGAAACCGTGTATGTCCAAAACCGTTCGTTTTGTATATCATTTTAAAAAATTATTTAAACTAGTGAAAACAACCGATCTACAAGCACACAACGCCCCGCGGTGCGAGGCGTTGTGTTCTTGTAGATCTGCTGTTTTCACTACTTGTGTGCAACAGCCTTGTATGATGAAGCAGGAAAAAAAAAAAACATACAAATTTGAAACTTGGAGATACGAGGTTTCTGCCCGACAGTGACGATATGTGAGTCACGTCTCTTTCCTTCAAGGATTTGCACAAGGGATTATGCCGATGAGTTGATATTTACACAGCGCATGTCGGAGAGAGGGCTCTATTAGAGATGAGAGCACGTCGAAAGCGAGCGAGAATTATTTATGTTTGTACGTCTATCTTAGTCTTATTGTCCATTTCATGGTCAATGGAGGGGGATGGTCAGAAACTGGAAACAGATCGGATGGCTTTTTTTTTTATAAATGCCCCAAATACATAGATTTTGACATGTGAAACAAATAAAAACGGATCAACCGAAACATACAGTACCTAACGACTAATAACAAGAGACAATGCACTGTCCTCGGAGACACCAAAGCTTCTAAGACAGTGGTTCTCAAACTTGTTCATGTCAAGGACCCCCACATTTACACTTATTAGCCCACGGACCCCCATTTGCATAGATATGCCAGGGACCCCCAAGAGAGACGTTTTTTTTTTTTTACGGCTCTAGCAGTGATTCTCAACCATTTTCATTGCAAGGACCCTATACAGTTTGACACGCATAAACTACGGACCTCCAGTTAATTAATGGCATTTGTATCTCTGAGACCCCAATTCATACTGGAAAATCAACGCTATTTTAACTCTAAGAGTTTGGAACCAAATAGGGTCCATTTGGTTCCCAACTATCATTTAGCTGGGGACCCCCTGGAACTCCCTCACGGACCCCTGGGGGTCCCCGGACCCCACTCTGTGAACCAACGTTCAAGGATATCTAGTTCGAGGACCAAGGTGTTCCTGACATGACCTTCAGCGGAGCCCCTTATAGCTAGTGGGCAGGCACGTGCACACATAGACATCAAAGGGGGCTTGAGCCCCTGCCCCTTTACACGTCTGTAAAAAAGTGCCCTCTCCAGACCATGAATAAGTACCGAAAATAGCTATTTTCCCTTTTAATAATTTCAGCCTCTGCCTCTCTAACATTCTCTGCACGTCCCTGCTAGTGGGGGATTAAAATGGGTTCGGCGGGATCACAGAAACTCTGCTGTGTACCACAATAAAGAAAGTGCGGCGCTTCTGCGAGCGGCAAAACACCTGCTGCAATAACTTTGGACATTTTGTACTGTATGAAATCATAAAAGAAACATCACCGGAGCTATTGGCAGCAGGAGCCTCATCTCCAGACCAGGACACAAGGATACAACTCAATTCCCTGGGCTTTTATATGTGGGACCACAGGAAACCAATTTCCTCTACTGATTACACACTCGCATGCATGGCCACACACACACACTCTCACGCACGCGCGCGCGCACGCACGCACGCACACACACGCAGGCACGCACACACACACAGAAGACAACAACTATCTTCTGTCCCAGTGATTTGTTTTAATGGGCCCCCTTGGTAGCCTGATACGGAGGAAAGTGGGCTGCGCGGTCGTCAATATGCTTTATTGATCTTTGCACGTGTCCTAAATGCGAACGCACACACACACACACACACACACACACACACACACACACACACACACACACACACACACACACACACACACACACACACACACACACACACACACACACACACACACCAGTTAGACTAAAACCCACACCACGTACAACGAGAGCCAACGCCCTGTCTGTAACCGTGCCGAACAAATGTGTTTCTCTCCATCTCTCTCTCTCTCGCTCGCTCGCAAACATAAATGCCTAATCCCAGCGCAGGGCCGGACTGGGACATAAATTCGGCCCTGGCCGTTTGGCCCAGACCGGCCCACCACAACAGGCACGAACAGAACATTAAAGATCCACGTGACCGTTGGCAGCCAATAGCATTCCTTATGATTCCTGGGGTACCATTCAAACAATGATGGCGACTCCCATACAAGGGACAAAAAAACTTCATTTTCGCAGCATAGAAACAAATGGCTTCGCTTCGTCCATATTGTTTTTACAGTCTATGCCCCTGAGGCAGAATCCTCCTGCCATTGCTCAGGAATGTAATTGTCTTGGTGTCAGGGTCTCCTTGCAGACCAGCCTAGTACTCCAGCAGCACTGCTCTTATGGGAGAAGAGCACACCGGATACAACGCAATTAAACAATAATGGTCGCCGCCAGCAGAAACCTTGTATCTTTATGTTTTTCATAAATGAACGCCCCGTTTTATACTTTGTCGCATGACTGTGTCGTACAAGAGTAGTGAAAATAGCCAGTGTTGTGTGTCGCAGTGCAGTGTAGATCAGCTATTTTTCCACTGTCGTGTTTTTTCTAGATTAGAGATAGTGTTTTTTCTAGATTTTCTAGATAGAGAAGATTTTTGGGCTATAATGACGAGTTCAAAATACTGTAAGGAACACCAGGTTGAAAGTTTTAATAAGAATACATTTGATCCTTAATTGTACATTGCTTTGTTTTTGGTCTTGTTTTTCAGTAAGAATGCATCCGTGTCATTCTAGATTTTAACCACTTTAACCATTATTTTATGCTTTAACTATTTAAAAGAATATTTGTAGATATAGGCTACAAGCTCACAGTGCGTTACGCCTATTTTTGAAAAGTTGTGAAAATCTTTGCAAATCTTGAATAAATATATATTTCTAAAGTGAACAGACTCAAATCTTTCTTTCTCAGGGTCCCTGTAACAACATATTTTGAGATGGGGGTCCGCGGTCAAATACATATAATTCTAGGGGTCCTTGACGTGAAAAAAGTTAGAGCATCATTGATATAGAAGCATACGTTTTTCAGAAAAACGTTAGGATTTAGGGTATTTTTTAGGTATTTTTCAGGTCTTAATGGGTTCATCTGAAAACAGTTTTGGACATGCAAGGCTAACGCCCATCAGCGACGGCATCTCATATTCCGCCTGTTCCTTCCATTGTGTGAAGATGTACTTATAGTGACAGACATCAGGGGTGTCGCACCAAATTCTGGCCCCTGGGTACAAGGATTCACTGCGGGCCCCGCACTGAATCTTCATAGGGGGAAGGGGTTTAACCCATTTAGACTGGAAACACATTATTATGCATTATTTTGTCCTTTAACTATTGAAAAATAGCAGATATACAAGCTCACAGCGCTGCACCGAGTGCCGCGCTGCAAGCTTGTAGATCTGCTATTTTTGAAAAATCATGATTTATTTTGTGTGAAAAACCTGTTTCTATGTCAGTGGTGCTCAAACCTTTTCATGTGAATGACCCCCAAAATCATATGTATTTGGCCACGGACCCCCATCTCAAAATATTTAGTTCCAGGGACCACCCAGAAACAAAATTTGGGTTACAAAATGTTCGCTTAAAAAATACATATATTCAAAGATTTGCACACTTTTCACGACTTTTCAAAAAAAGCAGATCTACAAGCTCGCAGCGCGGCACTCGGTGCCACGCTGTGAGCTTGTATATCTGCTATTTTTCAATAGCGCTGTGAGCTTGTATATCTGCTATTTTTCAATAGTTAAAGTATAAAATAATTAAGGCCCCTCCACCTTGGGCCCTAGTAACTCAGTCCCACTTTTCCCCCCTTGTGACGCCCCTGACAGACATATTCTGTCTGTTTCAGCAGCAACTCCACAGTGCACGCTGTCGTGTTCCAGGTACAGCATCTCATATTCCAATCCTATTCAATTACATGACTGGAAATGTACGAAATGAACGTGCACACATGCACGGCCCGGGAGCTTTTAGCAGAACCCTGTGGTGGAGTACTATGACAGTCCGCAGATCCATAACATAAGAGAGATATCAGCGGACATTCCATAGATTCAGGAGATCTATGTCTATGGGAGATATGCTGAGAAATATGTCGTCGTTTTCGGGTGGAAAACATGGATGTCCAAAACCTTCCTTTTTTGGGTTATTATTTCAAAAACGATTTAAGATAGTGAAAATAGCCGATCTGCAAGCACACAACGCCTCCCATCGCGAGGCGTTGTGTGCTTGTAGATCTGCTATTTTCACTACTTTTGTGCAACACTTTTGTATGATGAAGTAGGGCTTTAATTTATGAAAAACATTCAAATTTGAAACTTGGAGATTTTCTTTCTTTGTTTCTGCCTAACAGTGAGGATGTATGAAGCACTAAAATAAATGGAATATCAACACCATCTAAAAATGATCACAACTTATCCTTATCCTTATCCAACGTATCCTTCATGGCTCTGTTGAGGAACCTGACCTACAAGTTCATGTGCAGACTGGATCGCTCCTTGAATGGATTCATTGGACAGATGACAGACCCATAGCTCTGTCAGGTGCACGTCTACCATTAGAGGCATGGGTGCCTTTAGCTTCGGAGGGGGTCGGTGAATATTGGCATGAGTGCCTCTTGTAGCTCCGGAGGGGCTGGGTGAATGTACTATTATCTTTGTAATGTATTGTTTTTTACCCTATGGGCCTTGAGCCTGTAATAAAGTTTATATATCGAAATGATGAGCTCTCTTGAGGTCGTTTTAGTCTAAAATGTGAATGGAAACTGTTTTGTTCACCCAAGATACAGTGATAGTTCAAAGAAGCTCTGACAGCATCGTGTGTGTTCTCTGGGGCGAGCAGCGTACTGGAATTGGAAATGCATGATTCGATTTATTTCCTGATATCTTCCAATTATCCTGCCATTTCCTGGTGGAGATAGAGTCACAGAAGCAGCAGCTAACATGACATCAGCCTGTTTCTACAGTAAATTACATTTATACTTAATTGCGTGCCGGTGACGCACACCGAACACAAGCCGATCTACAAGCTCACGACGCTGCATTGCTGATACGATGTGAGCTTGTAGATAAGCTGTTTCCGTGGGGGGAGACCCTTGCACTACAAGCTCACAACGTGTAGGCTATTTGAACTGTTCCAACTCATTAAAACCAGGAAAGCGTCTGAGCAATTTTGTATTTCAGTGTTGGCTATAAACAAGGCAGATGTGAAATTCTAAATAAGTAAAACTGACTTGCTATTTTGAACTGAATGCCTAGTTTTTATTATTATACTTTTAATAGGAAAGTAACTAGTTACTTTTATAATTTAGTAACTAGTAACCTTACTTATTCAGAACTAATAACTGACTAGTTACTTTTCAAATGTACTGCAACTTGCCCAACACTGCTAAAATGATTATGTTTTATGACCATGTACAATTACAAACTCAGAAATATGAATCAAGAATCACTATAAATCACTATAAAGTTGCATAAGCTCCATCATTTTGTTGTTATTCATGAAAGGAGAAGAAACAAAAGGAGGGGGGACAGGGAGAGCAGGGAGATTGTTTGTTTTTGTTTACTTCAACAAATCATTTTTTATATTTTTCATCATCGTTTCTATCTTGGAGAACATAGGCTACTGAGAAGGAAAGCCATACAGTTCTACCTACTAAAGTACAGTACATCCAAAGACGATCCTAAACCTGTGTCTCAGCAGTCGACGAGGTAATCTCTTTACGGGTGCTCCTTCGGTAAGAGTTGACCCGAGACAGCTCTTCAGCGAAGGCCTTCTCCAGCACCTCCAGGATAGACTTGCGGAAAACATCCTTGAAACCCTGGCCCATGAACACGTACAGCAGCGGGTTCAGGCAGCTGTTGAGAAGTGCCAGACCGGAGGTTACGGGGAAACAGTCGTAGATCACGTCAGCCAATGTTTCACTGGACTCCGTCATCACCAGCCCATTCACAAAGTCAATCAGATACACAATGTGATAGGGAGCCCAGCACAGGAAAAATGCGGCGATAACAGCTGCTATGATTTTGAAGGAGCGACTCGATTGGATGGCCAGCGAGCGACTCGATTGGCTGACCAGCGAGCGATGCCTGAGCCGGTAGATGATGACAGAATAGCAGGAGACGATGACAGTGAAAGGGACCACGAATCCCATGAGGAAGCGAGTGATGATCATGACCCCAAATTGAATCGAATTGTCTTCATCTAATGCGAGCAAGTTGTCCCAGCACCGGATGATGTCATAACCTTCCAGCCGTGTGTACCTAAAGATGAAGTAAGGGGAGCTGAGAGCCAAGGCCAGCATCCAGACACCCAGACTCACCCAAGACGCCGTTCTAACTCTGCGGTGGTTCTGGGCCCACACTGGACACACCACACATACACATCTGTCAACACTGATGACCACCAGGATGTAGATGCTGGCATACATGTTCAGGTGGAAAACGGTACCGTCCATTTTGCACATGAAGTTGCCAAAAGGCCAGTGGTCATCCAGAATGGGCACCGTGATTCTCAGGGGCAGGAACGCTGTAACGATGAAGTCGGCCACAGCCAGGTTGAGGTACCAAATGGTGTTGATGTTTTTCTTCATTTTGAATCCCGTCGCCCAGATGACAACACCGTTCCCCAACACACCAAGCACAAAGACCAGGCTGTAAATGACCTGGGACACGATCTTGAGAGATTCAGTATGTTGTGTATAATTGAAGTCCCCATGTTCAGCAGTTGTGTTCATGTCATACATGTCACCATATTCAGCAGTTGTGGTCATAATCTCCATCGTCCTAAAACCTAAAATAACAAAACAATTAAGTTACATGCTTTGTTTTAACATTACTACAACATGAATTATTAAATGGTAAAAGGCACTTTACAATGATAGTGCATTACCTTCACACATTCATACCATGAGAAAACCATGCAAGGCACCAACCTGCTCATCAGGAGCAATTAGGGGTTCAGCGATTTGCTCAAGGACACTTCAACACTAAAACCCTTTGCACACAGGACAGTTGCGTTTTTTTCGTTTGCGGCATGAATAAAACGCATTGGATTTGGTGTGCAAGGCTGTGCGGAATCGGCGCTGCGGATCCAAAAAGGAGTCATAAAAGGAGTGATGAGTTTTTTACCGCATGCGACAAGACGCACAAATCGAACTGAGTTCGATCGAGGAAAAAACGCACGGCGGCAGCCACTCGTCGCACGGCTAATTCGGAGACGGTGTGCATGAGGTCATAGAGAATCATTGTTTTCTTTTCAAAAAAAATATATTGTCCGTTTTATCCGTGCGGTTAAACGCGCCTGTGTGCAAAGGGCTTAACTCTGGGGGAGCCCAGGATCGAACTTGGATCCTTCCAGTTTCCAAGCGTCCTCTGAGCCACTGCCGCCCCGAATATTATATATTCTTTTTCTTTTTTATAAAATAGACAACTTACAAGCACGCAACGTTGTCAGCTTGTAGATTTTGATTATCTAAATTCCAATGTACATTATATTGTGGTGTGAAATTATACAGCTTTTGACACTTAATCAGCTAATTTGCCAGGTACTACCTGAAACCCCCTACCTAAAGGAACCCTGAGGGTCCCCAGACCCCACTTTGAGAAGCACTCCTCTAGAATTCAATAAGATTTTCAACGCAGATTCTACTTATTGCCCTCTGTCCAATCAGGTGAGTCGAAGGCTGACCGTCCAAAGACTCGGGAAGCGACATCTAATCTTGTGTTACCAGACTTTGCTCCTCGGAGCGACAAGTAGTTGTAGCAACGAGTGTTGCAAGCTTTGGGAGTGCACTACAAGAGTTTATCAGCCGCCGTGCCCTTAAACTTAAGCCTTCAATCTGGGAAAGCAACTGTGTAATTTCTTTTGTCAAGCACCCCCACATTGATTTAAATAGATCTGTCCATATATTAATTCAAATAGGTGTAGATAAGTAGATAAAAAGACAATAAAAGAAAAGCATAGATACCTGTTTCAAAGAGTTGAAGAGATGTGTGTATCTTCTTGTTCAATGTGTGGTCAGTGAACTCTGAGGAGTTCCTTATAATGTGTGCATGTATGTGTCATATCGTTGTTGTCGTCACTTTCACTTCACTTTAGTCACCATTTTGGACATTCCACCCAACAGCGTCTAAATAAGGCCACAGACTGCACTGTTGCAACTAGTTGCAACTCCTTGCAACTGTCACTGGGTATTTACATGTTGCAAGCAGTTAGTTCCATATGTTTGTAAGTAGTCAAGTCGCATGTTGCAAGGAGTTGCAGGCTGTAGGTACTCCACCCCCAAAAGACACACAGAAACACAAAAAAAGGAAGTCATGTTTTGCAATATAATTTTTACTCTAGAACAGCTCTCTGTTGGAATGAAAACTGTCTTCAACATGCAAACTGTGTTAATATGCATTGCATTGCATTTATTAGTCTATTTTCTTATGTATATCTGTGTGATGTATTGTTGATGTGTTGTCATTTGTATATTGCTGTTTAATGTTTTATTTTATTTGTATTATTTGATACAATTTCTGTATGTCGGAAAAGCACTTTTATGCTCTTTGTTTCAGTCCCTTCTCCATGGTAAAACAGACTGGCGTGGGTCCCTGGAACTGTTACTTCAACATATTATTTTTGATATTTTTCATCATCATTTCTATCTTAGAGAACATGGGCTACTGAGGAGACCCTAAACCTAAACCTGTGTCCCAGACAAGGCAGTCTCTTGAAAGGTGCTCCCTGGGTTTGTGTGTGAGTTAGCCTGAGGCGGCTCTTCAGCAAAGGCTTTCTCCAGCACCTTCAGGATAGACTTGCGGCAAACCTCCTTGAAACCCTGGCCCATGAACACGTACAGCAGCGGGTTCAGGCAGCTGTTGAGAAGTGCCAGGCCGGTGGTTATGGGGATACAGTCGTAGATCACACCTTCCAGTGTTTCACTGGACTCAGTCATCACCAGCCAATTCACTAAGTCAATCAGATACATGATGTGATAGGGAGCCCAGCACAGGAAAAATGTGGCGATAACAGTGGCTATGATTTTGAAGGGGCGACTTGATTGGATGGCCAGCAAGCGATTATGCCTGAGTCGGTAGATGATGACAGAATAGCAGGAGACGATGACAGTGAAAGGGACCACGAATCCCATGAGGAAGCGAGTGATGATCATGACCCCATATCGAATGTTCCACTGAATCTGTTCGGCTGCATTCTGTATTTCGAGGGGTGCGACCAAGTTGTTCATGCACCAGATGATGTCATCATCAGCCGGCCATGTTTCCCTAAAGATGAAGTAAGGGAAGCTGAGAGTCAAGGCCAGCATCCAGACACCCAGACTCACCCAAGACGCCGTTCTGACACTGCGGTGGTTCTGGGCCCACACTGGACACACCACACATACACATCTGTCAACACTGATGACCACCAGGGTGTAGATGCTGGCATACATGTTCAGGTAGAAAACGGTACCGTCCATTTTGCACATGAAGTTGCCAAAAGGCCAGTGGTCGTCCAGAGCTATTTCCGTGATTCTCAGGGGCAGGAACGCTGTAACAATGAAGTCTGCCACAGCCAGGTTGAGGTACCAAATGGTGTTGACATTTTTCTTCATTTTGAATCCCGTCGCCCAGATGACAACACCGTTCCCCAACACGCCAATTACAAAGACCAGGCTGTAAATGACCAGGGACACGATCTTGAGGGATTCAGTATGTCGTTCCTCATTGTCGTCAACATATTCAGCAGTTGTGGTCATATGCTGTTCATCATTAAAGTAAAAATTTTCAGCAGTTGTGGTCATAATCTCCATCTTTCTAAAAAAAAAAGTAAAATAAGTAAAATAACAAAACAATTAAGTTACATGCTTTGTTTTAAGACCAGGAAAGTCAGACCTGGAAAGCCTTTACGTTCTTATATCCTTCAATCTGGGAAAGCAACGGTGAATTAAGTGTAGATAAATAAAAGCATAGATACCTGTTTCAATGAGTTGAAGAGACGAGTGTGTCTTCTTGTTCAATGTGTGGTCAGTGAACTCTGAGGAGTTCCTTATACATGTATGTGTCATATCGTTGTTGTCACGCAGAAACCTATCTCCATATTTTAACTTTTTTTGGGTTGTACTCAGAGCAAAGAAATTGCACGTTGTGAGCAGTGAGAACTTTCAACAACAACTTGTAACTAAATAATAATAACTACATCAGATCCATTGGAACACTGGGTTCTTTATTATTAAATAATAACTATTGATGGGTTATTTCTAAGTTTTTCTGAAAAGAACCCGTTTTGGACATACAAGGTTTCCACCCAACATCATCTAAATAAGGCCACAGAACACTCTGATGCAACTAGTCACAACATATGTTGTCAGTAGTTGCATGTTGCAAGGAGTTGCCAGGACTGGTCTGGCCTCAATTAGGTACTCTCCAACCCCAAAAGATACACAGAAACACACAAAAAGCAAGCCTTGTTTTGCAATAAAATCTTTGCCATTTGAATGACTCTAGAACAGCTCTCTGTTGGAATGAAAACCTTCAACATTCAAACTGTGTTAATATGGCAAAAAAAAAAGAAAAAAAATCCTTGCTACCTCCAGGCCCAGTCACGTGTCGTTAGACTCATTAGCATAATAGCCCAAGTCATATTTCTAAGGTTTCCAGGAAAGAAGAAATAAACTAGAACTGCACTCTGTAGAGGTGCCAACTTGCAGCTTGTGCACAATAAGGACTACTGTACTTGTGCGCCAGGAGAGCACGCCATGAGGTGCACTCACCTCTGGCAATGCCAGTGATATCACCAGGAATGCTGGTCCCTCATTGGGCTCATTGTTAAAGAAGACATTGCCAGAAATGCTGGTCCCCTGATTGGGCTACAGACATAAACACACACAGCTACATACGTACCTATAGGGGTGGGCGATACTGGAAAAAAGCATTATCACGATATGCTTCATGCAGTATCACGATACACGATATTATCACGATACTGTTTTATGCGAGTTTTTAGGTTTATTATGATTATTAGACCCACACAGATATTCTATAGATAATCTATTCATTTTTATGCTGCAGATAGAAATATAGATAGCCTAATCTATGATTTTTTTAATGATAACATTCAGATTTTTGATTAAACAATTATCATTTTGTACCTCAAAATATTTACTAGTTGGTGTGATGATGGTTCAGGTCATTCAAATGGGTCCCAGAAATGTTTTATGGGTTCCCTTAAAATGTTTTTTTGAGTGTTGTGAGCTTGTAGATCGGCTATATTCAAAACAATTTGGCGGGACCTCTCTGGGGGTCTCGACCCACAGGTTGACAACAACCCATGCCTTACCATTGAAACTTGAGGGAAAGCAAATTACCTTATGGTTGGTTTATTAGACCCACACAGATATTCTATAGATAATCTATTCATTTTTATGCTGCAGATAGAAAGATAGATAGCCTAATCTATGTTTTTTTTAATGATAACATTCAGATTTTTGATTAAACAATTATCATTTTTTACCTCAAAATATTTACTAGTTGGTGTGATGATGGTTCAGGTTATTCAAATGGGTCCCAGAAATGTTTTATGGGTTCCCTTAAAATGTTTTTTGAGTGTTGTGAGCTTGTAGATAGGCTATATTCAAAACAATTTGGCGGGACCTCTCTGGGGATCTCGACCCACAGGTTGACAACAACCCATGCCTTACCATTGAAACTTGAGGGAAAACAAATTACCTTATGACCAACCAAAGTCAGGAGGTTTGTTATGATACAAGATTTCTTTTTAGAGAATTACTCACTCATTATCCTCCTAGCTTTTCGCTTTTCTACAATAATGGCATGGTTTTTATAACTAAGCCAATTATGTAATAGACGCAAAATAGACGCGACGATTTCACCGCGATTCGCGACGACACACGCATGCATCAATGGTGAAAACATAAGCACTTTACAAATAGCGGCAAATAGCTACTTGTTTGTAGTTAATAAAAACAGAAGCATGGATTTACAAGGTGATCTAAATCATCTCATCGATACTGCCAGAACACACAGCTATGGAGAGGAGACTCCAGCACAGCTCAGCTTTGATGGCTGATAGCGATAGCAGGACGGATAAGTAGTTTGCGTCCTGTTAGTTTAATGCATCCATTATGAAAAATATGCTTCAAAGAATGCAGGCCAAGCTGCATCACTGCTTTACTAAGTCCCGTGAAAGTGAAACTAAAACGTGGACCACTATGCCGTGCTCCTGCACAATCACAACTCAGTCAGTGCTGTAGACACTGTAGCCTGTCTGCGTGCTGCCCGGGGGAGGGGCCGTGAAAGCAGGGGACAGATCCTCAAACTATATGACACGTTGAGCCGCGACACGTTATAGCTTGTAGATCTGTTCTTTTTGGCGAATTACACCACCGTACTATAGAAGTATAAATTAAGCACTAGAGCTGCGACTCATAGAACGTGCACTCGCTGTATCCAGAGCCTTGAGACTGTTTGTATCACGAGAGAAACGATACTCTGAAAAAGCATATCGTGGCAAAGCTGTATCGCCGATACGATAATTATCGCCATATCGCCCACCCCTACGTACCTACATAACGCAGTACTTGCACGCTTTGCTGGCGCACGTAACTAGCATAAATAAGCAGTGCTCTTCCGAGCGCAGGTCTCCTCTAGTTCAGGCAAGTTATTGTGGCCTCCTGGTGGCGCTATAATAGTCCAATGTGAAAAGGGACTTCTTCAGTCTTTCTACGGCAATCTGACGCTGCATTCATGATTTTAGGCAATTTGTTCCAAAAATTCCGCAAGTCACACTTGCAAATAAATTCCGTCCTTGTCCCTTTTATGCCCATATATCAAGATCCATGATGTCATCGAGCATCTGGACTCAGTTTATCACTCGGCTTTGAGGTTTATTACTGGTGAAAACTATAACAGTCATCACTGCGCCCTGTATGATATGGTGGGCTGGGGTTCCTTGTCAGAGAGGCGCAATAACATTGGCATCTCTTCATTTATAAAGCCTTGTTTGGAAAACTGCCACCATGGTCCTTAAGGTCCCCTTTGCTAATTCGGAACTGGGAAAGACTGCTTTTAGCATTAGTGCACCCGACTCCTGGAATCTCTTGCAACAAGATTTTAAGATGAGTACCCTAGCATCTGTTGGTCATTGTTGTTGTTGCGACCGAAGGTCGCAGTATACCATGAGAAATGTCGTAGCTTGTCCGTCCTTCCGTACAGGAAGTGATGTCACGTGACATCACAGTCATTCAGCCTTTACCTACAATGGAGAGCTGTACATATGTGGTGGCTGGGACAAGAACCAGACCTTAAATAATCTGTGGAAATTCAATCCCGAAACTCTCACTTGAAAGAAGGTTGAGTCCAAGGGAAAAGGCCCGGATAGGATGTTAGCGATGAGCTGTTGCATGGTGGGAGATCGTATCATCCTCTTTGGAGGAAACCCCACACCCAGTGACCTGTACATCTTAGACTTGAGTCCTAGTCTGAAGTCATTATGCAAGCTAGCAGTTATTCAGTACAATGTGGAGAAGTCTGAACTCCCACATGACATCAGGTGGGAACTGGCAGCCATGACTAGGAACAACAACAGTAGTGGACAAACTACTACAAAAATAACGACGTTGGATCTTTTTTCCATTTCCTGAAAAGTAACCAACCATTTTGGACTATAAGGTATCCACCACAGAACATGGAGAGAGATCAACTCAAAGCAGCTTGTCTGCTCTCTGCTGTGTACAGATCTAATGGCCTGTGATTCCACACCACTATGACACATCACCATCATGCCAGAGTGGCTTCCAGCTCTTCTGGGACACGGAGACAGATGAATAGATGGACAGGTGGACAGAATGATGGACAGACTGGCGAGGAGAGGCAAGGAGAGGAGAGGAGACCACAATAAGGACACCAGGTTGGTGTCTCACAAGGGATGTCAACACACTGAAGGAGCTGGTGAGTAAATTCAGCTCTGTGGTTAAACATCCCAGACCCACTAGTTCACTCTGTGGTTACATCACATGCCTCATTCTTGTGCATTTGAGCGTATTACACAATACACACACACGCACGCGCGCGCGCGCACACACACACACACACACACACACACACACACACACACACACACACACACACACACACACACACACACACACACACACACACACACACACACACACACACACACGTGCGTGTGTGTCCATTACTGTCATCACACTTTGAGAAAGGCACCAGTCCAGATGTAGTCTCGCGTGACCAGACTGTTGCCTCCGCGATTTGGCCAAATGCTCCCGGCATACAGTCTGGCAAACCGGAATAGAAATGAGGAGTACGAGATAAAGCGGATGTGACGCAACCGCTCCCTTGGTGCAGTAGCAATAACAAGTCATACTGGAAGCGTTATGTCTCCTTTCTTTATTTTTTGGGGCATTATTTCGTCTTTCTCTTGTGTTGTTGGTGTTACTTCAATGTTGTTTTCAAACGTTTTCTTAAACTATACACTCATAACATAACCTGACTTTCGTCAGATGGTGGCAGTAGTGCGTAGGCTACCGCTCTACTTTACCATCTGAGCTCTCTCGGTGGGAGTTGATAACGCTCGTAAAGCCCCGGGCCGGACCAATCAGCGGCAGCTACGGGCGGGCTCTGTGCGGCTATGAGCCAATATAGTCTGATTGCAGACCACGTGGATGCAGACAGGCCAATATGAGTGGTTGGAGTTGGCACTCCCACACTGTGATAGAGAGACGGCCACATCCAATCACCTGCTAAAGAAATTCAAAAAATGGCCCGCCCCTTACATCGAGTCTGCCCGAGAGAGCCCAGATGTAAGGCAGAGCGTTACGCACTGCTGCAACTATCTGGCGCAGTCAGGTTACTCATAACAAGAATAGGCAGCTCGAATGACTTTGTCTGAGCTATTGTGTTTCTGTTATGTTTCCAATGGGACTACAGTTCAGTGCAGCACTGGCTACTTCCGATACTCGCCGTTCAGGAGCTGCTGTTCCAGACTCTACAGTATATAGCATTCAGAGATTGTGGAATAGTTGTCTGGCTACGTGAGACTAGTCCAGATGCAACACTCAGACACCATCGAGTGTGCCAGGTTATTACCTGTCTGATGTATTGTTGATGTGTTTTATGGGTGATTTAAAATTTTCTAATTTGGCCCAATTGAAAAAGGTTTGGACAGCCCTGGGTTAAGCTTTGGATTTGAAATTACGTCAATGGCAAGAGATTACAGAGATCGTTACATTCACCCATTCACACACGCATTCATACACCGATGGCAGAGAAAACCACGCAAGGCACCAACCTGCTCACCGGAAGCAACTAGGGATTCAGAGTCTTGCTCATGGACACTTCGATACTAACTCTGGGGGGAGCCCGGGATCGAACTGTGAACCCTCAAAATGTTATTTTTTATTATTTAATTTTTTTTAAGATTTGTTTTTGGGCTTTTTGCCTTTATTGGATAGGACAGTAGACTGACAGCAAATGGGGGAGAGACAGGGAGTGACATGCGGCAAAGGTCGCCCGGATCGGGAATCGAACCGGCGATGCCGACAGGCATTGATGCCGAAATGGCAATGTCTATATGGTATGCGCCTGGTCCACTCGGCCACCAGGCGCCCTCAGCCTGAAAACGTTGAGAAACACTGTTCTAAGACACCAACTCCAACCAAACTAGAATCAGACTCCTGGCTTACCCTGACGTTCTTCTTGATGATCTCGCGGCTCA
Organism: Nannobrachium achirus; assembly: GCF_963921795.1. Taxonomy (NCBI): domain Eukaryota; kingdom Metazoa; phylum Chordata; class Actinopteri; order Myctophiformes; family Myctophidae; genus Nannobrachium; species Nannobrachium achirus. The sequence continues at coordinate 13,642,994 of NC_137821.1, read as the reverse complement.
TCAGGATGCGCCCCTCCGACAGGTCGATCCCACTCAGCGGCACCAGCGTCTCCCCGATGACCTCGTCGCGGGAGAAGCGGTCGAAGCTCAGCACCATGAAGTGGAGCGACAGCTCGGCCACGCGGGCCATGGAGATGCCGTAGAAGCTGAAGGTCTCGTCGAAGGCCGGGTCCAGGGTCTTGCGGAGGACCCGGGTCTTGACGCGGTGCTTCTTCTCCGGCAGCAGGGTCAGCTTGATGTAGGGGTCGGAGGTCAGCGAGTGCTCGTCCATGGGGGTCAGGCCGTGGGCTTCCTGTGAACGGATGGAACGAACAGATCGATAAAACCCGACCGATAGAAGAAAGCAATCAATTAGCGATGGGTGATGTAAAATGTCATGTCCGATATCGATATCCGATATAATAATTGCTGTTATAACCAATATACCAATATATAGTGATCTCGTTTTGGGATACAAATTACCCCATTTGGAAAAACATAATCCTTAAAAGTGTTCAGAAATTAGTAACATGATGAGCTGGTTCTCAACGTCGGGTCCGGGGACCTCCAGGAGTACAAATGGACCCTAGCAGGTCAGTAACTCTGATAGTGTACAAATGGAACCAATCCATTTGGTTCCATTTGCACACTGTCAGAGTAAAGTTTACAAGATTTTACAGTGTAGATTTGGGGTCCCAGAGATTGTGGTAGAAATATTTATAGTTGTCTAAAGAAAATCTCACAAGGCTACTCATTTAGATGTACCTGCAGCTGTCAATCTAACAGCTGACATCCATGGACTGTGACTTCTACTCCTACTCTGTGTCAGCATAAATCTGTACTAAGAGATGCTATACATGGTCATTGCAACTTAACCATTCAGCCTTATTATATACTGTATGGTACTTAGTATAGCTGTTTAGATTCTCTCTCCATCTAGGGAGAGCACCTTGGTGTATAAGAGGTGTCCCATATGACACTTCAGGAGGTCTTCTGCCCAACAGGGCAAAGCTCTGGCCGGGAGGCCAGAGCTCTCTGATGCTGTGTATGGTGTTTCTCTGTTGCTGAAATCTTCAATAAATGTTTGACTTCACCCTGACTGGATATTAATATTTTTCTATAACAAGATACAAAATGCATATTTTTAAAAAAAGTATCAAATGAAAAACTTAGCCTGGGATCCAGACTTGCACCGTTTTGGCGATTTCTTTTCTCTCACTTCTCTACACAGTCTGGTAAAGATCCTGTTTCCAAGGGCCTATGTTAACTGGTGAAATATGAGTAAAATAGGACCACGGCCAGACTGAGAAGCAAAGTGAGAAGGAAAAGGTCTGCTGAATGAAGCGAATCAGTCAGGATTCCAGTCTATACAAAACTGGGGGTCCTTCAAATAAGAAAAAGGGCTGAAAAACGCTGACGATGCAATTATCATACGCATACACATGCACACATAACAACAACAACAACAATAATAATAATAATAATATGTGTGATTTATACAGCGTTTTTTAAAGCACTCAAAGCTGCTTAACATACTGTATGTGTGGGGAAGAGGGGAGAGGAGATATAACTTTTATTAGGAAAAATCTCAGATAATTAAAAGTTACCTTGATGTGCACCACAAAGGCCTTCCTCTCCGGCTGGTACTCCAGGGAGAAGTGGAGGGTCCCCAGTCCCCCGCCGACGTCCTTCTCCCCTCCCTGGGGGGGTTTGTCCACGGCCGGGGTGGGCGCCTGGCTGGAGAGCGAGCTGGAAGGGGAGGGGGAGGCCAGGTCGCGGCGCTCCACCGCCCCGGGCTGGGTGAACCCGGCGAGGGGCGAGGGCAGCTCCAGGTCCGGGGAGCTCCGCACCTTGGGGTGGTGCTGGTGGTTCTGGGAGGGCTTGCTGGTGAAGTTGCCGTTCAGGTCCCGGTTCTCCAGGTCCAGGTGCATGGGCGGCCTGCGAGGAAGAGTTATGTATACAGTTATACTGTTATAAGTCGGGATTTCAAATCCGACCGTGAAGTGCTTTTCCCGACAAAAGTCGGGATGTAACGTTTCTTATATTAAACCATAGCCTGCGGCTCCGCGGCATCCAGGAATGAAGCAAAAACAAATCGAATCCCCATAATCTATCGTGAGAAAACGGAATCAGGAAGTGAAATTCCACCGTTGGAAGCAATGAAATGATCTGCAGGAAAATGGCTTTATCTCAGAATCTATCTCCAGGTCGCGTTCTTGTTTAAAACTTGCCCTTCTCTACAGACCGTAACAAAAGCACGGATGGCCGCAGCTATACATTTTCTTTATCGGGTGAAATAAAAGATGAATCTCCTTTCGTCCAAATGTTATCGGATTACTTCCGGGACCAGTGGAACACTGAGAAATCCCTGTCTACTGAATTAATTGATTAAATGGCAACCACTCTGTTAAGTTGTGCTGATATTTTTGCACGTCGTTAGCCTCGTAGCATAATTGCCAAACACTGCTTTCCTAACACTGCTGCTTCATTGTGAGTTATTGTCTCAGTCCTCAGCCCATCAGAATGCTTGTTGCATAACAACATCACTTTCTGCCTACGCTAATAAGGCAGGGTGAATCAGCAGTTTGAGGATTTAGGCAGAAATAAATAAAGGCAGATAAACATGTCTTTGAGGCAGATACTGATTTTTCATTTCTTTCTGAAAACCTTAAACATATGACTGAGCTATGACGCCAACAATCACTTATAAAAGTGAAGATGTTATGACACAGGCATGGTATGTATCCACCTCTTTCCGCGGGAGTTTACTGGAGATTATTTGGACCACACTTCCGGTTTAACAGCAGACATACAAGCTCACGTCGCGTCGCAGATGCAGCCCGTTGTGAGCTAGGCTGCGGCGCCGGTAGCTCGGTACAACGTCTGCGCAATGCACTATGGGGCGTTGGAAAGCCGTGGATAGTTTGAGGCAGTTGTTCTCAAAGTGGGGTTCGAGAGGGTCCCAGCTAAATGACTGATAGTTAAGACCAAATTCCAAAGCCGTTCCACAAGCTCAGGACAGCTGGCAGCCCGAGAGGCGTTGTGTGCTTGTAGATCTGCTATTTTTCCCCTCAGAATAGGCATTCTAGGGTTGAAGTGGTTCATGTATAAAAGTACGGTAATATATTTAATAATCCCTATCACACAAAGATTTGGCGGCCCCTATGTAGTAACACTGAGGACCCCCTGTTGAAGACCCCTGGTTTAATGTATTTCTCTTATGAGCTCATGTATTAAACATATCATGGTACAATAACAGTTTCCCCGATTCTGTTGGCCTCAACAATCATTTAAGCCAGTGGTTCTCAACCTGTGGGCCGGGACCAAATTATTCTGGGGGGGTCCCCAGATGATTAACTTAATGTGCAACATTGTTTTCTCTCTCAACAGTAAACAAACCAACAAAGTTTAAGTCAATAGAGTGTATAAATATGCACATTTCTAAATGGACAATTGAAGGACTTTTTAATACCTCTAAAATGACAAATTAAACATCGGCCAAATAGCCGAAATACATGCTCACAACGCCTCACATTTACAAGGCGTTGTGAGCATGTAGATCTGCTATTTTCATAATAGAACCCTGTGTTATACAAAATGTAATGCCTCAACTCTTAGTGCTCGTCAGGGTGGGCGGGGCCCTCAGTAAAAATTTGATCATTTTAGGGGTCGCGGCCTGAAAAGTTGAAGTGAACCACTGATTTAAGCGACACAGAAGTTCCCACGTCACCTGCTATCGCCGGGACTGGAGAGCAGCTTCAGGGCGCTGGGAGAGGGGTTCATGGCGGAGGCCGTCGTGTGGCAGTTTCCGTTCACGTCGGTTTTGGCGCCGTCGCCGCCGCCGGCCGGACCGGTCGTGGAGGCGGCGAACTTCTTCTTGCTGAGGCTCTCGGGGTAGATGTCGACCCCTTTGAGCATGTGCACAAACTTGTAGGGAGGTGTCTTCTGGGACTTGGAGTCCTTGCGCTGGCAGCAGATCCAGGCGAACGCCGACACGCTGAACACCAGGCCCAGCACGCTGACCACGGCCACGCCCAGCGGCACCTCCGCTGTGTGGAGACAAAGAGGAGCGAATGAGGAACCAGGTCCATGGAAACAAGCCCAGAAGAAGTCACGAAAACAGGCCACGCAAGACCTTTAAAGCCTATATGCATTAGCTATTTGAAAATAGCCGATCTACGAGCTCACAACGTGTTGTGATGTGATGTGTTGTGAGCTTGTAGATAAGCTATTTTCAAAGAAAATAGCTGAAAATCTTTTGGTATGGGGTCCCTGGCACAAAATGTTTTTAGATGAGGGATCTGCTGACACACCACATAATCCATTTGGGGTCCTTGACATGAAAATGTCTAAGAACCACTGGTTTAAACAAACAACATTATGGAGCAAGCCCAAATAAGATTCTACATTTCTACTACCAATATTTACAAGTGACTTTACAGAAAAAAACAAGACCAAAGTTGCTTATAATAAGCAGACATGGCAACGCTGCTAGAGGTGCGTGCGTGTGTGCGTGCGTAGTGTCAGACAGAGTGAAAGAGGTGGTGGGAGCTAGGGGGGAAGATAGAGAGCAAGAGAGAGAGAGGGAGATCATTTTCTTCTTCAACAGATAGTCCAGTGTATCAGTAAACCGAGGTCACACAGAAGGGGAGAAATGCGAGACATGACTGAGAGTCGGATGCAACCGTGGGCCGTCGCAACTCATAAGGTGCACGTGGTCTGTGTACACTTACTACTGTCTGAGCCACCAGGCACCCACATTGTGTGTATTGTTTTTACTAAATATTAAAATAATCTGAGAGATTCTCTCTCTCTCTTTTTCTCCCTAAGTAAAGAGAGAGAGAGGAACAACAACCCGCCTCAGGACAGTGACATCATTCCCCAACAAATCCGACCCAACCAAATTATGAATCAACAGAAACAAAAATATGAAAACTATTGGATAGAAACAACAAAAACACAAAGTAAACTAAATTGCTATCTGGCCCTAAAAAGACAATACACCGTGGCAGAATATCTGAGCATGGTGACTGATAATAAAGTGAGAAAAACCTTAACAATGTACAGACTCAGTGAGCACAGCCTGGCCATCGAAAAAGGCAGACATCGACAGACCTGGCTGCCCATCGAGGACAGACTGTGTTCTCACTGTGGTCAAGGAGCGGTGGAGACAGAGCTCCACTTCTTGACTGCATGTGACAAATACAAACAAATAAGAGAGGAATACTACCCTAAATTCACACAAATAACAAAAATAAAGATACAATTTGACTCCATCCAGGCAATCCCCTATTTACTAGGTGAGAAAGCCGAATGTTCAAGGTTGGCAGCAAAATATGTAGCAGCCTGTCACAAAATGAGGGACAACGGGTGAACACTATAAGTGTTGATCACTATGAATAGACTTATGTCATTTTGCTTATATTTTTCTTTGTTTTGTTCATATTGTTCTGATTTTGAATATGTATTATTTATATTATTATTTTGTATCATACTGTATTGTAATGCTTTGGCAATGTAAGAATGCTTGTCATGCCAATAAAGCTTAATTGAATTGAATTGAATTGAATTGAGAGAGAGAGAGAGAGAGAGAGAGAGAGAGAGAGAGAGAGAGAGAGAGAGAGAGAGAGAGAGAGAGAGAGAGAGAGAGAGAGAGAGAGAGAGAGAGAGAGAGAGAGAGAGAATTTAATATAATATTACAATATTTAATCATACACACTTATTTATTAATTAACATTATTAATGACGAATAAGATGTTTCGCCATGCACGCCATGACAGGAACATTTCATTTCAGATGGAACATGTTCAAACATAAACACAACACCAACAACAGAGATCCATTTTATCTGCTTGGTTTGCGACCGTCAGGTCGCAGTTACTATCAACACCTCCACCGGCTGTCTGTCTGTCCCTCCATCAGTCTGTCCATCACGTCACACTTTTGGCCCTACCGGTACTCTTATCTCCGGCACCGTTGCCCCTATCCATGCCAAACTTTGCACATACACTCCTTGGCTGGCAAACCACAACCTCCGCCCCTGATTTCTCACATGCCCCTCTTCTAGCGCCACCATGAGGTTGCTTATTATGCAACTTGACGGTCGCTTATCTCCTGATTTGGGAGTCGCACTGGTACAATTAAGTATATCACTACTGTATTATATAGTCACTATGTTGTCACTGTCTGTAATTCTAGAGATGCTAATTTTAGCAACCTTATTGAACAATAGTCTGAGCTTGAGCTTTATCCACAGATGCAAGGCTTTCACATATTTCCTAACACTAGGGGTGCATACAGTACCTACCCAAAACATGAGAAGTATTCCCCCCAGATGATACCGATGACCCCATATTTGGGGTCCTGGCTCACAAACTATATGTGATTAACATTTAACCAACCTAACTAGGTTGTTTTGTCATGGTCAAATGCTCAGGAAAGCTTGGAACTTCCACAAAATGGACTCCAACTGTGAGTCACTGTAAAACACGCTCTGTCTCTGTCATGATGGTATAAGTATTCACATTTTTAAGTAAAAGTATACATTTTTAGAAATGGCCTAGTCAAGTACAGATTTGATATTCGAAATCTACTTGAGTAAAAATACTAAAGTATTGGCCTAAAAATGTACACGTTTTCAAAAGTACAATATAATTTACAAATCATTTGAAAATAGCAGATCTACTAGCTGACACTGAGCAAAGTATATATATTGTATATAGATCTAACTAAGGTTTTCAGATAAATATAGCCGCGTAAAAGTACAATATTTGTCTTTGAGATGTATGTGAGGTGGAAGTAGAAGTATTGCAAATTGGAAGTATAAGCAAAGTAAAAAAACAAATACCTCAAAATGGTATTTGAGTAAATGTACTTAGTTACTTTCCACCACTGGCCTCTGTCTCTTTATCAGCCTGTCGGCCGGGTCCGACTGAAGCATAATATAATTATGTTGCTGAAAAGCAGCTATTTTCAGCGAGTGACGTTGTGTTTGTGTCTTTTAGTTGAAAATTTGTTATTTTTGGTACACGATTATGACTAAGTTTAAACGAGGCGCGAGGCAGAATGCCGTTTCTGACTCACACAAGGGAATAAAAACACAGTCTGTTCAATACGGATAAGTCATCATCGTCATAATTGGTATGATGTTCCAAACGTGGCCAAATCAACAGGGAACAGCTGGTGTTTGTGGCATTGCACTGGATTAAGTCTAAAAAATCTCCATTTTCATATCGCCGACGTGCAGCTGTTCTGGAAAATATTGTAGCGTGAACGTTTTCATTATGACGAGGTTATGATTAGAGCAAGAATGTATGATGATCATGAGAAAAACAATGAAATGCTGTCATGGCTTTAGCTAAATGTCAAGAATTAGATAAGAATCCTTCCTGATACGGATTCCGAGGGCGGGGTTCGAAATGGACCCTTAGTTACAGCTGTAATTCTAAGAGTGAGTTATGGGGACCTTGATATTGATTGATTGATTGATTGATTATCTAGAAATGTAGTAAAGTACAAGTACAGTTAAACACCCTGCCTAACAGGAACATCCCAAATAAGACCTTTTACGGTCTTTTTTACGTTGGAAGTCCTCTGTATTTAATTCATGGATATTAAAAGGTTTGAGAACCCCTGTTAAATTGTTAAAGTGCAGCTGTTAGTAAACTAATAATGTAAATAATACAGTAATAGTGTAAAAAAAACAGCCGATGTAACATCAACTGAAGCACTCAAAATACGAAATAATTTGTTGACTAAATGAAATATCATCATGTGATAATTGACATGGTATCGGAGTGGCATAGACTGGCATACTTGCCGTTACCAATACCTCTACACAACAATATGGTTCAGATTGTAGCAAATCGATGATGGGAAAAACTAAATGCTGGCTTTAGCTAAATGTCAAGAATGACATTGATAATGATCCGTCTTTGGCTTATTTTGGTTCAACCACTTTCAACATGGTGTGCCTATTTTGTAGGGGTGTAACGATACATTTTAATAGCGATTCGATACATATCACGATACATGGTTGACGATACGATACATGGACGATATTGGTTCATTAATGGCGTTACGATACGATTCGATTCAATGATTTAAAATCGATATAGTAACTATTTAGCAAAGACATTAAATCTGTGTGAAAGGTGTGGATAGTGCAGGTTTTTTAAGGGAAACATGTATTATTATGGATATAAATAAGTAAACAGCCAAATACATGGACATTGTATATTGATAAACCTGCACCTTGCCATGAACCCAGAGATTACACACATTTATCGATAGACCAGTGTAGCTATATGGAAAGGAAAAGTAATTAAACCCCTCCTTTAAAAAATGTCTTCTTAAAAATGCTAAATACAATGCCCAAGTAGGTAGTATCGATACAATCGATTCTTTGCACTGCCGATTCGATACGATACAAAATAAAACGATACGATTCGATTTTAGCTGTTTTCATTTCGATTTACTTCGATTTTTTAAGTTAAAAACGATATTTCGATACAGTTACTATATCGCTACACCCCTACTATTTTGACAAGGGATTATTATTGTCTACAAAAAGTGAAATATAGAGAAACTAGCTGTTCTACAGTGTGTACAGCAAATGGCTATGTTTCACTACCTGTCATACGATGAAGTATATAGGCTAGCACTGGGAAAGCATCATGTGTCTTTTTCTTTTTTGCTATTAAAGAATAGCAGATATACAAACTCACAGCTTGTCACTTCGTGTCGTGCTGCAAGCTTGCACATCTGCTATTCTGGAGAGGAAAAAAAAGTAAGTTCTTGAAAGTCTTTGAACTACTGAAATGAATGGAAATGGATGAAGTCACTATGCTGGGCAGCATTGAATATGTGTGCATTATAATTATAAAAGAGTATAATTCCACCCAGCTTACATATCACTTTCACTGTGATGTCACCTGTGATGTCACAGTGATGTGTCAGGGGAACCACAGTGTCAGGCGTAAGTTACCCATCCGGACACAAAATATTCTTACATCTTCGATCTGAGAGTCAAATGCTGCTCCATGGCTCAAATGCCAAATCAATAATGGACCTGGATATGAAAAGGGTTGAAAACCACTGAAGTAGGGCAATAATATTTACAAAGAAAATCGTACAAAAGCGACAGTGACAATATGCTTACATGAGCTGCTTTGCAAACAGAAACATTTCCTACACTGATCCACGGTTTTCAGTGCATTTAAAGATAAAATAAAATATCCAACATCCTGGGATGACAACGGACGACTTCCCAATAGAACATACACTGCGACCACATGTTGTAATGATGATGATGTAAGAAGGCAAGCTGTTATCTCAGTCTGAGTGAAAAGCACTATTATGAGAGGGCCTCAGACATGTGTGCTGAATCCACAGAGACATGTGAGAGAGGAACAGGGACGTGCAGAGAATGTTGGCGAGGCAGGGGCTGACATTTCTAAAAGGGCCTTTTGGTGAAAATATCGAAAATAGCAGACCTCCAAGCTCACAACGCGTAGCAGCGCGGTGCAGCGCGACGTGTTGTGAGCTTGGAGGTCGGCTATTTTCAGTGCTTGATAGCACACTGAACTAAGCATAGTCAAGTCACTACTGGATATGTGGCGTATGGCATGGATTTCTACACAGAGAGGGCAGTTCTTTCAACATAAGACACTGCATTCAAGTTCAGGAGAGTTTGGACAAGGCAATGCTCTTGAATGCTGCCTTCAGGTATGGCATGGAAAGGTATGGCATTTGCCTTTCTTTCACCATAGTAAAAAACAGCATTCATGGTCTGGAGAGGGCACTTATTACAGATGGGTAAAAGGGCAGGGGCTTGAGCCCCCTTTGATGTCTATGTGTGCACGTGCCTGGAGAGGAATACGCCCAGTCCAACTACACCTCAGTGCCACTGTGACACGCGCACGCACACACGCACACACACAAATCACATGCACACAGGCTGGCAGGCAGGCAGACAGACAGACAGACAGATGCACATCTGGCACAATGTGGGGCATCACCATTAATGTGTGCTGGGCTATAATTAGGTCCAATCCTACATGTAAAACCTCCATGTCTTACATAGACTAAACCCAAGTCAGACACACTTCTATTCTTTTTAAACAATATTTATACTGTGGCCTACACTCTCCTACATGACGTTGAGAACCTGAAGAGCCACCTCAAAAAGCTCAAAACACTCATCAAGGTAAAATCATTTTGCAATCCTGCACTCATTTCTAGTTTAATCCACAACACTTAGGCTACATTATGTCATCAACCCTTATCTAAAGAATATTTATGATGAACACAAAAACACAGATTATTTGTGTCTATTGTTCTTCGCTGCAGCCACACTAGCCTGGGCATAGGAGACAGACACAGTGGGTGGGCGGCTGGGTGAGAGTGTGCCAGTCAGAGGCATCATTTCCGAAAAAAATAGGGGGTGGCCAAGTTACCACAGCCCCATTTCTAAAGTAGCGAAAATAGTGGATCTACAAGCCAAGCGACGCGTTGAGAGCTTGTAGATCAACTATGTTCACTATTTGTTTGGGGACGAAAAGAGAAAATGTTTGAACGTGTTTGTCTGTAATGACATTCCCAAAATAGGGGTGCTATGTTGAAAGTGGTTCATAAAATAACGGTTGCATTAAACACATGGCTTATCTAAATAAGAGTTGGGGACAATAGGCAATTTCCACTGCTTGATGCCCCAAATAACGCCCCTGGTGAGTGGTACCAGCCAGTCCCAAAGTGCCGGATACAAAGGGAAGAAAAACCCAGCCCACCCACCACCCATCCTCACACCAGCACAGCCACTATGAAGATATATAGAATATGAAGAAATCTTGAAGAAATATTTTTGAAACATTTTAACAACATCCCAAAGGGCCACACAAAAACAATATAGTGTGTGTGTGTGTGTGTGTGTGTGTGTGTGTGTGTGTGTGTGTGTGTGTGTGTGTGTGTGTGTGTGTGTGTGTGTGTGTGTGTGTGTGTGTGTGTGTGTGTGTGTGTGTGCGCGCGCGCGCGTGCTGTGCGTGTGTGTCCTTGATGTTTAAAGAAGAAGAACCAAAAAGTTTGAGAACCAATTGAATGCATAGCTATAAAAAGCTCTCACCGATCAACTGCGCCCCTTCCTCCACCATAGGAGCCATGATGGAGCTAATCCGTGCGCGCTGTCCAAGGTGCTGAAAGCCTCGTTAATTCCAGTGCGCTTTATTCTCTCTCTTTCCTCCTCTGTGTAAAACCCTAAAACGGGCGTCGAGGACGTATAGCTTACAGTAGCCCTTATAGCCTATCACGGTTGTGATTGTAGTGAATAATGAATGCCCCGTTTTACGTGTTGCTTCAATAATTCAAAAAGCCAGCGTTCATTCTCCCCGGGAAGGACCAGTGAGGATGCTCTGTTCTCCTCCTCCGTGCTCGTGTTGTTACTCTGCTGTGAGATGCTGCTGCTGGCATGGAGGAGAGGGCGCCCATCCCTCCCTCCCTACCAGCGTTGCCAGATAGCGTGAGAGAAACAAGCAACCAGGTTTAGGAGCCCCTGCCCTTGTATCTATCTTTTTATCTGTCTGTAAGTGCCCTCTCCAGACCATGAATGCAGTTTTTACTACAGTGAAAGAAATGCAAATGCCCTCTTTCCATGCCATATACCTGAAGGCAGCATTCAAGAGAATTGCCTTGTCCAAACTCTCCCGAACTTGAATGCAGCGTCTTATTATGTTGAAAGAACTGCCCTTTCTGTGTAGAAATCCATGCCATTATGTCACATCTCCAGTATTGACTTGATTATGCTTAGTTCAGTGTGGTATCAAGCACCGAAAATAGCCAACCTCCAAGCTCACAACGCGTCGACACGTTGTGAGCTTGGAGGTCTGCTATTTTCGATATTTTCAGCAAAAGGCTCTTTTAGACATGTCAGCCCCTGCCTCTCTAACATTCTCTGCACGTTCCTGTTTAGGAGAACAAGACCAGAAGAAGCGACTAACACATGCATGTGACGTAGGCAATTTACATGGCTTTTGAAAATAGTCGATCTACAAGTCATGATATGCGTGAGCTTTTCTGTGGAATATTTGAATTATCACATGACAAATTATAGGGACAAATCTGTGGGTCCATGACATGAGCATATTACTGGTTTAAATGATAATTACAAAAAAATTAAAGCGAGCCTTCCAACTACCAAAACTTATAATAAGCAGACCTGGCAACGCCTCTCCCATACTCCCCCATCTTCTCTCTCTCTCTCTCTCTCTCTCTCTCTCTCTCTCTCCCCCCCCCCCCCCCTCCAGCCCCTCCTCCCGGTCTTAACGCTGAGTTCATCGTCGTTGACGCACGCTGTGACGGAGGCTGGTAGTGAAAGCAGCTTCAGCCCCTCTGAAGCAGCTCGACACGGATACCAACAAGACTGACAGGGAAAGGACTGCGTGCGTAGTAGCCTATTACGTAGTAGTCGGCTATTACACTATAATACAGTATTACATAGTGAGAATAGGCCTGCCGCCTACAGGACATAATAGGCCTACACACTTGTTGTTTGATGTCAAAGGATTCCCAAATTAATTCGTTATTTGGCCACGGACCCCCATCTGGTGCTAGTGTGGTCCACAGTGTGGACCCCCATAATGTGTGTGTGTGTGTGTGTGTGTGTGTGTGTGTGTGTGTGTGTGTGTGTGTGTGTGTGTGTGTGTGTGTTTAATAATAATAATCATAATATAATATAGGCTAATAATAATATCCCAAAGTTTTCACATTATTTCAAAATGTTTTTTTTTTTTTTTTTTCCTTTTTTTTATTTATGAAAACGATATTTTTGCCTAAATCAGCTCCTCATCACACTGGCCACCTCTGGTAAAATTGTTGCAATAAAAGGATTATGCTGTTACCGCCCCTTTTAGTATAATGGCCTATCTCAAGAAGAGCGTGACCAAATACAGTAGTCTTGTGCATCGGTTATTGTCAAATAGCTGAATAATTATATGGCTTAAAACAAGCTAGGCTACAACCTTTTAAAAATCAGCAACTTTTGCATACAGAGAACAGTCTCCATGTTTAACTGTGGATTGACTTGTGGGTGGTGGTTCAGGTACAAGTACATATGATCCAACCCTGACCTCTAGTGGTAGAAAGTAAACACTACAGAAACCTGACAGTGAACAGATGAATAGGCGTGTTGCTCACACAGAACACTTACTTCAAACACTTCAAATAGCTACAATGTGTCGGTTTTAATTCTTAACGAGCTGTTAATACTCTTTGTCACAGAAATATAATATTCACTAATGTATTCTATCATACATTTCATCTAGAAATCCCTCAGTCAGTAGAGGTTTTTGATTGATTGATTGATTGATTGATTGATTGATTGAAGACTTTATTAGAGGTTTGAATAGGAAAATATACCGTCAACTAAAAGGATACCCCCCAAAAAGCCTATGTTTCAATTGAGATCCTTTTTTAGAGCAACTATAGCATGCATGAAGGTATGCAGTAAACATGTTTAAACACGTTTGGGTCAAATTCCTGTGTTTTTCGGATGGTCAGTTGGCTACTGAAAGCAGCAGCGAATGATACCGTCTCACTCGGTCTTTTCTATAAGTCACAGTTTGTCGTGTATAATCAACCATGTGGATTTATTTACACATTTTCCTGGTAACTTGGACCAGCTGTTCCACATCTGTAGCAGGTAAGCCATTAAAGTTAAAAATTGTTAAAAACAAAAAAGAAAAACAAAAAAAAAGTTGTTTACAGTGTTACACACATGCAGGGAAGTGGGGACTGCTAGTAGGCTCTATAGGAGGTTACAAATAATGCGTTTTATCCTATTGTAATTAACACAGATTGATATTTTCTGTTCATTTATATTGCCATTTTCCACATTAGTAGCCTAATGTATTTCTTGGTTTATTCACCATGACATTTGTAGTTTAATGTAAATTAGGCGATGGCTTTACACACATCTAAATGGACACAAATGTAATAAAAGGCAATAGTCTTCCTAGGCTGGGGCCCATAAGATGCATAGGCCTATAGCCTAGGGCCTAGGCTGTAGCTCGATCTGGTTCATAGGCAGGAGATTAGAAGGAGTTCTCCTTCACGCTATGTCACCGATGAGCCCTTGCGCAGGAAAGGCTGCGCACCCTCTCGTCTGTAGCAAATATTAAAAATACAATTTATCTACTCACCAAGACAATTGACGGTTTAGTGGTGTTTTTTCGTCAGAAAAGAAAATATTTCGCTGGAAGGCAAACTCTGGTCAAAGGAATCTATTAAGATCTGTAGAGGGCGCTGTGGAGTAGCTAAAACCTCTGGTGAAATGTATTCTACTTCTGGCCAAAAAGTGTATTTTAGGCGTGAGGTGGGGGGCTCCGAGTGTTGCCACTAAGGAGAGTAGTTTTTTGTATTATTTTTTTATTTATTTTTTTACTACAGACAAGAGGCAAGGGCCTATTGGTGACATAGCAGGAATACTTCCTAATCCTAACGATAGACCAGAGCTAAAGGAGCAATATGTCCGTCCGTGGCAAGACTTGTCCTCGTCCATGGCAAATTCTACACCCCATTAGCCTGTATGTCAGACACCATGGTTTTCTTCAGAATATGACACTGATTTATGACACTATGGCACATAGTTCTAGTACTAGTAGTCTACACTCCTCTACAGTGGTTTCGCAAAGCTTTTTATTTTCAAGGACCACCATGTGGTAGCTGTGAGAGTGTCATGGTCATTCAGTGCTGGCTCTTTAAGGGTTTCTGGTAATACTATTGTCCGCTCATTTGCATGTCCAAGGCAAAAAAATAAAATAATAATAATACAAAAATGTCCACCACAAATGACCTCTGGAGGCATACAGATTACATTAAATACAACATAGGATTAATATTCCAGTCAGTTGTCAGCTGCAACACGTGTCTTTAAATCTTGAATGATAATTTATATATAAATTAATGTAATTAAACACTTGGCCAAGTTACACACACGCACACGCACGCACGCACACACATACACGCACACGCACACACACGCACACACACACACACACACACACACACACACACACACACACACACACACACACGTACTAGTATTACAGACGCCTCAGGGTGCCAATTCTTGGCCATCTGGCCAGTGATATATGGGCATTACCAAATATGGGCATTCCCAGATATGTCCTTAATATTGATGACATTGGGACAGGGATCTCTAAATGGGCATAAAACGTATGTTAATTAGTAAAGCCAAGCAGGGCCTTGGCGAGTTATGGTCTGGGTTTGATGCCTGGGGATCTCCATATATGGGCATAAGGGGGTACCTTGGCTTAACAGGGCATCTTCTGGGAATGGGCCATCTGGCCAGTGATATATATCAATGACATCAGGTATCTTCATATATTACTAGTAGAGTATGTTTATAAGTGAACAACATACTATCTATCTATCTAAATAACAAATAAACATTACACATGAATATCACTACACTAAATCCTTTTTTTTTTTTTTTTTTTTTTTAAGGACTTCAGGTGATTGGCTCATCTCAGCCTGTGAAGGCCAAAGTGGGAGATGACGTCATCCTTCCTTGTCACATTGAACCTCCTGTCAACGTGGAGAATAGGACGGTGAAGTGGACCAGAGTCACCAGACCTGACGTGAAGCTTGTGGATTCTTGGCGTCAGGACCACCGGAGGACGTCCCTGTTTCCCGAGCAGTTGTCTCGTGGTAACATCTCCCTGAAGATGTCCCGAGTGAAGCTCTCAGATCAGGGAACATACAAGTGTTCTGTTCCACACCTGGGCCGTAGCAGTGAGATCCAGCTCCGTGTTGGTAATATTTACTGTTCAATTTACTTCATTTTAATGAACTTGCTCCATCAGAAGTTATGGGGGTAATATGTAATATAATAATATATTACTCCTGATTCCAACTAATAAGTATTATACAACAGGTAGTCGGGCTCTCAATGGAAAACAGGCTCTCCAACCGTGCATATAACGAGCAATACTGCACTGTCTCTCATCAAGTAAAGAAATCAGCTGCGTTGGTCACGAAAGACCGCAAGCGCTTCTCTCTCCCCACACTATGCTAGGCGGTTGGCTAGCGGTTTTCATGTGACGTTAAGGGACACAGTAGCTAAATGTGGCATTAAAAGATTACAAATTCCTATCGAATCTCTTAATTACAATGAAATAAAGTTGACGTGTTTTTTTTAAGGGCAACAGTTGTATAATCGCAATATTACACTCGAGGGTCTGCATTAACACGGTTATCCTGCACGACAGCCTTTTCGCAGGAACGAGCC
The DNA here is from genome assembly GCF_963921795.1 of Nannobrachium achirus. Lineage (NCBI taxonomy): Eukaryota > Metazoa > Chordata > Actinopteri > Myctophiformes > Myctophidae > Nannobrachium > Nannobrachium achirus. Next base: position 13,626,715 of record NC_137821.1, on the reverse strand, counting down.
GACAGGCGAGTTCCGTAGGAAGGGCTGGAGTGTTAATGCACACCCTCTTGTGTAATATTGCTTAATTATAATATTATTTATTTTGTAAGGAGTAATACTGTAACTCCCTTTAGGCACGGACAGACACAGTTTCCTTGATACTGATTTATTGGAAGGCTTGGTCCTCCAATCCACCGTGAAAACTATAAACAATAATCATAAAACAGACACGTCACAATCACATACATAAACACCATGCACAGCATGTAGATCAAACATTTCACCAAAGTAAAATACAGACAAACAAATACCTCGTTGGCTGCGTGCAACACAAAAAAGGAGTACTTGATCTTCAGGTCCTTATGACCCATTCACTTAGTCTTCAGGTCCTTATAACCCTTAACTTTCTTGTAACTATAAACTTTCAGACAGTCTCTTGTGACAGAATGAACAGAGCACAGAGCTCCTGCACCTTGCTGCTTCTCTCTTGCTGCTTGTGGCTTGAGTGCTTAATTGCCTGATGCAAAAGTCCTGTGTAAACCCTTGGAAGTGAAGCTAGTGAAAACAGACCAAACGAGACACATGAACTGACTTAGAACCTTCAAAATAAAAGCATTACAACAACTTGACTTAAAGAACATGAAATACTGTACATAAACGTGACCTTTTAACCTTCTTATGAACTTGACTTCTTAAACTTCTTAATTACTGTATGAACTTGGAAAATAACAATCATGAACTTTGTCAACCTGTAGTGGCGACAGTTACACTCCCACCAAATCACACAAACCTTAATGTGGGATTTCTTTTAACTTTTAACTTCAAAATAAACCCTTTTACTTAAACAGTTACCATGAAATTGCAGGCAAACATTAAACATCTTTGTCTGCTTTAAGCAGGAAAAAACACATTTTTTATCCAGGGTTGTCTGAGTACACCTTTTTAAATACAGGGTTTCCCATACAATCATAAGTCATATCTTTACGCAACTCTTGTATTATTAAGTCTTGTATTCTCTTTTCCCTATCATCTGACCCTGCTTGGACATCAGTGATGCAGTCCAACTTCTGTTGGTTGGATTGTGCCAGATCCTCTTCTGGAAGGATGATCTCATTGACCTCCAAATTCTTCCTTTTCTCGTGATGCTTTCGTCCTGGTTCCTTGTGGTTGTTCTCCAACATTGGATGCTTTGTGTGTGTTCCTTCTTTATCCAAGAATGGATTCAACTTGCACATCCTGCTGTCTTTAGTCTTGGTAACATCTTTCTTGACATTAGCAAGTTCTTCTTTTCTTTCTTTTAAGCTTGCACTTTCATTGGTTCTTTGTTTCACACCTTTATCTTCTTTGCCTTCTTTTGCTTTAGTGCTACACACAAGAACCTCTTTCTTGATCTCTCCCACCTTGCGTTCTCCGCCAGGTAGCTTGAGATCTTTTTTGTCTTCACATGGATTCCCTTGACCAACAATACTCCATCCAAGGTCTGTACGCTGCGCATAAGGCTGGTTGTTGCTACCAGACACAACTTCCCTTGGTATTAGGGCTTGTGAGCAGTTGTACCCAAGGAGCAGACCTACTGGACAGTCCTTCAGAGGTGGTATCTCATCTTGGAGATGCTCTAGATGGGGCCAAGCTCTTGCAGTTTCACTTGTTGGTATGTGAGTTCTGTTGGCTGGAATAAAACCACGAGTGTAGACTGGTGGTAAGGTGATTCCTTTCCAAGAGTAAAAGCCTCGGACTCTTAGATTACTTACTATTTGGGAGCTTATGACTGTACTTCCTGCAGTCATAGTCGAGAGCTTGAGCTTAACTTGTTCTTTGTCTGCTTCCAACTTCTCCGCTATGTCACTCAGTACAAAGGTTGCGTTGCTTTGGGAGTCCAACAGAGCATATACAAGTATTTCTCGTGCTGGTTGAGTTGTGGATGAAAGCCAGACTGGAATTATTGCAGCTGTTTGTACCTTTGCTTCGTGAAGTATTACTCTATTTGAAACAACATCTGTGGTTTCTTCTTCTGATGATGATTGTCGATTTTCTTGACTTGTACTTGGCTTAACTTGTGGTGAGCTTTGGTCTTCTTTGATTCGCTCTTCATGCAGACAAGTAGGATGCTTCCTTTGGCAAGTGTCGCAGACACTCCTATTGTTGCAACTTTTTGATTGGTGACCATACTTGAGGCAACCAAAACATAGTCTCTCCGCTTTCACAAACTTGATTCTGTCCGACATCTCTTTCTCCATGAACCTTCTGCATTTAAGCAACTCATGCCCTGTCTTGTCACAGAGAATGCACTTTATGACAGCTTTGTTGTTGGAGCTTGCGGTCAGTGTCTCTTCATTTGAACTTGTGTTCAATGACTTGGCTTCAAAACGTTGTCTTTGTGGCTTTGGTTTGTCAGCCTCAAATTCTTTAAGTGACTGCACTGAAGTGACAGGGTCGCAGGCAATGTTTGCTTCTTTTGTTAGAAACATGACAAACTGGCTGAAGGAGGGAAATTGGTTACTTGCTTCCTTTATTTCCATAACCTTCCGATTCCAGCTCGCCGTGAGCCAATCCGGTAGCTTGAAAAGGATGTTCCTGTTCTCATTACAGTCATTCAATATTTTCAATTCTTTGATGTGGACCATGGCAGCCTCACAACTGCGGAGAAAATCTGTGAACTCTCTGAGCTCAAAGCTGTCCTTAGGCCCTATCTTAGGCCATGCTTGGAGCTTGTCTCTGTATGCCTTAGCAATTGTGAACGGATTTCCATATCTCTCCTCCAGAATCTTCCATGCTGCAACATAGGCAGATTTGGTTCCGAGCAGGAAGTAGCCATCAAGTGCTTTCTTGGCTTGACCACCCACGTATCTTCGTAGGTAGTAGATCTTCTCATCCTCTTGTATGTTCTTCTGGTCTATCAATATTTCAAATGACAGTTTCCAGTCAGTGTACTTCAACGGATCCCCACTGAATATTGGCGGTTCAGGAATTGGGATTCTGTTGGCACTTAAAGCACCTGCTAGCATCTTAACGAGCTCTGCTGTACTGTCATTGGAGTTGGTCACAGCTTGAGGTACAGAAGACATATGCATGGGCATAGGACTAGTGGGAGCAGGTACTTGGTTACCTGCTACCGCTTGTGGTACGAAAGACCCATGTATGGACAGAGGACTTGTGGGAGCAGGTACTTGGTTACCTGCTACAGGCACATGTCCTTGTAGTATGTCACTTTGTTCTTTTTTGTCACTCCCTTGATCATACACCAGGATTCTCGCTTGTGCTGCATTAAGACTTTTCACTGTCTCCAAATGCTTTATCTTTCTCCGTTTTTCATCCAGTGTTTTTTGTAGAGCTAACTGCTCTTCTTGTAGTTTAGCTTTAAGTTGAGCTTCTTCTTCCTCTTGTTGTAAACGACTTTCTTCTTGTTGTAAGCGACGCTTCCTTGCTGCTGCTTCTTGTTCAGCTAGCTTCTTTCCAGCTTCTACCTCAAGGAGGTCTAATTCCAATTGTTCTCTCTCTTGCTCTTGTAGCACTTTTAGAACAGCTTGGTTTGCAGCAGCGTCAGCGACAGCTTCTTGTCGTTTTACAGTAGTCCTGGTGGTGTGCACCGAGTTGCTTTTCAAGATAGAAGCAAGAGAGCTTACGCTTGAGTCAAAGAGAGAGCCTGCTTCTGGCCATTCTAGCTCTTTTTCTGTAATATTTCCATCCAGCCTACTCCTAGCTCGGGAGAAAATGCAGTCAGAGATCTGTACACACAGATCTACCTTTCGTCGTATCTCCTGCTCGGGAGTTGAGACTTGGCGTAATTCTTCGTAAGCACATGTGACATCTATAGCAAGACGCCTGACTTCTTCAGAGATGTCGATAATCAATTGATCCTCCACAGGCACTGTTCGTGATAATAGCTGTTTAGCTGATTTAGCCCGTGGTCTCCATTTATCATAAATGAAATTGAACCTTTGTTGAAAAAGCTTCATTTTGCTTGCTTGCATTTCTTTACCCTTTTCCGTTAGGGTTTTTTGTCTTTCACTTCGTCTCAGCTTCTGAGCTTCATCTTGCTGTTTTTCCTCTTCAGCACCACTCACTTCTTTCGGTTGTGGTTGTTCATCTCCGCTGTCCCTAATACTGTCCCTAACCTGTACAGTATGATCACCTTGTTGCGACATTTTAAACAGCAATCAAATGAACTCACTTTGTAAATAAACCTTTTAAATTGTCCCAAACAGAAAATAGTCATGAAATGAAAATAAATGATATCTCCAGATCACTTTTTACGTAAATGAATAGATGAACCCGTTCAAAAATGTAAATATCACTTAAATGTAGGCCTAATGTAAATACCTTAAAATCTTAAATATTAGATTCAACCTTTAAGCGTGGGCTTCAAAACACTCAATGCACTGTAGGCACTTTAAATCACTTCAAAACTCAAATATCAATGGCAGTTAACCAGATAGCTTCAATATCAAATGAAATAGTGCTTCACTTATTTTAAACCCAAAACGTTTTTAACTTGGCACATTATTATCATCACATGAAATGAGAAATGTCCTTTTTTAACTTGTACTTTAGTTCCTTTTTTAACTTTTCACTTGAAAGTGTCTCTTGTAAATTATGAAATTCAATTAAATCAATTGAGCAGATCAGTCCAAAAAACGTTTACTACACACTCCACTGTATCTTCAAAGTCTTCTTCTTTTATCACTGTCACTGATTTAAGTGTCCAGTCTTTATTGTTTTGTTCTGTAAACGTTCAGATTACCTTGTCTCTTCTGTGTGGGTGACTGTGTGTGAGTGGGGAGAAGAGGAGGGGGGGGGGCGCTTGGGTCTGGGCTGCTCCTCTAGCAGCCTTGATGACGAGGCTCCGTGCAGCTGGCCTGGGCTGCTCCTCTGGCAGACTTGATGAGGAGGCTCCGTGCAGCTGGCCTGGTGCTTTGATCTTGCCGACTGTCGTTGTACACTGCGTCGTTGAACAGTGCGAGTTTTCACTGTAACTCCCTTTAGGCACGGACAGACACAGTTTCCTTGATACTGATTTATTGGAAGGCTTGGTCCTCCAATCCACCGTGAAAACTATAAACAATAATCATAAAACAGACACGTCACAATCACATACATAAACACCATGCACAGCATGTAGATCAAACATTTCACCAAAGTAAAATACAGACAAACAAATACCTCGTTGGCTGCGTGCAACACAAAAAAGGAGTACTTGATCTTCAGGTCCTTATGACCCATTCACTTAGTCTTCAGGTCCTTATAACCCTTAACTTTCTTGTAACTATAAACTTTCAGACAGTCTCTTGTGACAGAATGAACAGAGCACAGAGCTCCTGCACCTTGCTGCTTCTCTCTTGCTGCTTGTGGCTTGAGTGCTTAATTGCCTGATGCAAAAGTCCTGTGTAAACCCTTGGAAGTGAAGCTAGTGAAAACAGACCAAACGAGACACATGAACTGACTTAGAACCTTCAAAATAAAAGCATTACAACAACTTGACTTAAAGAACATGAAATACTGTACATAAACGTGACCTTTTAACCTTCTTATGAACTTGACTTCTTAAACTTCTTAATTACTGTATGAACTTGGAAAATAACAATCATGAACTTTGTCAACCTGTAGTGGCGACAGTTACAAATACAGTATGTAACAAGTAACATTATTCTGCTGAGTAACATTGCCCAACACTGCCGAGTCCCTACTCCTCTCTCTCGCCTTGGATACCGGGCTGCTCATCATCAACAAAAATGTAAAATATACTAACCTGTATTTAGCCAAGCTGTTGCTGTTGTCATCTCATCATTAGATTAACGTAGCATTCTCTCGGTGGGTGTAAACGTTGTTTTCAACCCAAATGCACATGTAACATTAGTAGGTTAACGATGGCTTGACAATCAGCGCAAATATAATGCTAGCTATAAACGTTTCTCTATCGGAGTCTTGTCTGAACACAGTGAAGCCTGTTCTTCCAGTGTGGAGGGACAATATCACGTGTAGATGTGTTTTAAAAGAAGTGCACAATTACCATTCTTTTTTACATTGACTTTTGTTTAGTAGCTGTCTCTATGCCGCCTGTGTCCCTGCCCTGTGTGCGTGTGTGGGGGGTCTCTCTACTTCTTTCCAAAAAGACTGACTGGCTGATTATTAACTGACTGATAATTGATATTCTCTTTATTTGCTTTTGCAGGGGGTTTGTCTCAGCCAGTGATCTCTCTTGTTGGATCAAAAGCTGATCTTTTATCTTGGAGATGTGATTCTGGGTGCTGGTTTCCTGAACCTGAGATGTCTTGGCTGGACAGCGATGGAAAGAACATCACTGCTGGACCCTCGGTGACGGAGAAACGGTCAGATCACTGCTATGTTGTCCAGAGGTCCGTGACCGTGGCTCCAACAGAGCATGTGACCTGTAGAGTTCACCTCCCACACATCAGCCACACTGTTGAGATACCCAGTGTCAAAGCAGGTAATGGACATCACTTCAATTCAATTCAATTCAAAGGGCTTTATTGGCATGAGAAAACATACGTTTACATTGCCAAAGCAGAAGTGTACACAATACAATACAATACAATACAATACAATACAATACAATCAGAACAAAATATGCACAAGTGAAAAGAGTCTAACAGTTTTCATGCATCAAGTTTACATGCAGGCAGAGCAGGGATATACATCACTCTCTATCATGCCTCTGTAACCCATTAAGACCAGAAACGCATTATTATTAAGCATTATGACCATTATTTTATGCTTTGACTATAAAAAAAAATAGCAGATATACAAGCTCACAGCGCGTCACTGAGTGCCGCACTGTGAGCTTGTCGATCTGCTATTTTGGGAAAATTGTGAACATTTGTGCAAGTCTTTGAATATCTTTGACCCGATTCAATAAATGTCTTCTAAATCCTCAGAAGGTCTTTGAAAAATGCATGTTCCTATGTCAAGGACCCCCACAATTATAGGTATTTAGCCACCGACCCCCGTCTCAAAATACGTTGTTCCAGCGACCCCCAATAGCAATGATGCTACAAGATGGCGTCCACGATGGCTGCCGGGAGCTTAAAATGGCTCTTTCTCAATTACTTGAGACCCCAGTGCCATCAGTTGTGTCCCTATTATTGGGCGAACATTCAGTGTAAATAGCCAGTGCAATTGTGATCTTGTAGATCGGCTAGTTCCACTGAATGAATCACACTGAACCACCACATAAGTGCAATGACAGGGGACTAATGTGTTGATCATGTAATGCGATACTTAATATTATTATTCAAAACATTATATTAATTGCTTACTTGTTACTGGAGAAGTTAATAATAGTATAATAATGTGTTGCTTTTATCCAGACAGTGAACCATTTTAACACTTCTGTTATTATTGTTATGACTGTGTTTCAGAGAGTGAGTCAGTCAAGCAGCAGCAGTCAAGTCTCAGCGCAGCAGTGATCGCAGCCATTGTTCTTACAGTCATTGCAGTCATCGTTGTGGTGACAGCAATAGCGGGATATTTCTACCTGAAAAAGCAGAGGCAGACTAGTAAGTATTTCACAGATTTATGAACGCTTTCTATATTTAGTTTTGTGTTGTCTTTTTACCATAACAATTGACTGTAGCCTATTACCTGTACTGATAACAATCTTGTTGATAGCATATTCAATCAATCAATCAATCAATCAATCAATCAATCAATCAGTCCCATCAGGTTCCAATGAGATGAACATGAGTCGAGTGTCGGGAGAGGAAGAGCCGCTGAAAGACGACATCACCCCTAGTCCATCACCAAAACCACGAGAATGGCGCCCAGTCAGTAACAGATGGAGACCACAGTTAAAGAAGCTTGTAAACGCAGATGACTGTGACATTACCAAAGTTGGGGGTTTTGTGTTTGGCAACGTCGAGGAATTCCGCATCGCAAAGGGAAGTGATGGAGACGAGGTTTTCTTGGGGCTAAAAGATGACGGCACTGAAGTTGCAGTGAAGAGAACGACTAAACTCAACGATGAGGTGCTGAAGAAAGAACAAGACTTGTTGAGTCTTCCACACCTTGACGATCCTTCGATTGTACGATACCTGGGCTTTGTAGAGGATAAGAACTTTGCCTACCTTGTTCTAGAGTTATGTGAATACGACCTGGAAGAATATCTCACTAAACACAACCTTTGTGAATTGGAGAAAAAACAGCTAGCAGAGCAGGTTCTCAAGAGTTTAAGTATTCTTCATTGTCACGAACCTACAATTCTCCACCGGGACATCAAACCCCAGAATGTCTTGATTGGTAAGCAATAAATGAAAAATAATAATAATAATAAAAAATAAAAGATAAAGAAAGAAATAATTAACTTATGTGGAACCCTTGTATCGATCTTCTCCCTTTGCCCTGCAGATATTCGAGGCAAGGCAAAATTAGCAGATTTCGGGATAAGCCGGCTATTACCTGAAGGACAAACGAGCGCTTTAGGACCCAGCTGCTGGAAGGCAAAGGAGACTTTGGATGCAAACAGTGATGTCCCATATGCAAGAAGCAGTGATATCCAGGTTGTTTTTTATTTTATATATCTCTGCTGTCGGGGCAAAACCTCCTAACTCCAAAATGTTCATTTTCGGGAAAATGAGCTCAAGTGGAGTTAGGAGGTTTTGACCGAAGGGCTTTTAACTACTTTTCATTATTGGTTCAATATTATTTTAACCAACACACAGACGTAAAGGGTGTTCAATAGCACATATTTATGGAAAAAAAGAGGGGGCCAATCGGGTGGAGTTAGCTGGTTGGTTTTGTCCCAAGCACTTTTTACTACTTTCCATTGGTTCAATATTATTTTAACCAGCACTCAGATGTAAAGGGTGTTTAATAGCCCTGATTTATGCCAAACAATCTAAAATCTAAAAAATGGAGTTAAGAGGTTTTGGCCAGACAGTGACGATATGTAGCCTATATTTGCTTTATGAATGACAACAGCATAAACGTGTTCTTACTCATTCTCATGCACATTCCTAAGGTGGCTGGGATGTTGATATATTACATCCTTTCTGGAGGCGATCACCCATTTGGCAGAGGCGCTGCTCGAGGTGCAGTCAACATCAAGGATGGAAACTACACCATGTTCCATGTTCACAATGTGGTTGCCATGGATCTCATCGAGAGGATGATCAACGAAGACCCAAACAAACGTCGCACAGTGGCGGAATGCTTGGCTCATGGCTACTTTTGGTCAAACGAAAGGTAAGTTAGAACAAACATTTTACATTGCACGCATTATTCATTGATTCTCTGATATCTAAATCATTATCTCATCACTGATGTAACCTGCAGGAGAGGACCTCGTCCAGGCGAACTGACCGGGTTAATCACACCTCCCAACAGCATGGATCTGCCCTCTTGATCCAAAGCCACCTATGGCAGTGATGTTGCTAGGTTTTCAATGTAATGGGTCCCGGGACCCACAGGTGGCCATTCAAATGGGTCCCAGAATTATTTTATGGGTCCCTCGACGACACACGCTTTATGTGTCAACAGCGAAGACATCAAAAAGGACTTTGATTTAAACAAATAGTGGCAAATAGCTACTTGTATGTAGTTAATAAAGGACAAAAGCGTGGATTTACAAGACAATCTCAATCATCTCATCAATAATGCCAGAACGCACAGCTGTGGAGACTCCACCACATGCAGCTCAGCCGGTGCAGTGAAATGACTTCTTCTTCTTCTTTCGTGTATCATCATCCTTGATGATTGGTTGACTGATAGGAGGAAGGATAGAGTTGTATGCATCCTGGGGATGCAGGGATGCTTAGTTTAATGAGTCCTTTATTAAAAATCACACCCGTGTGAACTGAGCGGTGGTCGTGGAGGCTGCGCAACAGCAAAACAAATATACATGCATACATGCATGCATGCATGTATGTCACTCAGGCCGCCACTGCTATTGCAGTTGATGCTCAGGGCAGACTAGACTCAACAGCACCTCTCTGGTCACCCAGGGTACTCAGGCTACATACACCAGAGGCTACATACAGACAGACAGACACACACACACACACACACACACACACACACACACACACACACGGATACACACACGGCCACGCTATGGAGACGGTGTGACCACCGCTCAAAAATATGGGTCTCTCTCTCTGTCTTTGTCTTTGTCTTCATCTTTGTCTTCTGTCTCCACCTTGTGGAGCTCTCTGTTTCTGCAGCTTCAGTTGCAGATCTGATAGCCTTCCTGTTCGCCTCCCCGGCGATGCACAGAGGAGCAAACACTTTGCATGCAGAGTGAACGCCCTGCAAATCAAGATTCTTATATTTTAGCCTAATCATCAATCATTATTATTATTATATTCCCAGGAAAGTGGAGTTCTTGCGAAGGATGGGAAATATGAAGGAAGTTGAGAACTGCCGAAATGCTGACAAGACCGTGATCAGGAAGCTGGACCAGCATGCTAAGAGGGGAGAGTTCAACCTATGGAAAGACCATGTGAGTAAAGGTTTTGCATTACTGATTTGCCAAGGCAACTAAAGCCTAATTGCATGCTCACATCCATCCATATGTTCAGAAGTGAATTAGATCTTTTAAGAGGTGTGTTTTTTTCCAGTTCCCAACTGAGTTGCTTCAGAAGTTGGATGGCAGATGGAGGATCAAGACCCACCCGGAGAACTCCTTTGGACTGCTGCGCTTCATACACACTCTCCATGAGCGCTAGTAAGTAGAAATACATTTAAAAACAACACAAAGAACAACAAATATAGCCTATACGCAGTCAAGCATCGAAAATAGCAGACCTCCAAGCTCACAACGTGTCGCGCTGCGACGTGTTGTGAGCTTAGAGGTTGGCTATTTTCGATGCTTGACTTCTACAGAGAGGGCAATTCTTTCAACATAAAATGCAGCATTCAAGTTCAAGAGAGTTTGGACAAGGGAATTCTCTTGAATGCTGCCTTCAGGTATGGCATGGAAAGAGGGCATTTGTGTTTCTTTCACCATAGTAAAAACTGCATTCCTGGTCTGGAGAGGGCAATCTTTACTGACGGATAAAAAGGCAGGGGCTCAAGCCCCCTTTGATGTGTATGTGTGCGCTTGCCTGTTGCTCACCTAGCACACACACTCACACATATACAATGCAATGACATCATCACTTGCATCACCAGGAATACTGGTCCCTCATTGCCTGTTAATGAAGACGTTGCCAGAGATGCAGGTCCCTGATTGGGTTACGGTCTTAAACAAGAAAGACATACTGTACACATACAGTACATACATACAGTACATACATACATACATACATACATACATACATACATACATACATACATACATACATACATACATACATACATACCCAGCCAATCGCAGTACTTTCGCGCTCTGCTTGCACACGTACTGTAATAATCCTCTGTGATTCTGGGGGCCTGATGCAGACCCAGTTACACTTACTGTTTTGGTGCTATTGAACCATATGGCCCCACCCCTTTTTGAGATTGATAAAATATGTATTTTTACCCACTTCAGAATGCAAAGTTGTGCTAAAAAAGACAATTTGTGTGTGCATTTGTGCGTGTTCTGCGTGCGTGTGTTATGATGTTGTGTCTTCAATGACCACTGCTTTGTGTTCACAGTGCTGAGGATGAATCTAACATGGGCCTGTTGGAGAAGTTTCCTGATCTGTTCTCAGGAGCTTTCGAGACCGCCAAAGAACAAGGCTGGAGCTCAAGGCCCTCCCTGAAGGACATGTTTACCAGCGAAGATGCTGTAAAGTCCCCAAAACCAGAGAGGAAGACCGGTCTCAGTGTACCGGTCCAGGAGTCAGGGAGTGAGTGACTCGAAAGGCCCATGATCTATGAGTCCAATTGACTCATAACTTGGACTCTTAATCCATGAGTCCAATAGACACATAAGTGTGTCTTGTGATTCATGAGTCCAATAGCTCAATCATAACTCAATCAATCTGTAATCAGAGACTCTGAGCATCTGGTTCATATACACTACAGTATGTCTAACCAAAGACTCGGAGCACCTGGATCATATCTGTCTAATCAAAGACGCAGAGCACCTGGCTCATGTAAATCTGGACAATTCACGTACAGTAAAAAAAGAAAAAAGTGCAGGCACTCGAGTGAAGTGTGGTAAAGTCCCTACCCACCACCACAGAGGTTGTGGGTTTAAAACCACCGCCGGTGCATCTGGCTTTGACGAGCGTCTGCACGTACAACATCTAGTTGGGGAGGGAAGCCGGGTGGGGAGGGGGATATCGGTCATTGCACGAACTCCTACAGGCTGGGCGCAGCTGTCAGCAGAGTCTTGGGCGGGAGGAGTGGGACGAAGGCCCTACGTCCTCCCGGTGCGGGCTCCTCACTGGCAGGTGAGGCAGTAGCATACAACAGCAGTGACGACACAGAAGTGTGTGTGGGGAGGACTCATTTGGGACAACGACTAAATTGGGGAGAAAAGGGGAGAAATCATTGGCTACTCTAAATTTTAGAAGCAAACACAAGCTCACAATTCGTATTGAGTTGCAACGTTATGTAATATTGTAAATATCAAACAAAGTTTCAACATAATGGTTTATAACATTACAACAGGATCAGCTACAGTAAGTAGCTTTGGTGATGGTGTGACTTTTCTTATTGCCTAAGTGGCTGTATTTGATTCAAGGTAGTAAAGCTGTCTATACCATAGGGCAGTGGTTCTCAAACTTTTCAGGCCCGACCCCCCAAAATAATCTTATTTGAAGCCCCCACCCTGACGAACACTAAGAGTTGAGGCATTACATTTTGTATAACATGGTTCTATTGAGAAAATCAAACCAGGGGTCCTTGAGGGAGTTCAGGGGGTCCCCAGCTAAATGATAGTTACCAAATGGACCCTTAGGCCTCTACTAGGCCTCTACTCTCTTAACATTGATTTTACTATATCGGGGTCTCAGAGGTAGAAATTCTATCACATGGGAGTCCATAGCCTATAATGCATGTCAAACTGGGGGTCCTTGAAATTAAAATAGTTGGGAATCAGACTAGAGACCTAAAAATCTTATAGGGGTCCATGCATGCATATCTTTTCAAATGTGGGTCCGCGGGCTAATAAGTGGGTTAAAAGGGTTATTAGATTGAAAGCATACTGCCGTATATTTTTGTTGTAAATCATTGTATAACTGATTTATATCGTCCCTCTGTTTTTGTTAGTGGCTTTGTGTTGCTGCTGTTTTTGTCCCTTTTGTATTGTATATAATTCTTTGATTTTGTTACTTTTGTTTCTTTTGATTTGTATCAGAAACCAATTGTCTCCATTTATTTGAATATCTGTATTGTCATTTCAGTCCAGTTGACAGTTTGAGTGTAAAACTTTTTTCTTGTGTGTATTTTAACCTGGTGCAGCCAGCGTGCATGCGCGTGTGCATGCACGTGTGGTGAAACACTGTGGACTCCTCTAACTCCAGGGCTCCACTGGCGGTGTCGCGCTGCTCTGCGTCTTGACGGCGTCATTGACGCCGTCACATTGACGTCCGACTGGCTCCACTGAAGTGAATTTGTTGATATTTCAATCAAAGATCAGATGAGGATATGGCATTATCAACTGTAAAGTTATGCCTAATTTATTTATGCTGTGTAAAGTGCCGAAAAAAGTAGCAGATCTACAAGCTCACAACACGTCGCATGCAGTCAGGACATGCTGTTTTGTGAGCTTGTAGATCGGCTATTTTCGGGTCCACCCGCACCACCACGACAATGTATAAAAATCTGGCTTTGGTGTTCAGAGAACTTCAGACTCAGTCACTCACTGCAAGGAGGAAGAAAGGAGTTGTTTCCCAGCCTGTTGTATAGACCTACATAATTTTTATCAAAGTAGACCACGTAATCTACATAAAAAATATTCTAGGATTTTTGGGACATCTAGTCACCCTGGATAGCCAACAGCAGAAAAGCACGTAGGCTAGCCTACATATACAATACAGCCTACAATGCATTTAATCATGTTTTATACATGACTGGACGTTGTGGACGGCGTCCAAAAATTGAACCAGGGCGTTTTTTGAGTTTGGACGCCGTCAAGGGAGCGTCCGACGTTGCCGTAGCCGTCGGCAGTGGAGCACCCTTCATTGATTAAAACCGGAGCGTTCCCAGCGTTGACGTTGACGCGGCGCTCGACGCGCCCGGTGGAGCCGGGGTGTAACGCCTCCTGGCTGCAGTGGTAAGGTGCTGTGATTAATGTTTTTTCTTTTATTCTTTTTTAATATATCTTTTGGGCTTTTCTGCCTTTATTTTTTTTAAGTATTAGGTATGATGGACAGGTAAACAGAGAGAGAGAGATGGGGAAAGACACCTACGGTAGGGCCAAGGCTATAGACTGGGCCGACATTTTAACCTGTTTTACTCTAAATTCTCTAAAAACACTAAAACTCAACATTTTTATCCTATGATTTTGTAACCCATTTTTCACCCAGTGCCAATTATCGAATGTAATCCTGGGCGCAATATTCACTCTGCCAAACAGGGGAGACAACAAACTGACCTCATGCTTCATTCTATGCATGAGGAGTCAAGTCGCTTCTTTTCATCTGACAGTGGGGATTTCCCCGGTTGGACGTAGCGCGTGGAAGGAACACGTTATTCCAACCAGTTCCTTTCCCCTCCATGAGGCGCCCCGGCTGGCCAGAGGGAGGCAGTATAGAGACCAGGATTACAGCATGTTTTTTGTGAGGGTACCTACCCTAGGAGACACGGGGAGAACATGCAAACTCCACACAGAAAGGCCTTTTTGCCAACCCCACATATCAAGTCAAACTCAGGACCTTCTAGCTGTTAGTCGACAGCGCTACCGACTGCGCCATCGTGCCCCAAACCTGTTTTTTTCTAATCATGTTTTTTCTTTTGTAATCAACCATTTAACTCCTTGTTATTATTATTATGCATTATAATAAAGATATAGTTTATCGGACATATATTTTCATCTGACCTTGCAGCTTCAATCATTATTATTATTATTATTTTGCCATTTCATACAGGTTCAATCATTATTGCGACCGTAGGTCGCATTTACTACCAAAACCTCCACGGGCTGTCCGTCAGTGAGTCAGTGAGTCCGTCACACTTTTGCCCTGCTCATATTTCCACAACCGTTGCCCCCATCCATGCCAAATTTTGCACACACACTCCTTACCTGCCAAACTACAACCTCCAAGGACCCCCGGAGCTCCAGGGACCCCCAGGTCCCTGGGGGACCCCCAGGTGTAAAAAAATGTCCGTCCGTGAGTCATACGTCACACGTCACACTTTTGCCCTGCTCATATCTCCACAACCTTTGCCCCCATCCATGCCAACTTTTGCACACACACTCCTTACCTGCCAAACTACTACCTCCAAGGACCCCCGGAACTCCAGGGACAGACCCCCAGGTGTAAAAAATGACCAAATGTGCAAAAATGACCAAATGACCACCCCCACGGGGCTGCTCACGGGGAATTCCTGGGGACCACTCACTCCTGGTGCTCCAGAACGGATGCAAAAGTGGTGGCGCCCCCAGTGGAGGACCCCCTCCACTGCAGCTCACATAAAATGCCCTAACTCGGCCTAGGAGCGTCCGGGAGAGCCGGGGCCGGTACCTATTCGTCCACCTACGGTCGCTTATCTCCCGATTAGGGAGTCTTACTGGTTAATTTTGGGGAACGACAGAGTATTCACACATTATAGCACAAACGACCATTCCTATCGGGGAAAAAAAACAGAAAAAAAAGCTAATGACTTTGAAATACAAAAGTAAGTGACTTGATGGAGCAAATAAAGGATCCGCCACACAATCAGATTCCAAGATACAGGATTATAAGTCATTTCAGCACAAAAATCCATCCATTTTCATCTGCAGATGAGCAGTTAAATGTTCCATCCTGTACACTTGGTTCAGTCATTGTGTCCATTGAGCCATGCGGGGTGGGTGCACCTTGCTTCTTCCAGTTCATTGTTCTCATTTCACGGCAATCATCAAAAGTACAGTGTGTGTAAATCTCTGATTCCGGTTACACATGTCATTCGGTATCACATCAAGCAAAAGAAATGGGTTGGACTCAAAGTTAATACTATTCCCAAAATGTTGTCTATTTCTTCCTTTATGCCTTGCCAAAATGATATGACTTTAGGGCAGTCAGAAAATATATGTGAGTGATCCCCAATCATTCCACAATCAATTGCATCCTAAAGAAGCTTATTTTAATTTTCCATCAAACTCTTTTTCTTTTTTTTTCTTTTTAATATCAATCTGGAAGTTCCAAAAACAGATTACCATAAATATGGGAAACATGCCCTTGTGTGGGTACATTATGTCTTTCTGAGGTCTTTTTGCTGGGACGGTTCTTGTATTTGCGACCAAAGGTCACAGTATACCATCAGACATGTCGTGGCTCGTCTCCGTCTGTCTGTGGCAGTCATTCAGTCAGTCAATACACATTTTTACAGTCTGTCCCGATGTCATCAATATTAAAGGCATATCTGGGAATGCCCATATTTGGTAATGCCCATATATGAGCATGTTCTGCCAATCTCAACAGGCACTGTTGAGATTGGGTACTGGTCCGATATATAAATCACTGGCCAGATAGCCAAGAATTGGCGCGACCTTGTCGCATGTCGCCCTGAGGCATCTTACTAGTGTTATATACTGAGGATAAAACTAGAAATGTCAAAAAGGTTGCCGACCCGGCGACCCCTGGTCTAGTGTCTTCACAGAGTGAGGCAGTGAGCCCATCAATGACTAATCTATCAATGGTGGATCAATAGTTAGAGTTTGGACTGTGTCTACGAAGACGCTTATGTAGAGAAAATGATGACAAAACAGACCAAACGGCTGCTGTGCTTTGCAGTTTGACTGCAGAAGATCCTCCTCTGAAAGTCTGAGGTCTGAGCACTAGCTACAGTACACTACCGTGTTCTCCTCCACCTCTGAACTCTGAAGGTCTGACAGTAGGGGCGAGCAGCAGGTCTGAGGTCTGACCAGCCGTAACGGGTAACCGGTCTACTCGCTAACAAACCTTCTTGCCAGGATTTTTGTACGCCAACCTCACGCTGACCGCATGGGTGGAACGGTTCTAATATTCTTGTTTTACTGAGGATAAGGTTATATAACTTTAGGGTAAAGCATAGCTTTACTGAGGTAAAGATTAGGAATAGGTTTTGGCACCATTTTACCAAGGTTAAGGTTAGGAACAAGGTTAGGTTTAACCATTTAGGCATAGTTTACTGAGGTTACGTTTAGGAATACCAGGCAGAGACCATTCTACCGCTCCGCCGGATATCCGAGGCGAGTGTGTTTTAGGGCGAGTCTTCTGGTATTCTGACCAGCTACACTACAGTGTTCTCCTCCTCCTCCTCCGAAGCGCTGCTACGAGAAGAAGATGAGGAGACTTGTCGTGTCCACGTTGTTCCTCCTGACCGCTGTGGTCAGCCTGGCGACAGCACAGCAAGACAACTACTACCAGCTGGACCCTAAGGTCAAGAAGTTTGTGGATCTGGCGATCGATAAAGCCAATTGTGAACTCGATCAGGGCCATCTGAACTTGGAATCAATCAAGGAAGGACCAAAGGTAAACGCGTTCTTTCTGATATTGAAGTGTCCTGGGTCATAGGCCTATTCATGAATGGTGTGTGTGTGTGTGTGTTGCCTACCGGTATATGGATGTAGATTTATGTTTCAACAACACAGGTTTTCTTTTGAAACACAAACTGAGAGTGTAAAATGAAACCAAATGGACCCTTACAGTCCGTTTGGTTTCATTTTACACTCTCAAGAGTTAAATATCTAAGGATCCATTTGGTTACCAACTCTCCATCATTTAGCTGCATGGGGACCACCTGGAACCCCCTCTTTTAGCCGGTAAACGTATATTTACATGCTAAAAAAACATTTTATAATAGTCATGACGAGTAAAAATCCCATTTTCTTTTCCGACATTTAATACATTTTAATTCAAATGGATCCCGACCCCAGAGGCGTCAATTGGGTATGGCAAGCTATGGCAGCTGCCATACCTTGGCCACAGGGGGAAATAATAAAATGTACTTTTCATTGTGCCTGTTGCTAAGGTATGGCTATGGCAACATGACTGGTGTCTTGACACCAGTCATGTTGCCATACCTTAGCTTTTGCTGAACTGACGCCACTGCCCGTTTGGGAAACAGTGCTAGGGCAACACAGTTTAAGCCCCGCCCGTTCTCACTCTGGACCATCATCCATAGACATTTCATAAAGTATTTATTTAAACGTCTTTTATGCCTCTGACAAAGCTACCCCGGCTTGTGAGGAATCATGACAATAAACAATATTTTTTGGCATGTAATGATTAATTAGAAAGCTGAAAAAAGGCTGGGCACCCTCGTCTTTTTTTTTTTTTTTTTTTTAGCTTTCTTATTAACTCTTTGAGTGCCACCCCGTTCACCACTAGAGGGCGCCCAGTGGCCATAGAAAATCCCATAGAGATATGCTGGTATATGCAGAAGCCCTGCAGCCATGACTTGCCTGAACACTTTCCTTTGTGCATGTACAGGAAGAGGATGAAGTTAGCTTGAAGTTAGCTATTGGTTACCAAGCATTTTAGAAGCCTTATTTTCGTCAACTTAGCCATGATTAAACCTTGCACACCTCATGCATGGGAAAAAAAACAGAGAAGAATGAGCTCTAAAAAATCCAATGCAATCCTGGATTGCATTGAAGTGGATTTGTGCAGTTTGTTCACAGCTTTCAAACAAAAAAATCCGATTGGAAATCCGTTCAGGCATTCTTGAGATAATCGCCATTATGTTTTACATGTTATGTAAACAAACATGGCTGCCCTGTATGTTAGATGGGGTTGTATGGGGGTGGAACATGCAAAATCGCGATTGAAATCATGTTCACAAGATTTGATGGGGTCCAAAAAAAAAAAAAAAAAATTCAAAAAGTTTTTTTTCAATTTTTTTTTTTTTCTTTTTTTTAAAGCTGAACTAGTTCGGGATCGGCACTCTGCGATACGCTAATAAAGCCGAACTAGTTCGGGATTGGCACTCAATGAGTTAAACTAGAGTGAGGACGGGCGGAGTGAGGAAGGTGACGATATGTTGTTTATGTTTTGGTTCATGTCTTGTTCTCTTGCAGGTCCTTCCCCAGGTGAGAATAGACGTGCGTTTAAGAGCAACCACCTGCAGCAAGAAGGAGGAACCGCACAGACATCGCCCTGAGTGTCCTTTCAAATCTGGGGTATGTGAAGTAAAGTGTGTGTGTGTGTGTGTCAGTGTTTTTGAGATTCAGTGAGACCAGGAGCACTTGTTTTTGGGCACAAGGTGGAGCAAGCGGTGCCTTCTTCGGGGAAATACCCATATTTAGTCCTACATAGGGTTAGGATTAGGGTTAGGTTTAGGCATAGTTTTACTGAGGTTAGGATTAGGGTTAGGTTTAGGCATAGTTTTACTGAGGTTAGGGTTAGGATTAGGGTTAGGTTTAGGCATAGTTTTACTGAGGTTAGGGTTAGGATTAGGGTTAGGTTTGGGCATAGTAGCATTCACCATGGGTTAACATCCACCAGTGTTGGCAGGTTGGCATTCACCAGGTTAGCATTCACCAGCGTGGGACTAATGGGAACAATGGAGGAACAATGAGACGTCGGACCAATGCAGTCAAATGCTTTACCACTGAGCAGCTCCCCAATGCCAATAAGGTGAACTAAAACAAGCGCTCCGGTCCCAATCTCACTGGTACCTCAAAGAAACTGTGACAGGGGGAGTTTCCCCGTTTCAGCGTAACATGTGGAAGGAACACGTTATTCCAACCAGTTCCATTCCCCTTCATCTTGGCTGGCCAAGGGGAGGCACTATATGAAAATATGATTTTTGGGGGGTGAACTACTCCTCTAAATTCAATCTGTGTTTCATCCTGCTTGTCTGTCTGTCGGTCTGTCTGTCTGTCAGCCCCAGGTTCGGTGCGTTGTTTGTAGCCAGTACTCAGCAGGTCACACTCTGGCATTACAAAATGCTTTCGTCGACTGTGTTCGCAGAAGAGACGAGAGGAAGGTAAAGACCTTTTCACTTCTAAAGCCTGCCTATATGTCTGTCTGTCACTCTGTCTGCCTGTCTTTCAGTCACACACGTCACACACAGACACTAGTAATAATGTCAAGGCAGAGTCATGCAAAACACACCCTCAGTACTCCTGCAGATTTTTCCTGAACATCACGCAAATCCGGTGCACAGCATCTCTATAGCCATTAAACAAAACGGATCTTGCAGATTTATCATATTCCATTTACATTGCCAAAGCAAGTGTCAAAATATAAATATAAAAAAAGGTGGAACAATATTGTGTAAACAGAGCTATGTCACACTCACATTGTGCCGTTTTATGTTATACAGGATATGAAGCTTTTTGAAACAAATAGGCGCATTTCTTTTTTTCTCAATACAATTCAAGTAGTATACAAAAAAAAAGCCATAGGCCTATACTGTATAAATATCATATTTAAAATGCATTCAAAGGTAGCAGCTCTGTTTATATGTGCAGTAGGTCTAGATGTCACTCAATGGTTGTACATCAAACATAATATCATATTTTACATCATTTTTTCTTTCAGCGTCTTGCTCTATGGGTTGAAGAATGTAACCGTCCACTATTTGGCTCAGGTATACTGATAAGCTTCATCCGATGGCTACCCAGCTTCAGCTACTCTGAAGGTAACCACTATTTATTGATTTTGGGAACATAATTGTGATTTCTTCTTCTTATTATTATTATTACACTTGACATGGATGCCAGAATACAGAATGCTGTTCATCTTCGTTGATGAATTCTGTACTTGTTGACATGACTTATACATTTATTGTCTTTAATTCCATCATGATGTTCACATCATGTCTAATAATATTGTCGCTGATTGTAGAGAGAAAGCAACAGCATGAGCTCTGTGGATGAGAACCCATACAAATGGAACCAAAACATCAGATTACTTTTAGTTTAATCTCATTGGGCCAGATTAATTAATCTGGCCATAAATATAGTCTAAACAAAATGACTAAAACTGTCGCGAGATTCATCAAAACGGTGTGTATGTCTCATTTTGTGCGGATCACAGGTGTATATCATGATGAATCACAAGCGCTGCTTCCATACTACTTATGGTAGGAGCGCCCACTACCATAGATGGTAGAAAGTATGATTAATCACCAAATCAGGATTTGACGGAGTAAAAGAGTTAAGGGTCCGTTTTGCCCCAGGGCCTCCTTCTTGCCGGCAGTCGGTGCCAGGTGGGTGGTCGTGTTCTGGCGCTGTGTGGGGCGTGATCGTGCCGTCGGGGTGCGGCTCAGCCTGCCATGGGAAAACTGTCGGTTGGGGAGGGCGAACGGCGGCAGTGACATTAAGGCATGATCGTCTATTTTCATCATTAGGCCTACGTGAAACTTGGGCTGAGTCGCCGACACTTGAAAGATGGGGTGCCAGTTTATGATGTCATTAACTCAGTGTTTTTCAGTTGGGCCTTTTGACTCAGAGGCTTTCAGGAAGAAACCAAAATACCACAGGGAAGGCAAATCTGCACATAATAACCCCACCGGTGGTCTATTAGAGTAATGCTAACTCCATAGACACATACAATAAAGAAAAAGAACTAAACTATGGCCCCACCTCATAACATGCTGAGGGACTTAATAATTCAGCTCTAAATGCAACTGAATCCTACTAAATAAATACAAATAGGTGGAATTGCATCATGTCTATATTAAGCAATTCATTGTTTGACATATTCTTTTATCTTTTTAATATATGTGTTGGCAAATGTTGGGCAGCATGGCCACATACATATTTTATTTTATGTTTGGCACGATTGAGATTGATTTTGCATGAAGAATGAAAATGACATATATGCAAGCTTTGCACCCCGGTAAGTCAGCCCCGGAGCTGGCGTACCTCCCAACGGATCTCCCGCATAAATCCTCGACAAAATAACATTGATGAATCTGACCACTAACGTAGGTATTGTCGGAAAAGCCGGTACGCTCAATGTGTTTACGTAACCTGTTGTTTCTGCCAATCACCTTTTTTGTTACAGATCTGACACCAATTATCAGCATCTCCCCCTTCATAAGGGGGGTCTCCGACGGCCAACTGCAGGTGTTGGAGGGCTTCAGCTTCACCATCAGCTGCTCCGTCAAGCACAACCAGCAACAACACCCTCACTGCGCCTTCCACCTCAAACTCGATAACAAAATAGAAGACAAAAAGCCTTGTGTCAATCATTCTGCCAGCTTCCCGTTCCCTGTGGCAGACCACGCCCACCAAGGCGTCTACAGATGTGTGTACTTCACTGTCGCTGTCAATGGTTTAATCTCCTCCTTCTCGAGCAATCCCCTCCCTCTCGTCGTCGCGGCTCCATCCGATGATCATTTCCCTGCCCTTTTCGATGATTATGATAATTGAGCCGCCGTTTCTTTTCTTCTCTTAAGGAATCCATTGACCTCTTGGACGCTATCATCGCTATTCCTTGGGGAATAGAGGTTTAAGAGTTTTTACGTGATGGTGTTTATGTGGTTTTACTAAGTATAGAGGGTTTAAGGTATATTGGTCACAGCTGTGTGGTGCAAATATAGTGCCAATAGCTGATCTACAAGCAGTACATGTTGTGAGCTCATGTGATGCTGCTCGGTTATTTGCATTATTCCGAAAATCCTTACAATTATTTTCTAAAGTATCTGGCATACGATGTGTGTCACTGAACACAGCGGTCTCTTACAGAGAAGTCCACAAAATAAAATCCTACAAAATCTGCTAAACGATAATGTCACTGGTAGGCGGGTTTCTGAAGTGTCCACAGCCCTCCTAAGAGACAGATGGTGTACACCTGAATGTTTTTTTTTTACATTTTATCGTGAGCATTAAGTGAGGACCAATTATATGAAGATTAACCTTGTATCACCAGACTTTCCACCTCAGAGGAATAGCTTCATACACACATGACATGAACACATAGAATACTGTATCTGTAGTACAGTATTACAGTAGCCTGAAAGAATGTGATTTGTGGCCTTTTCTGCAGTGTGCAGTGAAGCAAGGATTGTTTTCTCAAATGCAGCCCGTAGAATGCCATGTTGATCGTACTTTTAGGGTTGCCATTACACTATTCAGACATTATTCAGACGTCCCTTTGGTCTAACTGGCCCCATTATAACCCTAACCTCACACTAACCTAATGGTCAGAATAATGGGATGTCTGAATTATGAGCAGATGTCAGGATCTGTCTCTGTATACCCTTATTTTGTAGTGTTGTTCTAGTGTTTCCTGTATTACCAAGTTACTGTTGCCTGTCTTGTCTCACCTCCCGGTGATTAGTTATTGTTCTCCACCTGTGTCCTGTTAGTCTTCAGCCAATCATGTGTTAGTCTTGTGTCTATTTAAACCCTCACTTCCTTGTGTGCCCTTGTCAGATCTTAGATGTTGTTATGGTGTTCAGTCCTCATCATGTTACTTGTATTCTCCTGCATCCATTCGTGTGTTCCTGTGCTTTGGAGAATAAATCATCTTGCATTTGACCTGCTCTGCCCCTATCTGCAATTGGGTCCTACATCTACTGATCTGCACCGTGCCAGCAGATCCCACTTTTAGGAGCTATATACGTAGACACAAGCTGTGGTTTCTATCCCAGTGCTTGTGCCAAATAAACATTATTGTCACACCAGTGCCATTCTTTATCGAACGGGGTTTCTCAAAGTGGGTGCCGTACCGTAATGCAAGTCCAGGGTGCCCTAGGATACTGTGATAATATTTGGAATTTACAATATCAATTTAGCACTGTCTGTTTAGACCCTTTATTACCTGCACTGTACCCTACTTCACCAAAAATAACTGATCTACATCTGCTATCTGCTATTTATGTTCCCCCCAGTATAGGGATAGCTATTAATAGCTTCTGGGGTTCAAGTGGTTTAATGTCAAGTATAAAGTTATTTTCAATCTGTCACCATGGAAACAGATATTCTCTCAAGTTTTCCTCATTAAATTCTGTATTTTAGGGGAACAGGTTTTCTTATTCACGTAGCGTAATATGACACAAATGTAAGCTGCTGTAAAGTATAAATGGATGAAAACATTATTTACAGGGGTGCTCTGAGCTAAAAAAAAAAAAAGTTTGAGAACCTCTGCAATAGAAGCATTTCAAAGTTACAGTGTCCCAAACATGATAATGCTGATATGTCAGGAAGCCTGAGGCTCATTTCAGATGAACTGCTGTAAACATGATTTCAGAATTAACTATATATGGTGGTCCCATAGCAGGACCACCATACCGAGCGTCAGGGACGTGGTGGCCATTGGGAAAAGTGGGACAACTCCCGAACGGCCTGTCCAGGCTGGCAATTGAAAAGGAAAAAATAAAAATACAAAATAAAAAACGTTGGCCGCTGGCATTTTGAGCGCTGGGTGGCCCACAAAGTAAATATAACTCATGTAATTGGCCACTGGCTTGTCTCTCATGATCTGAAATGGCCAATCTTTGACTTAGCAGCAGCGCTATAGAGATAGATCTCTCTCTCATGGCTGCCACCGCCTATGTTGCCAGTATTGCCATAGCAACACTACTTTTCCTGGTGGTATTGCCTGGCAACACCACACTCATGTGGATGGATCATATGGCATTTTATTTAGTTCTGAGCATTTCTTTT
The DNA here is from genome assembly GCF_963921795.1 of Nannobrachium achirus. NCBI lineage: Eukaryota > Metazoa > Chordata > Actinopteri > Myctophiformes > Myctophidae > Nannobrachium > Nannobrachium achirus. The sequence continues at coordinate 13,602,102 of NC_137821.1, read as the reverse complement.
TATTAAAATATAAACCTAGAAAATGTGGTTAAAAACCTAAGTTTAAATGTAGGCCTACGTCGTCATGTAGGGGAGAACAGGGTAAGATGAACCACTTTTTGCTTATGTTGCCTTGGAAGCAAGAAGAAGTGAGATGGCAGTACATTCAAAACATCTAGACATAATTATTTCAGGATGTCTGCTATCATTTGAAATTATAAGTAAGTGTCTATGACAAAGGACCATAAAAATATGACTTATTAAAAAAAAGTGGTCATGTGGTTCAACTTGCCCCAAGTAAAGGGGTAAGTTGACCCACATGATTTTCTTAACTTTAACAGTTTAAACTTGAACAAAGAATGTATTTACTTATCAGAAATATTTTACTAACACATTCCCCTTTTGCAAATAGTCTTATTTTCTTTCTTACGGTTATTTAAACTGTAAGAAAAACTATTAAAATCAATTACATAAAGTTTGTTATTCAGAACCTTTTAACTCTTTTACTGCCACAGAATTGAACAAAAAGCTCAATCCACTGCCAGCTAAATTGAGAATTGTCGCTCATCTTTGAAGGCCTACTGGAGAAATTTGGTTTCGACTATAAAGACAACAATTATATGGCAACGAAGAATAGAATGTCTACTTTGCAACAGAAAAAGATTTCGAGTTTTTATCTTGTTCTGTTCATTAGCTAGAAGCTGCAGAATGTGGCCTAAAAACAGCTCTTTGAGAACATAAAGCTGAGAAAAATGCATTTTTGTGAAGAATACATTTTCAGGCAGAAATCTCTCTTTAGCCTTTTATTGTTGGCTTCAGTAACATCACACCTATGATCAGTGGTTGTTTACAAACAAATTCAAAAAAATAAAAACAAGAACAAGTGTCTTTTTACACACTTTTAGTGTGTAAGAGAAGTAAGAGCAGTAGTAAGAGCAGTGCAGAACATTGACACAGTGACATGAGCTTCAGCCTGAATCCTGCTTCAGCTTTCAGGGTTCTCTTTATCTCACTGTGACACTGTAGACATGTAGAGTGTATATGTGTGTGTGCGTGCGTGCGTGCGTGCGTGCGTGCGTGCGTGCGTGCGTGTGTGTCATTCAGCCTGCACAGGGCCTGGGGCTCCATTCTGTTTCACTCCAGCCAGGCTCCTCCGGAAGGGCTCCACCGGGTCTGCTGAACTCGTACACGAGCCCATGGTCGATCTGTAAATTATACAAATACATAATTACTATAAAATACATGAAAAATAGTACACCTTCAAGCTCACAACGCGTCACAGCAGAATGCGTGGAGGTTGGGGGCCTACTATTTTCATCAAAAGGCCGTTTTAGAAATGTCAACCCCTGCCTCTCTAACATTCTATGCACTTCCTGCTTACCACACACATATATATATATATATATATATATATATATATATATATATATATATAGTAATTATGTAAAAACAGCATTCATGGTCTGGAGAGGGCACTTTTTACAGATGGATAAAAGGGCAGGGGCTCAAGCCCCCTTTGATGTCTATGTGAGCATGTGCATGGTGCTAAGTCTGATTTACAGAAAAAAGTTTGTTTTTTCTTTACCTATCCTTGTCCTTGGACGACCACGATGTGGAAATGAAGAAGTAGGCTCATCATCATCGTCGACTCATCATCTAAAATCATAGCCAGGAAAATATCAAATAGTTTATATCTAAACAAATCAATTTACAATTTTGACATTTAGCAAATGACTTACAATAAGTTCATATATAACATAAAATGCAGTTATAGTAAATAGTTACCATGCATTTACTGTCACAGTGAAATTCCCTTTATACCCTGTATACCTATATAAAATGTCACAATGCAACATAGCTCTGTTTACACAAAGCTGTACTCCCTCCGACTGTATATATGTTCCCCATTTTCAACAGTTTTTATTTGTAACACTTGCTTTGGCAATGTAAACGTATGTTTTCTCATGCCAATAAAGCTCCTTTGAATTGAACTGAAAAGCTACATCATCAGCTACTGATGATGATGATGATGATGATGATGATGATGACGATAAAAAGAAACCTCTCCCTCTCTCTCACACACACACGCATCGTACGCACGCACACACAAACTAAGCCAATAAATCCTAAATTCCCATCAAATAATCCTAGTAGGCTGTGCAGTGCACGTACACTACACGCGGTACGTGCACGCGCGTGATAGGAACTCCACGTGTGTCCTGAGTAGCGACAAAAACAAACCAAGCACGTGGATCCTAACTGCTTGGATCAAGTTACTGATCCGGTCCGGATACGGAAACATTTCTTGCATGTATGTGTACGTGTAAATAGCCGGATGCAGTAGGCGGGCTCTAGACCGGATCCCAATGTCGGAGTGGCAACACGTCGCAATGGAAAACCGTTACCCTATCTCACTGATCACTGACCATCCCCCCATCCCAGGCTTCCAGTTCCACACGGATGCTCTGTTATCACACAGTATACAACTATATACAGTATACAACTATACAATACATACATGCACTGGATTGGAAGTCTTACTTTGGACAGTAGAATCGTGGCCTCTGTTCTCCGAGGGGTCTCTACGCGGAAGCCATTCTTCATTGGCCAAATCGCCCAGTTCGTCCGTCTTTTCGCGGCGGTACATGGGTCTCTGCTGCTGCGGCGATGTGAGCCCCCGGGCGGGGGGATCCATCCTACACGGGGGTCGAGCTCCGTCGGGATCGGTTTCCACAATATCACGAGGCTCTTGATCCATTTTTGGACCCCGGTTCTTTGCGACTGGCACCATCTTCAATCTTTTTATCTTCAATAACAATGGCTACAGTGATCTTTTTCTCTTCTTCATCATCATTATCATCATCATCATCATCATCACGACCACCACCACCATGGGCGCTGGTCCTGGGTCACCAACACGGGTAGGTTGTGTAATCCTAATTCTAACAAAGTTTATTTCTATCGGTGGATCTGCTGCTGCAGCTCCTCGGCCAGGGGGGGTTGGGTCGCACTTCGGCGGAATGATACCAGCAAGTTGAGGCTGAGTTGGCCTAATACATCTCAATATTCTAGTACTGCTAAATACTACTACCTACTACAATTACTATACTACTAATACTATAAAACAACTGATTTCCGACAAAATGATCGCTTTTACCAACGTTTCTCTCTCTCTTTCTCTACTAACAGCCCGATGCATAAAACAATATAGTCCCTCAAGGCTGCTAGCAGCTAGCAGTGGCGTCAGTTCAGAACAAGCTAAGGTATGGCAACATGACTGGTGTCTGGTGAAGACACCAGTCATGTTGCCATACCTTAGCAACAGGCACGATGAAAAGTACATTTTTATTATTTCCCCCTGTCAAGGTATGGCAGCTGCATACCCCTGCCATACCCAATTGACGCCCCTGGCAGCTAGGCAGGCGCAGAGTCGCTCTGGGCAGGCGGAGCCAGGACAGTCTGTTTACTTTTTTTTTTTATGAACGGTTTCCGGCTGTCCTCAAAACGACACCGACGACCAATTATGCATTCAAAAGTTGCGCAAGGACGTCTTTTATCATAATCCATAAAAAACATCAAACGAACGAACGGCCGTATTGGCCCTACTCGACCTCAAGAATTGGGGCGAACAGGAACGTTCAAAGCAGTATAAGAGTTAATATTTGCAATTATTAATATAATAATAAAAACTTCTCTTAAATTAGTGTATTCATCAAAATGAAAGATCGTTAAGCATAATTTGAGTAGCAAAGACCTAATACAAAATATGAATGGTGATTCACATAGTTCAATTTACCCCAAGGCATATGGTTCATCTTACCCTACAGCCACCATTTTGACAAAACCTGGATAGCTTAACGCTTAATAGTCGGGGGATATCTTAAAAAGACCTGGAATAAATTCCTTACCAAAACATTTCTTCACCAATGTGTTTGTAAAGGTGTCTAGTAACACATCCCACAAAGACTGAAATTCAGTTTCCCTAGGAGAATCCTTGACAGCTGCTGAAAGTTGGGGTCCCATTAACTTAACTATACAGGATAAAACACACCAAAATAAATATGCTTTAAGTAGTATGTGAGGGGGCACGGTGGCGCAGTCAGTAGTGCTGTCGCCTCACAGCTAGAAGGTCCTGGGTTCGATTCCCGCCGGGGGACACTGTGGGTGCTGGGGGCGTGTTCCCTCCTCCGCGTCATCAGTGCCCACACCCTAGGTGGGGTTGGCAAAAGGGCCTTTCTGTGTGGAGTTTGCATGTTCTCCCCGTGTCTCCTAGGGTAGATACCCTCACAAAAACATGCAGTAATCCTGGTCTCTATAAAAGCCTCCCCCTGGCCAGCCGGGGCGCCTGATGGAGGGGAATGGAACTGGTTGGAATAACGTGTTCCTTCCACGCGCTACGTCCAACCGGGGAAGCTCCCCCTGTCAGGTGATAAGAAGCGGCCTGCTCACTCCTCATGCATTGAAGGAAGCATGAGCTCAGTTCGGGGCCCTCCCCAGGTTGGCAGAGGGAGAGTAGAGCCCAGGATCACAGCTTAGGCAATTGGCACCGGGTGAAAAAAATGGGTTACAAAAATCGTGGGATAAAAATTTAAGTAAAAAAAAAAAAAATAAGTAGTATGTGAGGGGTCAAACTAGGGTTATTTCATGATTCTGAATCCATTGCAAGCATTTGTTTTGCACGAAGAATATTCCTTGGGGTGAAGGCGGCTCCCACAAAACTGTGAAAAGTGATGACTCATCACTAAACCATAGTGTTGTGAGGCCTTTTTTTAGCCCAAGGAATGTTTTTCGTGCAAAACAAATGCTGGCTTGTCAGAGGTTAGTTGAGGTCAGGCGGAGATCAAGTTCTACCAGTTCAATCAATCCAAAACTATAGTTTGGTATGGTAGCTTCGACAGTTCTGGTTTCTTTCCACTGTGGTGATATCTTGATGAGACATCTTCTATCATGATGAGAAAGTCTTAGACCTTGCAGGGTTGTGATGCAAGATATGTAGTACAGTACAATGGAAATAGAAAGGTCATGTACTGTACGTGACGTAGGCCTATATGACCATTGATTAGATAATGATAAAGGCCATGGCAGGATTTAAAGGATTGCAGTGTCACAACTACTTTCATGCAATGGCTCCTAAGTCCTAACTTTAATCAGAGGTGAGCAAATGTATAAGCTGGAGGTCTGATGGTGAATGTGGACCCTAGGCTGTGGTCACTGGTCAGTGGTTTCCACTGACTATGATAATGGAGTGTTACGACAGCATATTGTTATTTTTGGACTTTCTAACACTTTCTCTGAAGGGTTTACTTGTCCAGTGCTGCCCTCCTTTGCTTTTGTAGCAAATAGATCCTTCTGAACAGATCTGTTTTTGATATTTTCCTGCACAATCTCTCACTGCGGTCCCATTGACTTTAGTTGTCTGACCACCATATGAATCCAATGTCCAAAAAATAGGTTTCTCCAACAAAGGATTAAACATGTTTTGCTATTTTCAGGGAATTAAGGTTATTATCAAATATTACTTCTAGCTGTCTTGTTCTCATCTGATGCAATCATGTACAGTACCATGTACAGTACCACAAATCACCTGCAACATAATAATGAGCAAGTCATCCCAACACAATTAGGTACTCAACAAAGAAAATATTGATATAGACTATATTTTTCATTGAAAAGAAATAAACAAAATGGGCCACGGACATAGACAAGTCTTGCCACAGACAAATTGTACAGACATTTTGATGACCTCTTTGTTAAACACATTGTGTCAATGGGAGGGGAATACACAGTTAAATGAGATACTTGGTCATTAACTTGTGAACTAAAACTTAAAGCTATACTGTGTAAGATGCTCAACTAGTGGTCAGTAGCCCTATAGCAAACCGTGGTCGCGTCCGCGTCTTTCGGCCGTTTTTCGTACCTTCACACCCCCGTGTCTGCCTCCACAACGCCGAGAGCTATCTTTAGAGGGGTCCCTGGTTCCTGTGCGTTCAGGCATTCCGGAGAAACGGACTACTTCACCCTGCCTGGTAGGCGAGATTACCTTTTGAGTAAACAGACACACGGGCGACTACAAATATGGCCGCCATAGCGACCCCACTTCAAGATGCGCTGTGATTGGCCGGCAGTGTATAACCCTCGCTGTGATTGGCCGGTAGTGTGATGACGCAATTTTTCCGCGAAAACCGGTCGGTAGGGATCATAGAAAACATATAAAGAGAAGGCTTTAGAAGCTGAAAATAACGGAGTGGGGGTTCTAAAACTTTAGCGATTTAACAGTTAGGACAATTTTAAGATTTGTTTTATAAAAAAAAGTTACATGGTATAACTTTAAGCTTACTCAGCTAAAATGAGTTTCTTAAGACATTTGAATTTAAATGATCAGATTATAATTTCAATAATGCAAAATGTAAATGATCAGAAAGTGTTACACTTCCTGTAGGCCTACAGTACTAACCCTATTCACCCTGTCACTGTCAACAATAAGTTAGTGATGGTTCTTCCTTGAAGTTTGGAAAACAGAAACACAGAAAACATAAAACACTTTCATCAAGATGCAGAGAGAATGAAGATGAGCAGGAAATATCAATGTTCTTCATTGTTTCTTACCATGATAAAGTTTGACATATTTGAAAACCTTCCAAGAGCTTATTGCAAAACCTTGACTTAATACCTTGGTGGTGTTTTTCCATGACTCTGCCATTAGTTCCGTGTCACCTCTGCATATGGAGTTCTTTTTTAGGTCTGTGAATAAAGAGAGAGATGTGATAGTGATCACATGTGCGCACACACGCACGCACGCACGCACGCACAACATAATTTCATGTGACATTTTTTTAAGTGTGTGTGTGTGTGTGTGTGTGTGTGTGTGTGTGTGTGTGTGTGTGTGTGTGTGTGTGTGTGTGGTGTGTGTGTGTGTGTGTGTGTGTGTGTGTGTGTGTGTGTGTGTGTGTGTGTGTGTGTGTGTGTGTGTTGTGTGTGTGTTGCTCGTTTTTGTTGGTTATAGGTCATTGAATATTCTAATGAAGATTAACATTTCTCTAGTTAATGCGTACATTATAGTCCAACTTGCATGATGGTTAGACATCAATCTTCCTCATCAGAATATTCGACTGGAGTTGCTTTGTTTTGTCATTGTTGCAGACAGATCTCCCTTGACATTTACAAAAAGTTGTACAAGCCAGATTTTCTGTAGGGTTTCGGCTGCAAGTTGTCTGGTCAATGGTAATGTGACTGGCTGCATGGAGGGACTATTCCTCTCCTGCATACTCAGTGGATGAGTGGAATCAGCATTTGGGGGCTGATGAAGAGCTGTCCTCCAGATGGCACTTTGGAAATGGGCTCTCTTCACATTTTCCTTGAAGGTCTCAGATGACGGTGGCAGAGACCAGACCTTTGGCATTTTAGATGTTGTCTTTCCATCTGTCTTTGCCATCCATGCATTCACCCAGCTACCACTGATCATTGTAACATCAAAACACAATTTAATGTTGTTGCTTGGGATACAACAGCTTCTATGTCTGCTGCTAGAGCCCCAAGCAAACGGCTGCACTTGGCACCTTGAACAGTTTTCCACATTTTCCCCTTGTTTTTTTATTCCATGGTGCACTGGAAATTGGTCACATCCAGTCACAGCATGAGCTGGTAATGGTTTGAGGCATAGTTCTCCAAGTTTGTTGCAGCTTCTATAGATAGATAGATAGATACCTTTATTATCCCAAGGGGGAAATTTAGTTGTCCAGTTGTAGCACAGCAGTATACAGTTATTTACAAAGTTACAGATGTCCATGGGCTCTTTCTTGATGTATCAGACTAATCATGTCATGGAGAAGTGATTGAATGGCTGTAGTAGTGACACTGTGACAACGACGTTGGTGTAGTGGTTAGTGCATATTCCCTTCATGTGGAAGGTGTGTGGTTCAAACCCTGCCTAAGCCGACTTCAGCCAGGCTAGAAGACGACAGCCAGACCCATGGCCTATCCTAAGTAACAAGAAATCTTGTGAACATAGGTGATTCTAGCCTCTTCTAGCAGGGGGTGCAAGACTGGGTTCCTCATGCACGCACGCTTGCGTGCACGCACGCCCTCATGCACGCACGCTTTTTACCTACCGTAATTGTAACACAATATAAACTGTGCTTTTTCTAGACACCATGAGCATATGTCTATATGATTTATTTACTTATTTTTGCAACAACTTGTGTGTAAAATACATTTAATGGAGAGGGCTTTAGGAGCAGTTCACCACCAAATTCGCCACCAGAGCTAAATAACAGGCACTTTTTTCCTGGCGGCCAGGGGGTGCAAGTGCACCCATAGACACCCCTTAAAAATCGCCTATGCTTGTGAAATAAAATGTCGTCAACCAATCATCAAGGACGATGATACACGAAAGAAGAAGAAGCAGCATAATGTAGACATCAGTGTCATCTGCAACATCATCTGTAACTCCAACACACTCATGGGTGGTCTTTAGATGCTGCCTTGATATAGTGTCCGGGTAGCTCAGTCGGTAGAGCTCTCGCCTTTGCACCGCAAGGTCATGGGTTCGATTCCGGGCACCGCCAACTCAGCGTATTAGTAGCACGGCTTGGCAAGTCGTGCGGCAAGTACTGGGAGCTGATGGTAGGTGTGGCGCTCCACCTCAGCAGTCCATCTCCCAGGGGTCTAGCGCATTGTAATGGGGACAGACTCCTGTGTGTTACCGGCTGATACCGACAATATACTCCCGACTTACTTTGATATAGTGATGCCACCTGCTGATATCTCAGTGGGGGTAGGGTCCTGGCCAGTAACAACAAGTTTGCTCTGGTATCCTCCAGGAATTGTCGCTTCAGTCAAAGAGCTTCTACTATGATCTGAATAAGTTGCTTCTTATTCTCTGGGATGTTGAGAACTTGGTTCTGACCAGGGAGTGGAGAGTTGGAGGACAGTTGGAACACCCTGTAGCCACTAGCGCCTCTAGCCCGCTAGTGTGAAACTCAATCACAAGATAAACATCTCCAATTCTCAATTTGTGTTGCAGGTACTGCTTGAAAAACTCCACATAGTCACTGACAAGAGCTTGGTTTGTTCCACTTGATGCTGGCCATGGGAAAACCCATAGGATTGCACAGCCATCCGGAATAGTACAGGTCATTTGGTCAGCATTCCTCAAAGACACCCCAACCCTTGTTTTGGTCTTCAAATTTGCTCTGGACTTGGAATTTTGTTGTATAAAGCATTGTAACTATTCACTGAAATACAACAAATAGGGAACATGAACATCTAATGTTTTGCAACTTTTTTATGTTTCATACACTAGGCCTATGGATTACATTTCAGTAATAAAGGTTAAAGAAAACTACCTTTCTGAGCCCTAGACAATTCCAGTAGTGTATTGTAATACAGAGGTATGGTCACATATCCCCTATAAAAGAATTTCTCAATGTTGACATCTGGTCAGCATGTGGTGTCATGAATGTATGTACAGTATTTTAGACAATATTTTAGGCCAATAAAAAAACAATGCGCCAAATTTCACACTTCAACCAAAAACGACCCCTTGGCTGCCAGACTATTGTGAGAACTAGCTAGAGCAGACTCTATATAAGTGTTAGAATTTTATTTAGTTGTTAAAATATTGTTCTAGTAGTTGTTAAAGCCTATGGTGCCATAGTGTGGTACAGTTAAAACAATGTGTAATTGTATTGTTGTGTATGAGTGTAATAACCATGTTATTGTCTCATTTGTGTGAAATATCATATAATACCAGAATATTCAAAACCAATATTTGACTCCAGTTGATTCCTCACACAGTATTGACTTGGTATAGCAATAGAAACATATATTGCACAGCAATTGTGGGGAAATTAAGATGTTTAAAAAATAATTCATGATTTTGGTCATTTTGGAAATAGGGCAAAAAACATTTTCCTTCAATCTGGTGTCTTGACACTCAAACCAAAATTGTTCTATAGACCACAATCTACAAATTGGAAGTGAAAAATAGACTTTCACACAAATGTAAAATGACTGAGTGTCCAGGCACCCCACTCTTTCCTTCCCCTCCTAGATAAACTTTATTTTGCCACACTACTCCCACAGTTTTGGTGGCACTTGGGCCATATGTCAAATCGGCCAGCTTCATCGGGACATGTTTGGGTGCATTTTGCTTAATATTGATGACATCAGGGATATCCATATATGGGCATAAAAGGGACAAGCGGACACAGAGATCTCCATATATGGCCATTAGTTTATCAGTGAATTAATTTACCCCATTGACTTGACTGGGGAACATTCAAATGGTAATACGGAATTTGCGTCACACTTGCAATTTCCAATTGCATCTTTCTAGTTGTGGGCCCGCCTGAAAGGCAAGACCAGTATGTTATCTTCACCGAGTTCCGTCGCAGATAGTACCAGTAAGACTCCCTAATCGGGAGATAAGCGACCGTAGGTGGCTTATCTCCACAAATAGGGCAAAAATGTGTTTTTCCAAAATCTTCCTGATCCATGTTGATGACATGAGTGTAGACATGCTGTGTAGTGATATTCGTGATTTTAGGGCAAAAACTGTAGGAGCAGTGTCCAAAAATGTGTGTGGAAAATCGGCCTGAAGGTGGCGCTACAATAGGGCCATGTGAGAAATGAGGGGTGGGGTCTCCGCGTTGCCTTGGCGGACGAATAGGTCCCGGCCCCGGCTCTCCCGGACGCTCCTAGCCCGAGTTACGGCATTTTATGTGCGCTGCAGTGGCAGGTGGTCCTCCACTGGGGGCGCCACCACTTTTGCATCCGTTCTGGAGCACCAGGAGTTGGTGGTCCCCGGGAATTCCCCGTGAGCAGCCCCGTTGGGGTGGTCATTTGGTCATTTTTTGCACATTTGGTCATTTTTTGCACATTTGGTCATTCTTTACATCTGGGGGTCCCCCAGGGACCTGGGGGTCCCTGGGGCTCCGGGGGTCCTTGGAGGTTGTAGTTTGGCAGGCAAGGAGTGTGTGTGTGTAAAATCTGGCATGGATCGGGTCAACGGGTGCGGAGATATAAGCAGGGAAAAAGTGTGACGTGTGAGCACATTTGGTCATTTTTGACATCTGGGGGTCCCCCAGGGACCTGGGGGTCCCTGGGGCTCCGGGGGTCCTTGGAGGTTGTAGTTTGGCAGTCAAGGAGTGTGTGTGCAAAATTTGGCATGGATGGGGGCAACGGTTGTGGAGATATGAGCAGGGCAAAAGTGTGACGGACTGACTGACTCAGCCACAGACAGCCGGTGGAGGTTTCTACAGTAAGTAGCTCCCTACGGTCGCAACAAAGGCAATGAGGTGTGGAACATCTGGGAGTACTGATTGAGCTTCACATGACAGTTAGCAGTAGCACGCTGCAGAATATAGTCACGAGCGAGCCCACTGTTTCGTAGGAACAGTATTTCTAGTTCAATTTAAGGTCGTGACTCCACTTCTAATGACAGCCTAGCCAAGACATACAGGTACCCCGGCTTTGATGCTGGGTGCCCAGATGACAGCACAAGCCTGCCACGCTGGGTCACATGTTCTGGTCATGCAATTCACTATAGCCAGAGGGGGATGAGGGAAATTATATGCTGAATACCAAATGATGTACGTTTGTTGTAACTTATGTAGTAGTAACTTATGTTTGTTTGTAACTTATGTAGTAGTATGTGTTTAATTCTTTGTTGGGGAGGAAGTAAAGTGATGAAGTCAGAGAAAAATGGTGCAGGAAAAGATCAAAAACAGATCTGTTCAGGACCAACTCCCCAGTATACGTAAGTAGCTAGTGGCTCCCCCAGAAGTAGCTAGAAGTCGCTATAGGGGCGGCTGTGTGTGTGTGTGTGTGTGTGTGTGTGTGTGTGTGTGTGTGTGTGTGTGTGTGTGTGTGTGTGTGTGTGTGTGTGTGTGTGTGTGTGTGTGTGTGTGTGTGTGTGTGTGTGTGTGTGTGTGTAGAACAGTAAGAACCACAATACATCACTAACATCACCTCTGAGTAATAGTGTGTGCCAGCGGCTACGTCATTGTAGTCCTTAGCGGCCATTTCTTGGGTCAAAACACAGGTGTTTCAATTGTTTGATTGCATAGAACTAATGCTATAGTCTAATCAGAACACCTGTGTAAAGGCTGTGTTTACCCAAGAAATGGCCGCTCTTAGAACTACATTTGGCACACCCTATACTAGCTCAACATGTGTTAATTAATGTGGTCTTTAAATCATTTTGAAGCTTTATCTTTCTTTTCTTATATAACATGGTCAACAGTCAGGGCACGAGTAAACCTTGCCGAGCCGAGCCTATCTCCTGTTTCTGTAGCGTGAGGCAGCTTGACGTGCAAGTACAACCCCTGGACATGACACTAGTTATGTCGCAAGGACTTACCCCAAATCCAACCCTTGATGCTGTGTGACAAGCAGGGAGGCACTGGGTCCCATTTTCCAGAGTCTTTCGTATGACCCGGCCGGGGATCGAACCCTGACCTCCCAGTATCAATGTGGACACTAACCACAAGACCACTGAGCTGGTAAATTAAGATCTGATGCCGGTTCTAAAAATGGCATCTAAATCCTAATAGTTGTCAGAAAAAAACGTTTGTTTGCTACTGTATATCGGTGCTCAATCCTTTTCATGTCAAGGACCCCCAAAATTACATTTTGTATTTGCTCGCGGCTCCCCACCTTAGAAGCAAAGATTTTATATTAAAAAGATTATTTCTGTGTCATTTAATTCAGGAGTCTGGGAAGCAAAGCTGTGTTTTTTTTTATTCTTTTTCAACAGCCATTGGATTTGAGTTACAGACCTGTATGGGTCCATTTGGTTCCATTGGTACACTCAGAGTTAGAGTTACAGACTGAAGTAAATACATAATGTAAATTATGGAGATAGAAGGTTTCTGCCTACATTTTTGCTTTTACTCTTTTTCTGGTCCAAAGCTTTGGAGAGGATCCTAAACGTATAGCCATACCCCACACACCTAAACTTATTGGCCATATTTTACTATTTTGAAAAACATTTTTCAACTACCCAATCTACTTCGACACATTGTGAGCTTGTAGATCAGCTATTATAACTCTGGTATTTAAATGTATTTTTCAAAATTGTAAAAAAAGAAGAATAAGGTTAAGGAATAAGGGGAAAGATATATAGGGCCCAAGTCTACAATATGATGAGAGGATCCTAAACATAAAGTCTATAAAGGTGGGTGGATGGATGGAATGGAAGATATACAGTCTATTTAGTAAAAAGCTAAGGATCAACATCAACAATCACAGTCTTTAAAGCAATGACTGTAAATAACAGCATATATAGTTTTAATGTGCTGTAAAGTGTCATGAATGACACTCATCTAAAGTGCTAATCCATTCCTTTTATTTTTAGTCAGTGAGGGTGCAGGGCTTGAGGGATTAGGACGGACATTGTTTCATTTGTTTGGGCCAGAGTCACACAGTCTGAGATAGGAAGCCGTAATCCGTTTGACATTGTCGTCCATTTACAATATATTCAAAATATAATATGCTTACGATGTACACTGTTAGTCAGACTTGGAGCATTGACAAACTGTGAGATCCAACAGTTTGTTTTAAGAGACTGATCTGTCATAAGCTCCACTTATAGTGTGTTGTGAAAGGATTTATTTATTTTCCTGTGTTCTTTCTTTGTGTTTTAGCCGGTCCAATGTTGCTCAATGAATGAGAACACTTTGGCAGTAGACGTGTAGTTCTGTGTCTCTGCTGACATCAAGTGGATAAAGAACAGAACTGCAAACAGATGATATGGAAGACCATTTTTTACAATGATACAAAGGCCCAGAATTAGGTGTTTATGATGTTCTCTCATAATTAGCCCTATTCACGGAAAATCCTAATAAAGCCTATAGAGTTAACACAGAAATCGCAAATGTAATGCAATTTCCGAATAGTAAAGTATAAAATACGGCTAGCATGATCAAGAACACAAGATAGTAAAAGGCACAAAGCATTATAATTTACTTTACCGTTCGAAATAATGATTTGTTGGCTTTAAGTCCAGCTATTTCTGTTATAGTTTCCCCTTCTAAATTGATGTCAGCACCCGGGGAATGCTGAGAAATTTGCTGAGTGGGCGGGTCGTGAATAGGGCTAATTGTCTATAAAAAACCTCAGAATGAAGAATAATGCTATATCAGTTGGATAATTGAAAATACTAGCCTAGAAGCTCGGCCAGTATGCATAACTAAAGGACATCAAAAGTATCTTTCACATCTGAATAAACTATATGTGATATCAAGACTAACTAATAGTATACTGTCTGCTGTGTGTATACTGTATACGTAATGTGGAAAGCACATTTCTTGTTCTTTTGAGCGTCTCTGCTACGCTCTGCTGTGACCTTAAGACTGTTAGACCAGTCTTCCTGTCCCCAAACAACCACGACCACACAGGTGAGAACACAAACATTCAGATGAGACTTGGTTGAGCTCGAAAGGTGCCAACTGCGTTAACATGTATTCAAAAGATGTATGCAGCCTATTGACATGTTGTCAGCTTCTTAAAATAATGGCCTACGTCATTTTCAGAAAAAAGAAAAACAGATCCAAAACAAACAATATATGTCTTAATCACTTCAGCAACAACACTATATTACTATTGACAGGGTAAAAAGAGCAGACTAAGTACAAAGTGAAAGGTCTAAGTTTATTAAGTATTGACGGTTCAAGTGATTAAATATCTGAAAACACAAATTGACATGAATCCAAAATATACTGATGATTGTGCTGTCAAACGATGAAACTATATGGAATCCATGAACAGGTAAGTGGGGTCCCTCCCTGCTTCATTTCTCTCTCAACTAAGGGTTTCCTTGACCTGAAAACTTTGAAGACCCCTGAAATTGACAAAGTCCTGTCTGGAAACAGCACACAGACTGTATATGGCTCAAAGGGACTGTAGTGCCTTGGACTGCTGCAGGCCAATCACACGCTGGCAGGGTGGGGCATGCACACTTGCCTTTACAAAACAAATCATGTGAGATAGACACTTCCTGTTTCACAAATTGTTTGGTCCACTATAAAAGCAACACCCACACTAGCATGGGTTTCCTCCTCTATTGTCCCTGCTACGTTGTGCTCTCCTGTGCCGTGCCCTGGGTAGGTGTACTCTTGTGTAATGGTGAAACAGACACATGTCCTTCTCGATACTGACTCTTTTTGTTTTGTTACGCTTTAGGCCCTGCTCCCTAATGACAGCTGTCCGTGTTGTGCCCTCCATGTGGGTGTTCAGTAGTAAATGATAGAGGGACCATGACTGCCACTGCTGTTTTGTTATGTTATGTTTTATATTCATTTCAGTTATCTATTTGTTTTCTTTTAACGTCATAGTGGCTTTTGTTTGTTGACAGTAATTGTATTTCCCCCAAGAAGTAGCCTACTTAAGCGCCTCTGCACTGTTTTATGCTCTTACATTACTGTGAATATAACCATCTTTCTGTTTCTCAGTGCTCCAGGATTGGTAGCCTCAGGGGTTAAAGCAAAAAAAAAATCCCGAGACGGAAATGTATTTTACCCCCCCCAGGCTCCTGGTTCTCTCACCGTTTGACACCAGGACCTGAACGGCTTTCCCGTCAACCTTTTCATCCAGCCAAGCCCACCTCCATTTGTTTTTGACCGCACTGAGCACGTCCGAGACTTATTGTCGCTGGCTCCACCCAGAACTCATGTGCAATTCCAAATAACGCGTCACTGACTGAACCGATGCCACACGTGGGTAATGTTATGAGAGAAACACTGCGATGCAGTGGAGAAATCTCCACCTATTGCCATGAACACCAATCATTCATGATACGTTGCTTTCGGCAATGAAACACCACCCGAAGTATTTCATTAGCATCTGCATGGATCACTTTTGTGAGTGACAAATAAATCCCCTCGAATCTCTGATTTGCAAACATAACAAGTGTTCCGTTGCTTATTTTAATGCAGAGAACGTAAGCAAACCATAGACTGTAGGAAGCAAACACGTATTGTCAATTACTGCTGCCCCCTGTAAACACATATTTCGATAGTATAGCCTACCTGCTGTTTGGTATGTAAAACTCCAGTGACTTCATCTTTTGACACTGTCATCCATACATTACAGACAGAGCGACGTCTCATTCCTTTACAGCATGATATAACACCACCACCACTCATCTATTGGAATTCAGCGTAGGTCCAAAAAGTTTAACAAACTTCCAAACGGTGTACATCGTTTAAGCCACAGGAGCATGGTTTTCTATCATAAATATGAACTTTAGCCAAACTATTGCGAGTAATCCAAGTGATGTTTTGTTTATCCAACAGCATGCATCGTCGCAGTTAGCTTACAGCAGCAACAAGTAGCTACAGAGGCATTTCCTCTCAGTGTAGGGCGGATTTCAAAATAAGAGCCTAACGTAATCCGATCAAGTCAAGTCAAGTCACGTCAACTGGTTTTATTTTTAAGTCTTCCTTACAGGAAGTAGTTGATCTAAATTAGAACTACATGACACACCAGCAAGTCTACCGCACCACAGTAGTAACTGATGCTATTATAATTAGCGCAGACGTTCAGCTTTTTTTCTTTTTTTCCGAAACTTCTCTGATCTCATAAATAGCCCCTAGGGAATCCTCAAGACAGAAATCCGTCCCCAGGACGGAGAACTTTAACCCCTGTAGCCTTCTGGAGGGGTTAGGTGGTTAGGATCACAGTGGTGCTTCCTTTCCCCCGCACCCCCTCGGGGACTGCCCGGCCGTAAGTCCGAAATCTCAGTAGTCCTACATCTCATTAGTCCGAATTTAGTTGGGGTTAGGTTTTAGGGTTAGGTTTAGGCATAGTTTTACTGAGGTTGGGTTTAGATTTAAGCATAGTATTTTTCACAAGGTTACATCACCAGATTGACTAATGGCATGTAGGAACAATGAGATTTCGGACCAATGCCATGCCCCTCACATTTTGGTATCTTGCATCCATTCCTCCTCTGTTTTTGCCCTAATTTAGTGAATGGCTTAGCCTAGCCTTAGCCTAGCCTTAGCCTAGCCTATCTCCTAAACCATCCTGTAGTACTCCCTTTCCCTTGTTCTCACTGCGGTTGGAGTGTTTAGAGTATTGCTTATATTATGACTTTTAAGCTACTTGATACAATAAAGTATTTTTTACTAATTTTTTTGAATTATTGAATAAAATTAATCTTGGGGGGAAATCCTTGTTTCTGTCCAGCTTTTATTGGCACACATGTATCAAGAACCTGTTAAGTTTTCAGTTAAGTTATATAATATAAAGGGTGTGAATTAAATATTCTAAACTAAAACCGGGTCATGGC